>NC_133502.1:3196666-3515833 GCF_049354715.1 Callithrix jacchus | reverse complement strand
GTGATTCCCGTGCCTCAGCCTCCCAAGCAACTGGGACTATGGGCGTGTGCCACCACACCCAGCTAATTTTTGTATTTTTAATAGTGATGGGGTTTTACCATATTTACCAGGCTGGTCTTGAACTCCTGACCTCATGATCCACCTGCCTCGGCTAACAAAGTGCTGGGATTGCAGGTGTGAACCACCGCACCCAGTCCGTGTTTCTTTTAATTGCACCCTGAAGTAGCAGACATCACTTCACTGCCCTCTAATTAGACAATGGTAGTCATATGTAGTCATATGCTATAATAACCTGCAAGAAAAGATGGAACACATAATCCTTAGTTGGGAGACCATGTGTCTTACACAAACCTAGTGGTTCTATCATTAACAAAGGTAAAATGAATGTCATCGGAAAATTACTGATTTCTTCTACAAGTGACATAATCCAAATATTGCTTCAAACTCTATATGTAGTACTGTTGGGAGAATAAACTGAGAAGTGGTAAGAGTAGAGGCAGATCCCTATGTTAGAAAGCAATTACAAAACTTAAGAAACATTTGGCATTGCTTTGGGCAGGATGGTAACTGCCTGGACTTAGATTTTTGGATTGATTGACTGAATATACAATTGTATCATTACTGTAAAGGAGGAAAGATTTTCTTATAGGGTGGAATAGAAATTCATACTTTTATTTTCTTACATGTTAATATTATGATGTTTTCTTAATAGTTAAGTCAAAATGGCAAGTTGAAAGTTAGCTAAATTGATCTATAACTTATAGAAAAATCATGGGCAGAATTTTTAATTTGGGGTCAATAGTATGAAAATTATCTCTGCTGAAATATTGAAAACTATACACTTGCCTTGGGAAACTCAAGATATTAGAAAATGTCTGGAGAAGAAAATGATGCAGAGAAGTGAGGAACAGTAGTGTTGCTGCTTGTTTCAAGGGTAAAGGAAGTCACCTGGGGAGCAGAAACCCCAAAAGATGAAAGAGGAAGAAAAGACTGATGCTGTTCAGCTTCTCTCTTTCTTTTCCTAGACCCATAGTTGTGCTCATTAGGGTAAGTAATACAAGGATATACTTTGATTAAGGTTCTAGGAAGTTCTTGATTATATTTATTCTCTTTTTTGTGGTTTTGTGCTTCTATCTCCTGCTTAGTTTTCTGTTAAGTATCTCTTGCTCAGAGGGGATTACACCTATTTCCCAATAGTCTCCCTGTTTTTTCTCTCCCACAGAATCTAGTTATTTATTTTACAATATTTAACACAATTTTAAATTTCATTCCACTTTGTACATTTTTGTGCAAAATGACCTATCTTATCTAGGATTCAACATCCTAGACTGTAGAATTTGTACTTTGCATAAAATTGGAACTTTTCAAAAACGTGATTATTGACCACTGGGCGTATAATTTAGAGTTCCATCTACAAACGCATTACTGTCTGTATAATTACAACAAAGAAAGGACCCTACCTTAAGAAGACTGGGAACACATGACTCAGTTTGAGACTCTATGAGTTGGGAAGCTTTGATTTTCCCTTTTGTCTTTGTAAAGGTTTTCCTTGCAGACAGCTCTTTTTGCTGTCTCTTCACCATTTGAGTCATAGTATTTGAAGAGCCATGATTAGAGGAAAGACTGTGGAAAATAGGCCAAGAAACCCATTAGTGAAGCTTTTAGTGTTGTTCTTAAGCTTGCCAGTGGTCTAGGCAAAAGGAGTTCTGAAAGCTTTATATAACAGACTAACCCAACTCATGAATCCATTGGGGCTTGGACCAAAGCCACAGCTAGAAATGGAACCTGTGCACTACTCTGTATCCTCTGGCTATCTCTCTTTTGATTTTATGACTCTAGAAAATGGGTGTTTGAGGATTCAGATAGTCTATCTACAAATTAAATACAACTTCATTGGTGAAATAACATGCAAATATAAAAGTTGCATCAAACCAAAAAAACAAGAATTTTTATGCACAACATCTAGATATCTTAAGAGAGTCTAATATAAATTTTGTGACGTGTTAGGTCACAAGACTAATAAGGAAAAGAACAGGAATTAGATTCCAGATCTGTTGCAATACAAGAATATGTGGGCTTCATATTATATTAATTTGCTTATATAATAAATAACAACAGCATTCACAAAAGAGAGCCTCCTTTGTTACTTTAAAATTGTTACAATTTTACTGGGTTTCAGCGAAAGGAACATTCCCTGAGAAATCAGACCTGTGGGAGAAACTTATTTGCAACAGATGGATTTAGTGAAGAGTCGAAGAGAAAGATTAATTTTCAAGGTGAGAAAGGTGTAAAAGGGCAAATTAAGGCTTGTAGTACCAGGTGAGTGCAACTTTTTCTTCACCTGCCCCTGCAGACAAATACCAGATTGCAACTGAGTCAAGAGTGCAGTAGCCACACAAGGAACTTTGAATGCCATTCTCTTTCTTTTTGTTATTATAACCTGTTGCCAAAACTATGCATTTGAATAATTAATAAACAATATGAACTCAATTTTTTCAGGGAGTGACTTGACATAAGATCAGGATTATTACAGCTCTATTTTTTTTTCCTCTGAGGAAATACTTGTAATAAATGTTCTTGTGAAGTTACATTTTAAGATACTTCTGAATCCATCTCTTATAAATTAAAAGATACACATGCATATTATTATGAAAATAAAAGACTGGATTCTGGTAGACTTATTTGCTTTTAGACATTTGTTTCATGTTCAGACTTATCAAGATTTATGAGCTTTCCTCTCCTTCCATGAACTCTGTACCTTTCTTCACAAATCAATTGTATGAAGAACAGGATTCACTGCGACTTTCCTAAGTGTAATAAAATCAACCAAAAGAAAACCCAAATTCCCTTTTGCAAAGTATGAATAATGATACAGAAGAGAAAAACATTCATCCTAACTCTCCTTTTTACAAATGCCCCTTAAAGAATTTATGACTCTAGTGAATGACTAGTCTGGTGGGATGCAGTTTTCTAGGCTAAGATGTAAAATAGCCTAAGAACATTTATTACTGCTTGACTGGACTTAAAACTTTTTTAAGATATAGGCCTGCAAATCAGATATATGTTGGAAAAAGTAGTGACTATTAAATTCGGAAGATAATACACAATAAGATCAAGCTATTTAAATTATCATTTACTTTTTGTCTGATCTACATTATATCCTGTGAGAATTTCTGCATAGATTCTCACTAAATATACATCAGCATCAACAATGACATTAAACTGAAAATGATATTCATTTGGTAAAGCTGTTTTGTAACCAACTTTTTCGGAATAGTTGTATTGGCCAAATACATTAGGAAGTTGTGAATCTGATTTTTGTTAGAGAGACAAAACCATGAAACAAATGAAAAAGTGTTAAAAGATTAAGAAAACATTAATAGACTTCCTTAAAATACTTTGAAATAAAATTAAAAATCTATAAAAATATATCCAATAACCAGTTATAAAAGTTTTATTTGGACTAGCAAGTCCAGGTAATTTAATTTCAATTTTATTTTATCTACAAAGTGAACTTTTTTTATACATTTTATTTCCATATGAACTACTTAGAATTAATTTCCTTGTTTTTCTATTTAATTTTAGATTTAGATGAACAACTCCTATTTTTAAAATTATACATGATTTTTCTTTAATTCACAGTATAGAAAAATGAATATTTTTAGCCCACAGGTCAAATAAAAGACTAATAGTTTATATGTAATAGCTGTAAATTCCTAAGAACTCTATGGATGTCCAAGTGGAAGAGGTGATTAAGACAGAAAAAGGCAACTATAAATGAAGACATATAAATCCTCAACCTTTGAAATAATAAGACATGGTTTTTCATTTATATTAGCCCTTAAAAAATATAAGATCCACTGTTGAAAAGGTGCATAGTCCAAGAACTGTTGATAGAAATATATTTGATATATCAACATATTAGTGATATATTTGATCAATATATATATTTGATTAAAATATATTTGATGGAAAGAATTATTTTGATGAGAAGAATTAATATATTTGGTGGGAAATCATCAAACATATTTTGATGGGAAGAATTAACATAGATAAATATGTATAATTTTCTTTTGCTATACATTTAAGTTACCTAAACAATTAAAGCCTTATTTTCTTATTCCCTTTAGTATTAATAACAAAGTCTACTTATTTAATAAGGCTATTGTATGAAGTAAGAAAACCAGGCATATAATATTCTTTGTGTAAAGCCTACATATTGGAAGTCACATAGAAGGTAACCACGATGCTGATTTCCATTCATGAATATGTTTGTATTTTCTAGAAAGAAGTTTTGTGACCTTAATTAAGAAATATAAAAATGTTCAGACCTTTTAGGCCACAATTTTATTAGTAGGAAATTATCCTAAGGAAACAGTCACTTACACACACACATGGACACACACACACACACACACATGCACACACACGTATACCATAACATTTTATAAAATGATTGTGAATTAATGAAAATATTTACAGATAGAATAATATTAAGTAACTCATGGATTTTTAAATTAAAACCACTTTGGTATATTTTTAAAGGACTAAAAATATTTTGGTACAAATTTCAGGAAAAATACGATGCTAGCCCAAAAGAACGTGCTGATCTTGCTCCTTGGCTAACTACCACACCGCTCACCTAACTTTGGTCAAGGAGGCATTTGCAAAGCTCCCCTTCTGACATGTTGATTTAGAGATGGCATTGTTGTCTCTCTGTCTAAGGTAGCAGTTTCTTGAATTTATTTGTGAGCACATGCAAAGTCTCCTGAATTAAAAACAATAACAGCAACAACAACAAAAAACAAAAACAGAAAAACAGTGAGGACAGTTGTAAAGGTACAGAGTTTCTGCAGAGCTCCTGAACACAAGAGCCCATAAAAAAATGTGATGTAGTAATTTTATTACTACAAATGTGAATTCAATTTTCATAGTTTTGATGACTTGTGGAGGCCTTTACCTGAAGCACCCTGAATTTGAGATCAAGAAAAAAAAGATACTAAATGTTCCATCTTGGCATGCCTTGGGGCATAATAGTAAGATTGATCTAATAGTAGAATTCTGTTATTTTATAGATATGATTATATATGTTATGGTATATTTTTGTAATAAGCATGTTTTGCTTTAGAAAAAAAAAACGGAGACATTTGAGATGTCTGAAAGAGTGGAGTTTCCCTTGTGCTGTGAGATGATTAAGAAAAAATGGCATGTACAACTTTTTCTTTGGGTGGGTGGGGGTTAAAATAAGAACTCAATAATAGACAACAAGCTTCAGGCTAGTTTTAGGAAAAAAATCTTTCTTTTTTCTTTCTTTCTTTCTTTTTTTTTTTTTAAGGCAGTCTCTCACTCTGTTGCCCAGGCTACACTGCAGTGGCAGGATCATGGCTCACTGCAGCCCAGCCTCAACAGCTTAAGCTCAGGTGATCCTCCCAACTCAGCCTCCCGTGTAGCTGGGATTACAGGGGCATATCACTACTCCTGGCTCTTTTTTTTTTTTTTGTATTTGTGTAGAGACAGGGTTTCACCATTTTGCCCAGGCTGGTCTCAAACCCCTGAGCTTATGTGATTCATCTGCCTCAGCCTCCCAAAATGCTGGCATTACCAAGCTGAGACTTAACTTTCTAAGTAAATTAGACATAATTAAGAATCAGTACTATAAACATTTTAAGACTCCAGTTTTAACCAGAATCCCTTTCAGCATTTTGACAGAAGTTATGTATCTTCTACTTCAATGATTACATCTACTTTTCCTCGGGCACCTGCATTGAACATTAATTTAAAAAAGATCCTGTCAAATAGTACTCTTGAGCCTTTGTTTAATTACTCTTATTACAATACTTTTAGAAACTACCGTGAAGGAATTTACATAATTTATATTCATATATTGAAAATAAGAGACTTTAGTGAAATAATTTCTACTGTCTACTGAAAATAAAGTTTTCAGCTATATTACAATGTAAATCAAATTCTGTTATAAAGGATTGGGTGCAAAACTATATTGTTATCTTTTTTTCTGGATGTTCAAGCTTCTAATTAATAAACTTATAAATGTTCTGTGGTGAAATTAAAAAGGTTCTTAACAAGTGATTTATGAAAAATAATTTTCTCCATGTTTACTACATAGTGTTTCTCGAAATTGCTACTACGGACACAGAAAGGTTTTTGAAATTATTGGGCTTTTTTACGTTCTACAGTTTCTCTACTAAAATTTTAATTTTATCTTTCTATTTTGATAATAATTTGATAATAGCCTTATATAAGCATATTCTTTATTAATGTAAGACCAATACAGATCGATTATTTCAGTGCCATGTTTGCCTTTGGGTTTATGATATTGTTGGCTCAAAGACATGTGATGAGAAGTTAATGAACAAGTGAGATAGAGAAACTACATATGCAGTATATTTGTGCAAATGAAGCCCAAATTACATGCTTGTGACACTGTGGAAACAAAAGTTTGGTAACATCTTAATGTGGGTAAAAGGAGAAATTGAGTCTTAGTATGGCTTGGGGTTGACTAAGCCTGTGAAACTTAACACAAAACTTTATCACAACAATCAAATCATATTTTATTTTAATTGAGGTTGGAAATTTACTGTTAATAACACGTGTTCTATTGTCTCAAATTTATGTCGTTAATTTTAATTTTACGGGTTTATAATTTGCTTGGCTTAACTGATAAATTCTCTTTGCTTTTATAGTTATAAATTCAAAAAATAAATTAGAGTTCATCCCGAGATTTATGTTTTTAAGTTTTTAATTTATATCATAATGTAATTTAAGTTGATACTTGGATCAGCTGGAATTCTTTTTTAATGTGAAAAAGTTCCCATAAATTTTTCAAGCTGAAGAAACTGTTCATTGAATCATATATCTTTTTCCCCTTTTATATTTGAAAGATAAAGAAATGAAAAATATCTATTAAATTAGGAGAATTGTTTGTAAGTATGTAGTTGAAACTACTTGATTAACATTATGTCATTCTTTCAATCAACACATTTTTATGAGCGCCTATTATCCTAATATTATTTACCGCTCAAGAAATTTATTAGAACTTGAGAAAACAACAAAAGCATCAACAGTAAACATCACATACGCTAAAGGAAAAAAGGAAAATACTATTTTTAGGCCAAACATGTTAGTTTATCAAATAAGTAAGTGATTTCTTGTCAAAGAGGAATTACATACTCTCCTGAAAATATTCCCGTGAAGACATCACCACAGATAAATAAATTTACCGCTTTGAATTATTTTATTTGTTGCCATGACAGCGCCACAGACAGTTTCTCTTTTGTGGTTTTTTTCTCTTTTAATGTAATATATATTCAACTGTAACAGTTTATTAAATCAAGTATTTTGTCACATGGTGGAGGTATAAAATGGAATGGACCATCACCATACCAAAGGATTTTACTATTTGGGGACTGGGAATAATCTTATACCAAGTAATAGGGCTCGAATCGATTATAACAAATGCTCCTATAGCTGATAAAATTGTTAAATCTCTGCTCATTAGTTTCAGTTATTTAATAATTTGTAGTGTTTCTGAATTTTTTTACATGTATTCATTTTTACTTCATTTTAGGGTGTCGTTAAGAGACAAAAAAATTGCCAGTAAGAAATAAGCAAATAAGTTTTCTGAAGTGAGGATATAGCACCTATCTGTGAGATCAAAGTCATCTGACCAAAAACTGATGCCTCGGAGACTATAATAAAAGGATGAAATAATGAAATTCTTTTCCACTGTCAAGCTTCCATGTCTCTAAAAGAGATATTGTTCTTCTTTCATAAAAAGAAATAACAATATATCCTTGAAATATTATCATTACACTCAAAGTTACTTACACTCTTCCTCATTGCTGTAATTTCCTAGTTGGAAGCCCTCTAATTTAGAAAATTATTTAATGTGATTTTTTTCTTTCTGACATATAAATGATCACATCACCTTAAATGTTGGGACTTCATGTTGGAAAGTGGGTGGATAATATTCTTGAGGAAGCTGTCATCCTTTTATAGATAACATTACTTCCTTGTAAAGGTTGCTTTCTATGTATTATTCTACATTTTCTAAGAGAATACCATATAATGAAAACTTGAATCTACAGGCTTGACATCCTATTACTAAGATTATAATTGTTGAAGTCCTCAATAGAATTTTAAATCAAATACATTGTGTTACATGCCTATTTGTATTTCACTCATTGATTCACCTAGCTAGGATCTTAGAATTTAATTTTAATTGCAAATTTATTACTTCTTCACTCTCTTTATGTATTAATTTAAAATTTACTTTTTCCTGCCTTCATCTTGGTTTGAGAAAACTATTTCCCTTTTATTTAATTTCTTATTTTTAATTCACACTTGCATATTTGTTACCTGTATATAAGCAAAAAATTATAGAATAGATTGGTATGAGTTAATACATAAATATTATGAGAATATTTTCTTTATACTTAAAATAAATTGTAATTAAAATGCATTGTTTAGCTAAACCGTGCCTCCTAAAAATTTAAAGACATTTAAAGACAGCACTATGTGAAATATAAAATTACTTCCTTCCCTCTACGTCAGTAATTCATTGAAGTAATGTTCTTCAGGAAAATTTTTTTTTAAATTTTATTTTAAATTTATAATTGGCATAATAATTGTGCATATTTGTAGGGGACAATGCAGTATTTTAATCCATGTAGATGATATAATGATAAAATTGGGACAATTACCATATCTATCACTTTAAACATTTGTCATTTTTATGTGACAGGTTACAATATTTAAAATATTCTGTTCTAGCTGTCATGAAATATGCACCACTTTGTAGTTTGCAGTCACCCTCCTGAACTTAATCTTTTTTTCTGAATTTAGATTTTCAGAACACACTCACAAAAAAATGGAAACCAAATTATTTATAGAATTGACAGAAATGTTATTCTTAGTAAAAATATTAATTTATATTTATATTTGTAACTGCAATGTCTATTGTGAGCTGTAATAATCTCTTTGTAGAGGTAAATATGCAAATAAAATAAGCAAATTGTGAAAAAGCAGTCTTTCATGCTGCCTACTTGCTAAATACATCTAAACTTCAATCCAAATAACAAGGCACAATATTAGACATTTTAAGGCTGCTAAGCAAAATTGTGGGGATAAAGTATTAATATTAAATTTCAGGAGTTATATTAGGGCAGTGACTAAAATGAATAAGATTAAGAATTCAAGATTTTTCTTAAATATATTTCTTAAATATATTTTAATTTCTTAAATATATTAACATTTTCCAAGTTATGTGTCAAACACTATCACCTATACAATATAAATTATGGAGATTTATATTTTGAATAAGGTTCAAGTCAATAGAAATAATAACTCACACAAGGTTATATACTATTCCTGGAATTATTTTGTCAAAAATAAAATGTTACTGTAACTGTGGTAATGAGTCATATACAATGCCTAAATGCCAGTTTTAGTTGGTTGTTCCCAAAAATAACATTACTATTCTACATAGCTAAGTTTATTGGTTTCAGGATGACAGAAACAGAACTATGCTTGAAAAATAATTTAATCTCCCTTATGGAGTTTATCCTTTCTATTTACTTCCTTATTCTTCTTTCTAAGTATTATCATATAGTGAAAAATACTGAAATATACCAATACAGTGGCTATAACATTATATTTGATTCTTACAGATATCATTTCTTTATTTTCCAACTAGGAACAATTTTTGTCTAACTCATTAATGTGGATATTCCACTTCAAAAAACTTGTTCACTTTAATTTCCTGTTTCAGAAAGTATTTTGCATTTATTTATAATTTGTCCTGAAATTAAACCTGTACATTATTGAGTGTTACAATGTCGTCTGAGGCACGCTGGAGGACTCCAAGAACGTATTTTTGGATCCAAGAGAGCCTCAGTTTGTTTTCAAGCACTTATCTGTTCATAGCTAAATCTTCTTCATACACTTCAACCAGAACAACATATCACAACAGACTGAGTATTTTCTGAATATTCAGAAGAGTGGAATATTCAGTTGTCTTCTAAGCCAATCCTTAAAGAGTTTCACAAAAATACAAAGCAATACAAACTGTCTCACTAAACTTACTTTTGCTTCGCAGAGTAATCACTATCATCAAAATGTTACTTTTGTTAATATTTATGTGTACCTTATTACTATTTTTAAAATTTAGTGACTTACTAGGAAAATTAATATTTTAAATTTTTTCTGTTTGAATTTCTAATACAATAATATCAGTTGATACAACCTGCATAAAGTAAAGCTCCTCGGGGTCTTCCCTGACATTAAGAATGTAAGTGGTCCCATGATAGAGAAGTTTCAGGTTTTATAATGTTCAGAAACTATAACCATAAGGATAAAGAAGAATTCTAGATGAAAAATGCATACATTAAAAAATACTATTATAAAAATATAAAACTCCTATAATAAAGAGAAAGTAATGCAATTTTGTTGGATTCTGTGCAAGCAATAAATTTTTATTGTGCATTGAATATATTCTTCACACTGTTTTGGCTACTGGACTTCATTCATGATCAAAATAGCTAAAACTCATTGACCATATGAATTAAATATTCCACCGGGTATATACAGTAAGAATGAATTCATGTCATTTGCAGGGACATGGATGAAGTTGGACGTCATCATTCTCAGCAAAGTAACATAGGAACAGAAAACTAAACACTGCATGTTTTCACTCATAAGGACATGAACTCATTTTTTTCTGGCTGCATAGTATTCCATGGTGTATATGTGCCACATTTGCTTTATCCAGTCTATCATCAATGGGCATTTGGGTTGGTTCCAAGACTTTGCTATTGGAAATAGTGTTGCAGTAAACATAAGTGTGCATGTGTGTTTATAGCAGAATGATGTGTAATCCTTTGAGTATATACTTAGTAATGGGATTGCTGGGTGAAATGGTATTTCTGGTTCTAGACCCCTAAGGAATCTCCAACTGTCTTCCACAATGGTTGAACTAATTTACACTCTCACTAACAGTGTAAAAACATTCCTATTTCTCCACAGCCTTGCCAGCATCTATTGTTTCTTGAATTTTTAATAATCGCCACTCTGATTGGCATGAGATGGTATATCATTATGGTTTTGATTTGCATTTCTCTAATGACCAGTGAGGATTAACATTTTTTCATATGTTTCTTGGCTGCATAAATGTCTTATTTTGAGAAGTGTCTGTTAATATCTTCCTTTGCTCACTTTTTGATATTTTTTTCTTGTAAATTTGTTTAAGTTCCTTGTAGATTCTGGATATTAGGTCTTTGTCAGATGGGTAGATTGTAAAAATTTTCTCCCATCCTGTAGGTTGCCTGTTCACTCTGATGATAGTTTCTTTTGCTATGAAGAAGCTCTTTAGTTTAATTAGACCCCATTTGTCAATTTTGGCTTTTGTTGCAATTGCTTTTGGTGTTTTAGCCATGAGGTCTTTGTCCTGAATACCAACCATGCCTATGTCCTGAATGGTATTGCTTAGGATTTTCTTCTTGGGTTTTTATGGTTTGGGGTTTTACATTTAAAGTTTTAATTCTTCTTGAGCTAATTTTTTGTATAAGATGGAGAAGAGATCCAGGTCTAGTTTTCTGCATATGGCTAGCCATGTTTCCAAGTACCATTTATTAAATAGGGAATCCTTTCCACATTGTTTCCTTTTGTCAGGTTTGTTAAAGATCAGATTGTTGTAGATGTGTGGTGTTATTTCTGAGATCTCTATTCTTATCTATTGGTCTATATAGGTACCAGTACCATACTGTTTTGGTTATTGTAGCCTTGTAGTATAGTTTGAAGTCAGGTAGCATGATGCCTCCAGCTTTGTTCTTTTTGCCTAGAATAGCCTTTTCTCTACAGGCCCCTTTTGGGTTCCATATAAAATGTAAAGTAGTATTTTTCTAATTCTGCAAAGAAAGTTAATGGTAGCTTGATGGGAATATCATGGAATCTATAAATTACTTTGGACAATATGACCGTTTTCACAATATTGATTCTTCCATGAGCATGGAATGTTTTTCCATTTGTTTGTGTCCTCTCTTTTTTTTTTTTTTTTTTTTTTTTTTTTTGTAGTTCTCCTTGAAGAGCTCCTCCACATCCCTTATAAGTTGTATTTTTAGGAATTTTATTCTCTTTATAACAATTGTGAATGGGAGTTTATTCATGATTTGGCTCTCTGTCCATTGTTGATATATAGTAATGTTTGTGATTTTTGAAGATTGATTTTGTATTCTGAGACTTTGCTGAAGTTGTTTATCAGATTAGAGAGTTTTTAAGCTGAGACAATGGGGTTTTCTAAGTATAGAGTCATGTCATCTGCAAACAGAAATAATCTGGCTTCCTCTCTTCCTATTTAAATATCCTTTATTTCTTTCTCCTGCCTGATTGCTCTGACCAAAACTTCTAATATTATGTTGACTAGGAGTGGTGAGAGAGGGCATCCTTCTCTTGTGCTGGTTTTCTTTTTTTCTTTTCTTTTTTCTTTTTTTTTTTTGAGATGGAGTTTCGCTGTAGTTACCCAGACTGGAGTGCAATGGCACGATCTCGGCTCACCGCAACCTCCGCCTTCTGGGTTCTCCTGCCTCAGTCTCCCAAGTAGCTAGGACTATAGGCACACACCACCATGCCCAGCTAATTTTTGTATTTTTAGTAGAGATGGGGTTTCACCTTGTTGACCAGGATGGTCTCGATCTCTTAACCTCATGATCCACCCGTCTCGGCCTGTGCTGGTTTTCAAAGTGAATGCTTCCAGCTTTTGCGAATTCAGTATAATACTGACTATGGGTGTGTCTTCTTAGTGCCACATGGCACTTATTCTAAAATAGACACATAACTGGAAGTTAAACACTCCTCAGCAAATTAAAAGGAATGGAAATTTTAACAAACAGTCTCTCAGACCAGAGTACAATCAAATTAGAACTTAGGAATAAGAAACTCACTCAAAATTACATACTACATGGAAATTGAACAACCTGCTTCTGAATGACTCCTGGGTAAATAATGAAATTAAGGCAGAAATAAAGTTCTTTGAGACCAATGAGAATGAAGAGAAAATGTACCACAATTTCTGGGACACAGCTAAAACAGTGTTAAGAGGGAAATTTATAGCAGTAAATGCCCACATCAGAATGCTGGAAAGATCTCAAATTGACATCCTACCATCACAGTTAAAAGAACTAGAGAAGCAAGAGCAAAGAAATCCAAAAGCTAGCAGAAGACAAGAAATAACTAAAATTAGAGCAGAACTTAAAAATATCGAGAGGTGAAGCGCCTTTTTTTTTTTAAGACAGTATCTCACTCTGTCCCCTAGGTGAGGGTGGAGTGGTGCAGTTTTGGCTCACTTCAACCTCTGCCTCCTGGGCTTAAGCCATCCTTTAATTAGGAGATCATTATACTATTCCATTGGAGAGATGACTGTGGCTCAGATTAGAGCATTAGCATTTGAGAGGGTGACATATGTCCTGATGAATTACATGTGAATGTGAAACAAAAGTGAGTATTCAAAATGACTCCAGGCTATTTTGGCCTAAACAACTAGAAGAAGGAGAGGAAGGAAATTGAGACAGAAAAACAGGACAATTTTTTTAAAAGCTCTGCTGAGAAAGTAAGAGGAGTACAGGGATGGAGGACTGCAAAAGATGCAGCTCAAGAGAAAATAAATGTGTGTCTGTGTGTGTGTGTGTGTGTGTGTATCCACGTTTGAAAGAAATAACACTATGTTTTTGTGCTGACTTAAATGAACAAATGTTGATAGAGACAACCAAAATAAATTGTGCAGAAAACCTAAGTAGAATATTTTAATATATATATATATATACACACACACACATATACATATATATACCCATATATGTACTTATATATGTATCAAAAATATGAAGATCTTAACAACATCCAAAATTAATGAAAATTTACATGCAAAGAAATGTCTATTGAAAAAATACAATAATCAATGGAATAAAGAAGGGTTTTCTTATAAAATCAGGTTAGGAAGGATAAAGTAATAGTTAATAAGTTTTTACTACTTTACAGTTACACAATTTGTTTATTGAAAGATTCAGATGATAAAATAAAATGCTACAATTGATAAAACAAATTGGCATTCCATATATCTAAAATATATTCAAAGAAGTCATATAAATTAATACCCCAAATGAAAAATGGAGCTTAATACTTATGAAGAAATTTGAAAGAGGAGAAATGAAAGTAGTGAACATGTGAAAAAATGAAATCAAGCCTCATTAGTCATGGGGAAATATAAGTTAAGAGCTTCATGAAAAATTATTTTCCATTTATCCTAATGTCAAAAATTAAGACATGATTATACAAACTGGTAGAAGGCATGCAGATTAATTTCTACTTTCAGATGTGACTGGAAAGAGCTTGTATCAGTGCAACCATCACTTTAAAAGGTTTGAAATTACTTTATTTCTCCACTCTTAAATTTTTCTTGTTATACTTTAATTATCATTCATTTAATGGTTTCCTGGAAACTACAAAATGTATCTGTAACAATATACCCTATCTAAAATTATCAATTTTACTATGTCCCAGACAATAAATGTAGAATAGATCAATCATATTTAGTCCAGCCTTTTTAGATTTTGTCATATGTTAAAATTCTAACCGTTTATGTTATAAAGCCCACAAGACACAATTACTGTTGTTTCTTCAAACATTTGCTCTCCCATGCTCACATACCTGCATTCACACATACATATTTATTTATTTTTGCATGCTGTTTGTTTCAAATTAGAATTCTAGGTATCATTTCCTTCAGAGTGAAGAGCTTTATTTAGTTGTTCTTGTAATGCAGGTGTGCTGGTGATGAATTCTTTTAGCTTTTGATTTTTTTGAGGTACTCCTTGTTTCATCTTAATTGAAGGTTACTTTCATCCAGTGTAACAGTCTAGGCTGACGGGGTGGTTTTCTGTTACTGTTCTTGTTTTCTTCCATTTCAGTAATGTTAAAATGGATAAAATACATAAAATATCTCAAGGTCCTTTCATTTAGAATGTAAAAATCTATACTTGGATAAACAGGAGATTATAGGATACCAAATATATTTGATGAAATCATGGCCCAAATACTGAAACCTGCTGAGTAGATAGCTGTTCTTTCCTTATTGGGCCTCAACAGGAAACTGAATTGTTGTTGTTGTTGTTCATTTTGCCACTTTATAAACTGCATGATCTTTATCTGTGTTGCAATTAATATTTTATACTTTTTCATGTTGCTTTTTATAGAGCTGTGTATCATAAAATTTTTCTTAACAATAACATTACTGAGTGTAAGATTTAAACTTTTAAAACCATTATTATATAGCAAGGCAGGCAGAATAATTTCTTCGCAAAAAAAGTCCCCTTATTAATGCCCGGAATCTGTGAATATGTTTATTTATCTGGAAAATGAGGCTTTACAGAGGGGATCAAAGCACAGACTGAGATGAAGAGATTATCCTGGATCATTAGGCTGGACCCAATGTAATCACCAGGGATCCAATAAATGAAAGACAGAGTTAGGAGGACCAGAGTCAGAGAGATTTGAAGATGATACTTCTCTGATGGCTTTAAGGATGTAGGAAGGGGTCATGAACTGCGGAATACAAGAGTGGCCTGTAGAAGATGGAAGATGCAAAAGAATGGATTCTCCAATAGACCCTCTAAAAGAAACACAGACTTGCCAACACCTGGAGTTTAGCCCAATGAAACTCATTTCAGACGTTATACTTCCCAATTTGTAGAATAATGACTGCTTTATTTTAAGCCACTACATTTGCACATATTAATCGTTTTGAGCCCCAGTGTGTGGTAAGTATGTAAGAAGGGAATGTGAAAAGAGAATAGAAAAGAGACTTTCAGGGAGATTTGTAACAACAGTATCAGGATCTCCTCAACTTTCTCTTTATTGTGCATTAGTATTTTATCTAAATTGCCCATAAAAAGAAAACATATACATACACACATATACAGACATATATATACACACATAATTTTTTATAAAGAAGACATAAATGTTTTAGAAAGGTTAAATATATATGTATATATTTATGTATATATATCTATATATATAGATGTACACATTACTTTTAAAAAGCACATACAATTCCTTTTTCAAAAAGAGTTTAAATATATGTGTGTATAGAGTTGACCCTTGAATGTGTGGGTTTGAACTGCACAGGATCACTTATACTGAGATTTTTCTCTCACCTCTGCTGCAGCTGTGATACAGCAAGCTGATATACCCATCCTCTTTCTCCTCCTCATCAACTCTACATGAAGACAAGAAGGATGAAAACCTTATGATGATCCACCAGAATACAGAATATAATACACATAACATACAAAACTTGTGTTAAGAGACTATTGTCAGGTCAACTGTAGGCAATTAGTAGTTAAGTTTTAGGGGAATCAAAGTTATCCATGAATTTTTGACTTCATGGGGGTTGATACCCCTAACTCCAACATTGTTCAAGGGTTAACTGTATGAAATACATGTACATCCACCACTTTTGCAACACACTCATTCTCCAAAATTGTCAGGGTATGTGGGCAGGCTGGAAATTTATACTGGATTTCTATGTTGCAATCCTGAGGCAGAATTTCTTTTTTTGTTTTTAGGAAACATCAAATGTTTTTGCTCTCAAGGACTTCAGCTTACTGGAACAGGGCCACTCAAATTATTGAGGTTAATTCAATTTTTTTTAAAAAATGTACTTTATTACTTATTTTAAAAATGGATTCATAACAAGTATTGTGGTATAAAACATGATGTTTTGAAGTGCATATACAGTATACACATAGTTAATAACAAATGTTTTATCCCATATAGTTATCATTTTTACCATAAGAACGTATAACATCTATCCACGTTACATTTTCAATAATACAATACATTATCATTTATTATAGCCACTTTGCTGTACAACAGACTTCTGGAAATTGATTTCTCCTATCTAACTATAATTTTATGTATTTTGGCCAACGTGTCCCCAAATCCCACACCCTCCTAAGAAATTGCCCTTTACCCATTTTGTATTCTTGATATCAGTTAACAGTAAATGTGCAGATTTGTTTCTGGATTCCTTTTTTCTGTTTCTTTAGTCTACATGTCTATTTTTATGTGAGTACTATGGCGTTTTGGTTACTATAGCTTTGTAGTATACCTTGAAGTAAGTTAGTGTGATACAAATCTAAATGTTTTACTTAACATCAACTGACTGCAATGTTAATCACATATAAAGACACCTTCACATGAGAATTTAGACTAGTGTTTTAATAATACCTGGATTTGTTTTTATACCTTAAGTTCTGGGGTACATGTGCAGATCATGCAGGATTGTTACATAGGTATGTGGTTTTGATTTGCATTTCTCTAATGACCAGTGATGGTGAGCATTTTTTCATATGTTTGTTGGCTGCCTAAATGTCTTCTTTCGAAAAGTGACTGCTGTTATCCTTTGCCCACTTTTTGATGGGGTTGTTTGTTTTTTTATTCTGGTAAATTTGTTTCAGTTCTTTGTAGCTTCTGGATATTAGCCCTTGGTCTAATAGATGGGTATATTGCAAAAATTTTTTTCCCAAACTGTTGGTTGCTGGTTCACTCTAATAGCTGTTTCTTTTGCTCTGCAGAAGCTCTGAAGTTTAGCTAGATCCCATTTGTCTATTTTGGCTTTTGTTGCCATTGCTTTTGGTGTTTTAGTCATGAAGTCCTTGCCTAGGCCTATATCCTGAATGATATTGCCTACATTTTCTTCTAGAGTTTTTATGGTATTAGGTCTTATGTTTAAATCTTTAATCCAACTGGAGTTAATTTTTGTATAAGGTGTAAGGAAGTGGTCCAGTTTCACCTTTCTGCATATGGCTAGCCAATTTTCCCAACACCATTTATTAAACAGGGATTCCTTTTCCCATTGCATGTTTTTGCCAGGTTTGTCAAAGATCAGATGGTTGTAGATTTGTGGCATTAATTCTGAGGTGTCTGTGGTGTTCCATTGTTCTACATCTCTGTTTTGGCACCAGTACCATGCTGTTTTGATTACTGTAGCCTTGTAGTATAGTTTGAAGTCAGGTAGCTTGATGCCTCCAGCTTTGTTCTTTTTGCTTAGGATTGTCTTGGCTATGTGAGCTCTTTTTTGGTTCCATATGGAGTTTAAGGTGGTTTTTCCCAGTTCTGTGAAGAAGGTCAATGGTAGCTTGATGGGAATAGCATTGAATCTATAAATTACTTCAGGCAGTATGGCCATTTTCACGATATTGAGTCTTCCTACCCATGAGCATGGAATGTTTTTCTATCTGTTTATATCCTCTCTTAATTCCTTGAGCAGTGGTTTGTAGTTCTCCTTGAAGAGGTCCTTCACATCCCTCATTATTTATATTCCTAGGTATTTTATTCTCTTTGTAGAAATTGTGAATGGGAGTTTCCTCATGATTTGGCTCTCTGTTTGTCTGATATTGCTGTATAGGAATGCTTGTGATTTTTGCACATTGATTTTGTATCCTGAGACTTGGCTAAAGTTGCTTATCATCTTAAGGGGATTTTGGACTGAGACAATGGTGTTTTCTAAATATACATTCATATATTCTGCAAATAGAGACAATTTGACTTCCTCTTTTTCTAATTGAATATGCTTTATTTCTTTTCCTTGCCTGATTGCTGTGGCCAGAATTTCTACACTACGTTGAATAGGAGTAGTGAGAGAGGGCACCCTTGTCTTGTGCCAGTTTTCAAAGGGAATGCTTCCAGTTTTTGCCCACTCAATATAATATTGGCTGTGGGTTTGTCATAAATAGCTTTTATTATTTTGAAATATGTTCCACTGATACCTAGTTTGTTGAGACTTTTTCACATAAAGGGCTGTTGAATTTTGTGGAAGACCTTCTCAGCATCTATTGAGATAATTATGTGGATTTTCTCTTTGGTTCTGTTTATGTAATGAATTATGTTTATAGATTTGCCTATGTTTAACCAGCCTTGCATTCCCAGGATGAAGCCAACTTGATTGTGAATGATAACCTTTTTGATGTACTGTTGGATTGGGTTTGCCAGTTACTGAAGATTTTCACATCAATTTCATCATGGATATTGGCATGACATTTTCTATTTTAGTTGTGTCTCTGCCAGGTTTGGTATCAGGATGATGTTGGTCTTATAAAATGAGTTAGAGAGTATTTCCTCTTTTTGTATTGTTTGGAATAGTTTGAGAAGGAATGGTACCAGATTCTTTTTGTATATCTGGTAGAATTTGGCTGTGAACCCATCTCGTCCTTGACTTTCTTTGATTGGTTAGGCTATTAATTGCTGCCTCAACTTCAGACCTTGTTATTGGTCTATTCAGGGATTCAACTTCTTCCTGCTTTGGTCTTGGAAGGGTGTAAATGTCCAGGAATTTATCCATTTCTTCCAGATATACTGGTTTCTATGCATAGAGGTGTTTGTAGTAATCTCTGATGATAGTGGCATTTTTGTGGGATCAGTGGTGAGATCCACTTAATCATTTTTTTTATTGCATCTATTCTATTCTTTTCTTTTTTATTAGTCTGGCTAGTGGTTTGTCTATTTTGTTGATCTTTACAAAAAGCCACCTCCTGGATTCATTGATTTTTTGTGTGTGTGTCTCTATCTCCTTCAGTTCTGCTCTGATTTTAGTTATTTCTTGTCTTCTGCTAGCTTTTGAATTTGTTTTATCTTGTCCTCTGGTTCTTATAATTGTGATGATAGGGTTTCAATTTTAGATCTTTCCTCGCTTCTCATGTGGGCCTTTAGTACTATAAATTTCCCTTTAAACACTGCTTTAAATGTGTTCCAGAGATTCTGGTACCTTATGTCTTTGTTCTCATTGGTTTCGAAGAACATCTTTATTTCTGCCTTCATTTCATTGTTTATTCAGTAGTCATTCCAGAGCAGGTTGTTCAGTTTCCATGTAGTTGTGCAGTTTTGAGTGAGTTTCTTAAACTTGAGATCTAATTTGATTGCACTGTGGTCTGAGACACTGGTTGTTATTATTTGTGTTCTTTTACATTTGCTGAAGAGTGATTTACTTTCCATTATGTGGTCAATTTTAGAGTAAGTGTGACGTGGTTCTAAGAAGAATGTATATTCTGTGGATTTAGGGTGGAGAGTTCTGCAGATGTCTATTAAGTCCACTTGGTCCGGATCTGAGTTCAAGTCCTAGATATCCTTGTTAATTTTCTGTCTCCTTGATCTGTCTAATATTGACAGTGGAGTGTTAAAGTCTCCGACTATTATTGTGTGGGAGTCTAAGTCTCTTTGTAGTTCATTAAGAACTTGATTTATGTATCTGGGTGCTCCTGTATTGGGTGCATATATATTTAGAATAGTTAGCTCTTCTTACAGCAGTAAAGCCTTTACTATCCTGTAATGCCCTTCTTTGTCTCTTTTGATCTTTGTTTAAGTCTGCTTTATCAGAGACAGGATTGCAACCCCTGCTTAAATGTACCTCCATCCCTTTATTTTGAGTCTATGTGTGTCTTTGCATGTGAAATGGGTCTCTTGAAATAGGTCTCCCGTCAGCACACTGATGGGTCTGGACCCTTTTCCAATTTGCCAGTCTATGTCTTTTGATTGGGGCATTTAGGTCATTTACATTTAAGGGTAATATTATTTTGTGTAAATTTGATCCTGCCATTTTGATACTAGCTGGTTATTTTGCCTATTATTTGATGCAGTTTCTTCATTGTGTCAATGATGTTTACCATTTGGTATGTTTTTGAATTGGTTGGTACTGGCTGTTCCTTTCCATGTTTAGTGCTTCCTTTGTAAGGCAGGCCTGGTGGTGATGAAATCTCTCAGCAATTGCTTGTCCATAAAGGATTTTATTTCTCCTTTACTTATAAAGGTTTGTTTCGTGGGATATGAAATTCTGGTTTGAAAGTTATTTTCTTTAAGGATGTTAAATATTGGCCCCCACTCTCTTCTGGCTTGTAGGGTTTCTGCTGAGAGATCCACTGTGAGTCTGATAGGCTTCCCTTTGTGAGTGACCTGACCTTTCTCTCTGGCTGCCCTTAGCAGTTTTTCCTTCATTTCAAACCCAGTGAATCTGACATTATGTGCCTTGGGGTTGCTCTTCTTGAAGAGTATCTTTGTGGTGTTCTCTGTATTTTCTGAATTTGAATGTTGGCCTGCCTTACTAGGTTGGGAAAGTTCTCCTGGATAATATCCTGAAGAGTGTTTTCCAACTTGGTTTCATTCTCCCTGTCACATTCAGGTACACTGATCAAATGAAGATAAGGTGCTTTCACATAATTCCATTTTTCTTGGAGGCTTTATTTCTTTTTACTCTTTTTTTTTCAATCTAATCTCGGCTTTTCATTTTATTTTATTGAGTTGAGCTTCGATCTCTGATATCCTTTCCTGTGCTTGATCAATTTGACTATTGAAACTTATGTATGCTTTATGAAATTGTTGTGCTGTGTTTTTCAGCTCCATCAAGTCATTTATGTTCATCTGTAAGCTGGTTATTCTAGTTAGCATTTTGTCTAACAAATTTTGTCAAGGTTCTTAGTTTCTTTTCATTGAGTTAGAACATGCCCCTTTAGCTCAGAGATGTTTGTTATTACCCACCTTCTGATGCCTGCTTCTGTCAATTTGTCAAACTCATTCTCCATTAGGCTCAAACCTGGATAGTTAATCTTGGCCGGGGGAGGGGTGTCCACCATTACCAAGACAGTTCTAATCTTGCCTGTGTAAACAAAATTGCAAGCTTTGTAAACAAAAAAAGCTCAGCAAGGCCTCTGCAGGAAGACTGTGGCTAGACTCCCTCCTTGCTGGGCAGGGCATCTCTGAAAAAAGGCAGCGGCTGGACAAGGACTTAATAAATAAAGCCCCACCTTCCTGGGTCAGAGCACCTGGGAAAAGGGGTGGTTATAAGTCCATCTTAAAGCTACCAGAGGAAGGAACAGGCAGCAATCCTTGCCGTTCTGCAGCCCCCACGGGTGAGTCCCAGGCAAGCAGGATCTGGAGTGGACGACCAGCAGTCCTGCAGCAGAGACGCCTGACCATTAGAAGGAAAACTGAAAAACAGAAAGAAATAGCTTCAACATCAACAGAAAGGATGTCCACTCAGAGACCCCATCCCAAAGTCACAAAGTTCAAAACCCAAAGGTGAATAAATCCATCAAAATAGGAAGAAACCAGTGTAAAAAGGCTGAAATCATCAAAAACAAGAACACCTCTTCTTCATAACAGAATACCTGGATTTTAGAGCCTAGCCAAGTGGACACATAAAATGAACTATTACAGTCTACTCCTTATCAACTTGTCACACTTACACATCTCCTTAAATCATATTTAATTTCCAAATCAAGATAATGGCAAAGAATACTTCTTTCTGACATAATACAATCATCCTGCATAAACCTGAAAATCCACCAACTCTTTCGCCAGGGGAGGATGAATAGGTCTTGGTTAGTGTTTTCTCTGATATCATGTAACTCAAATGGAATGATATAAAGTTAATATTTAAGTACTATGTTGCAAAATTAATACAACTTTTTTTATAGAAAGGGGTAATGTTAGAGACAGCAAATGTGTTTGTGTATATGTATTTGAATATATGTGTTATGTATATATATAACACAGTCACATGTTTGTATATACATATGTCCATATACCTCACGTATATATGCACACACATACTTACCATTAGATCATAATATTTACAATACAATAAAGTGTCAGTTCTTGTTTCTGAAGTAGTCATGTGGACTTTGCTCATCATCATAATTATCTTTTTCCAGTATCAATTCCTTACTACTTTTGTCCTCAGCAGGCACCTCAGTGGGTTGTGGTTTTTTTTGTCAAGTGACATAATACAAACCTTTATTTCTTAAGGATCTGTGCCTTTTTCTTTTTTTTGTGAGACAGGGTCTTACTCTTTTGCCCAGGCTGGAGAATAGTGATCCTATCATAGCTCATTGTAACCTTAAACTCCTCGGCTCAAGCAGTCCTTACACCTCAGCCTCCCCTACAGGTGCATACCACCACTCCAGGCTAATTATTTTTTTGTTGTTTATTTTCTGTAGAGGTGAGAACTTGCTATTTTGCCCAAGCTAGCCTTGAACTGCAGGCCTCAAGCAATCCTCCCACTTTGGCCTCCTGAATTGCAGTGATTACAGGTGTTAGCCACTGCACCCAGATTTTCATTAACTTTTAATCACAGCAGGATATGGTAGTACTCAGAGGCCATAAAGGATCTCCTGTATTAGGCAGATTCTTCCTTAGCTCAATTGCAGAAGTCTAATCTCCCTTGGTATTAAAGACCAATCATCCTGTGAGTATAGTAGCTCCTTTATTTGCCTGTTGATTCAGAGTCATGAGAAATCCAAATTGACTGAGCAGTAGTCTTAATTTCTAGTTCAATAAAATCATTGTTTTGTCCCTTCGTGGATTTCTTCTCTTTGGAACTAAAACCTCTAGACCAGTTCGCCATAAAGTTGCTGGGACAAAAGGCAAAAAAAAATTTGCTAGTGGATCATTAGGAGTTATAGTGAACAGTACCTCATTTCTATCTCCTTGATTCCTGAACCATTAAATCCGGGCTATGGGAGAAACAGCAATTTATACGTGGCACGGATTTAGAACATAGCCTCCTAAAGGAAGAGCATTGCCCCAATCCTGCAAGATATTTTCACCTAGCTCTCAATGTAGCAGACTCTTTAAAGGGCCATTTTATCAAGCCAGCTGCTTCAGAATGGTGGGGAATATGGAAAGACCAGTGAATTCTCCTACAAATTTGAAAAGAGCAGGCAAATGTAATAATGTAGTAAAAACATCAAATTTTCCTGCTTTTCTCCAAAAGCAATAACTGTCAGCCTGTATTATGACCTTTTCCTACAAATATGTTTTGTCTGCTTGTATTTATTTATTTTTTATGGCTCATACTTTTAATCTCAGCAGTGTGGAGGGCCATTGCCTTCTTTAAAATTTGTATTTTATACATAGGCTCTGTGCTGTTTTTAATTTAAAGTCATTTGTCAATTAACAAGGAAGATACATTCTCAGAAATCCATTGTTGGGCAATTTTGCTGTTGTCTGAACAACATAGAGTAGATTGACCAAATTTAGATGATATAAACTACTATTCACCTAAGATATATGGTATAAACAATTGTCCTAGGCCACAAATGTAAATAGCATGCTTGTCCTGAATGCTATAGGGAATTGTAAAACAATGCTATGGATTAAACATATCTAAACATACAGAAAATACAGAAAAAACAAGGCTTATAGATAAAAGGAACCCCTGATTATGGCACTTACCATGAGTGCAGCTTGTAGGAGTGGAAGTTGTTCTGGGTGTGTCCGTGAATGCATGGTGAGTGAATGCGAAGATCTAGGTAGGACATTACAGTATATTACCATAGATTTGTAAAGAGTACACTTCAGCTACACTACATTTATAAAAAACTTTTCTTTAATAATAGCTTACTGTAACATTTTTTACTTTATATACTTTTTAATTATTTTCAAATTTTGACTATTTTGTAATAATATTATAGCTTAAAACACACAACACACTATATGATTACACAAGTACTCTATATTTTTATTCTATAGGTTTTTTTTAAGTTTTTGTTATTTTACTTTTCAAACTTTTTCGTTGAAAACAAAAACACACACACACATTAGTCTAGACTTTCATAGAGTCAGGATCATCAGTATCACTGTCTCCCTTCTCTGTATCTTGTCCTACTGGAAGGTTTCAGGGAGACAGACAAGGACCTGTCATCTCCCATGACAATAAGACCTTCTTCAGGAGTACCTCTTGAAGGATCGTCTGAGGCTGTTTTACAGTTACCTTTCATTTTTAAGTAGGCACACTCAAAATAATGACAAAAAAGTATAGCAAATACATTAACCAGGAACATAGCGGTTTATGGTCGTTATTACGCATTAGGTACTACACACAGTTGCATGTGCTATACTTTTATAAGACTCTCAGGGCTCTCAGTGTGTTTACAGCAGCACCACACACATATGGGTAAATGCTTTGGCTATAATGTTGCAATGGCTAAAATGCCATCAGCAATAGGAATGTTTCAGTGACTGTATTTTAAGCTTTTTCCATGTCACATAGTCTTTGCCTGAAACTCACTCTCAATGGCTGCCAAACTGTTCACCTTATGGTTTTATCATATTGTGTTTATTTATTTGTGAACATATTTAGAGTGTTGTTATAGCCTTTATTCTACTTAGCGTATTTTTAAAAGATATTTTTCTTCAATTTAGTTAATATAAATAGCAGTTTTCTACTAATTATCTATCACCTATTTAGCGGCTCTGTTAGATAATTTTAACCTTACATGATAGATTTGCTTCCCAGTTACACTTAAAAGGTACACAGTTTTTAAAAGTTAAACTCTTTAAATTACCTAGGATATTGGTAGTGTGTAGTGCAGGATGACTAAACACTTTAACGAAAAATGAGTTGCTCTACCTCTACTTGTGGAATTTATTTACAAAGGTTGCTGAATCACAAATAATTACTTATGTAAACTACCATTTCTTTATGCAGTGTCTGCATGAATACATGGATTTATTTTTTGTCCAGTGCTTATATTAATGATTCATTAAGGAAATTATTCCTTTACTTAAGAAATAATTTCTTTTTTATTTTTTTTGTAAAACTTTTGTTCAGTACACAATAGGTGTATAAATTTATGGGGTGCATGAGATGTTTTGGTACAAGCATGTAATGTGAAATCAGCACATCATGGAGAATGGGGTATCCATCCTTTCAATCATTTATCCCTTGAGTTACAAATGATTCAATTACATTATTTATTTTTAAGTATACAATTAAGTTATTATGGACTATAGTCATCCTATTGTGCTACCAAATAGTAGATCTTATTTATTCTTTCTATCATTTTGTACCCATTAGCTCTCTCCACCTGCTCTCCAACCACCCATAAGTTCAACTGTTTGGATTTTTAGATCCCACAAATTAGTGAGAATATGCAGTGTTTGTCTTTCTGTGCCTAGCTTATTTCACTTAACATAATCATCTCCAGTTCCAGCTGTGTTGTTGCACATGAAAGGTTCTCATTATTTTTATGGCTGAATAGTACTTCATTGTGTGTATGTACCACATTTTCTTTATCCACTCATGTGTTGATGGTCATTTAGGCTGCTTCCAAATCTTAGCTATTGTAAACACTGCTACAAGAAACACTAGAGTGCAGCTATCTCTTTGATACACTGATTTCTCCTTCTGTTGGGTAGTTACCCAGCAGGTTGATTGCTAGCTCAATTTTTAATCTTTTTGGAAACTTCCAGCTATTCACCATAGTGGTTGTACCAGTTTTCATTCCCACCAACAATGGACAAGGATTCCCTTTTCTCCACATACTCACCAGCATTTGTTATTGCCTGACATTTGGATATAAACCATTTCAACTGCGGTGAGGGGATATCTCATTGTAGTTTTAATTTGCATTTCTTTTTTTTAATTGCATTTTAGGTTTTGGGGTACATGTGAAGGGCATGCAAGATAGTTGCATAGGTACACACATGGCAGTGTGATTTGCTGCCTTCCTCCTCTTTACCTATATCTGGCATTTCTCACCATACTATCTCTCCCCAACTCCCCACTCCCCACTGTCCCTCCCCTATTCCCCCCAACAGACCCCAGTGTGTAGTGCTCCCCTCCCTGTGTCCTTGTGTTCTCATTGTTCAACACCCGCCTATGAGTGAGAATATGTGGTATTTCATTTTCTGTTCTTGTGTCAGTTTGTTGAGAATGATGTTCTCCAGGTTCATCCATGTTCCTACAAAGGACACCAACTCATTGTTTTTGATTGCTGCATAATATTCCATGGTGTATAGGTGACACATTTTCCCTGTCCAGTCTATCATCGATGGGCATTTGTGTTGATTCCAGGTCTTCGCAATTGTAAACAGTGCTGCACTGAACATTCGTGTGCATGTGTCCTTATAGTAGAACGATTTACAGTCCTTTGGGTATATACCCAGTAATGGGATTGCTGGGTCAAATGGAATTTCTATTTCTAGGTCCATGAGGAATCGCCACACTGTCTCCCACAATGGTTGAACTAATTTACTCTCCCACCAGCAGTGTAAAAGTGTTTCTATTTGCATTTCTGTGATGATCAATGCTATTGAGCACCTTTTCATATGCCTGTTTGCCATTTGTGTATCTTCTTTTGAAGAAAAAAGTCTGTTCAAATGTTTCAACCATTTTTGATTGGATTATTATTTTTTCTAAGAGTTGTTTGAGCTTCTTTTATATTCTGGTTATTAGTCCCTTGTCAGAGAGGTAGTTTTTGCAAATATTTTATCCCATTCTGTAGGTTGCCTCTTCATTTTTTTGATTGTATACTTGGCTGTGCAGAAGCTTTTTAACTTTATATGATCTCATTTGTCTATTTTTGCTTTGGTGCTTGTGGTGTATTGCTCAAGAAATCATTGCCCAGACCAAGGCCTGCAGATCTCCAATGTTTTCTTGTCATAGTTTCATAGTTTGAGATCTCTTTCGTTTAAATATTGAATTCACTTTATATATGGTGAGAGGTTGGGTTCAGTTTCATTCTTTTGTATATGGATATTCAGTTTTCCCAGCATTATTTATTGAAGAGACCATTTTTCCCCCAATGTATGTTCTTGGCATCTTTGCCCTTCCCTTAAAGACAGTGGGTTTCCTTCTGGGCCAGGGTGTTTCTAGAAGTGTCCTCTGGGAACTAGGGTCTGGAACGAGGGCCTCATGACTCTGACTGGTGCCCTATTCTGTTGTGGCTGAGCTAGTATCCAAAATGCAAGACAAACTCCAGTCCAGTCTTCCCTCTTCCCTCCTCAAGTGGAAGGAAGGGGTCTCTTTTGCAGCCTGGAGCTGTGCAGCCTGAGGTTAATGGCAGGGTGATGCCAGCACTCCTTTGGTTGCCCCAACTGATGTCTCAGATTATCACCTGTCCCCTCAGTCTACTGTCTCTGCATCTAGTTCAGCCTTATGGCTTGCCTATGAGTTGCAGTCTTTATGGCCTAGACTGCCTTTTAAGTTTACTTAGAGACTAAAGCACTTTAGCCTTAGGTGACAAGGTTTGCCAGACACTCAAATTTGGACCACTGGGATTGGCAATTCCCCTCTGGATAGGGCTGTTTTAAATGCTCTCTCCTTGGTCAGGCATCAGTTGAATTTGATCTGGTTTTCCTTTCTTCTCTAACAGGAGAGCACTGAGTTCAATACCTCACAATTGCTGTGTTCTCCTCCCCCAGCACCCAGAGACATGACCCACACCATGCTTCTGCAGCTGGGAGGGGGACAGGTGGCATAGGTGATTTAGGACTGTTTTTTTCTATCACTTCACTGCCTCTTTCAGTAATATAAAGTTCAGCTACTGTGAGTACTCACTTGATTTTTGGTTCTTATGAAGGTGTTTTCTTCTGTGTAGATAGTTGTGAACTTAGTGCCTTTGCTGGGGAGATGATCAATGGAGCTTTCTATTCAACCATATTGTTCTGCCTTCTTGGAAATCATTTTTTGACAGCTGACTATAGATGTTCAAAATGGTATTGAATACAACTCACATTATCTTCCTTGTGTTAGAATTGATAGTAAACGTGGAATGCAGATATTAAATAACTTAAGTAGAGATGTGTTTCTTTGTTGTTATTGTTAATACAAAGCACAGATTCTATGAGAGTGGATAACCTAACTCATTTTGATGTAAAATAAGATACATTCTAGAAAAATAATTAGATGAGAGGTCTGAAAGTTAGGAATTTACATAATTTTTAGGACTGAAAGAAATCTATAATGTATATAGAGAGAAGGAAGAGAGTGATACACCTTCAATTGGGAGGACAAGAAGATCAAGACAACTGCATTTCTTTTAAAATCATGCTAAAGATTAGAACCAATAGAAAGCGTTGACAGTGAACAGAGAATGTGAAGGAGAGAAACCAGCCTTCTTTCTGAAAATTTTCTCCTTCTACATTGATAGACAATGTTACGATTTACTGACATAAGGAAGACTGCAGGTGGCAAAGTTCTGACGAGAAAAGCAGGAGCTTATGTTTTGACAGATGAACTTTGAGGGGCTTATTAATCATCCAAGGAGGATGTCTCAAAGAGAGATTTAGACCTAGAGGGCTACAGATATAGAAGTCTTAGGGTAGAAGATTGTATTAGAATCATAAATTTAGAAATTTCAACACTTAGTATTTATACTAATGAGGTGAGATGAGCTCACCAAAGTAATCAGTGTATATTGAAGGGTGCTGTATAGAGTTATGTCAGGGATAAATGTGACAGTATATTTTAAAGCAGTTGTACAATTTCAGCTCCCATCAAGGAGCTAATGATTTCAGATTATTTGCTAATACTAGCAATTTAGTTTGGGTTTGAGGTTTGTGTTTATGGGGTCACACTCTCTTATGTTGACCTGCAATTTCTTTTGGTGTCTAGTGGATGTGATAAGGAACATTTTTTTCTTTTAGTATGCATAAATCTACAGGATTACTTCTGTTTCATAATTTTTAGTGATATTAATGTACTAGAGTTTAATCATATTTTTATTTAGATAACTTGCAAATAATATTTAGTTATACCTGGAATTGAGGTTGAGCACAAAAAAAAGGTGAATAAATAACGAAGGAAGAGTTTATTTAAATGTTACAGGTAATAATACTGCCTACCATCTAATAATCTGCATGTTTTGATATGAATATGAATTTTTTACAATTTCTCATTGGGTCTCAGATTCAACTTCTCTAATAATACGAGCATCTTACATGGGAGTAGGATTCTAGTATCTGTAGACAAGAAAATTAGTATCAAAGGGCTTGCAAATTGAAGGGCTCTCCTTCATTGGGTGATCAATTGGATAGAAAATTGTTTAAAGTTATAGGAAAATATGGGTTATGCTGGACTGACTGAGAGATACAATGTAAGTTTTTAAGCTTCCTTGATACTTTTTTTTTTCTTTACAAATTTTCAATATTTACTTCTGTGGTACTCTTAGAATCTAAGCCCTGGGTAAGATGCCACACCATGCTGCAAATAATGGCATGACAAACTTTCCTAGTGCATGCGAGATAACTGTGCACATAGAAATGACTCTGTGGGATATATTTTTAAACGTAGAAATGCAGGGCCTAAAAGTTTATGGTTTAAAACATTTTCAAAGTATCTCTGGATGCTAAACAAACTTACGTTCCCTCAACATCTTGTGAGCATTCCATTCGTCCCACCTTTGATAACATGGATATTACCAATCTTTAAAATTTTTGCTGATATGATCCTTATTGTTTTAACTTTCATTCCTGTGCTTAACACGCTGATTGAGCACCTTTGCATATATTTTCCTCTGTTTGTATTTTTAAATTTTTCTACATCTTCTTGACTTCTTTAAATTGTTTTACTTTTCTTTGCAATGTTTTATATTTTGCTCTTTATACTGAATCCATATTATTTTTGAGTCTGCATGCATGTGAATTTTAACTTGCTTATGGTTTCACTTATTATAAATATTTTGTGTGTGTGTGTGACTGTGAGTGCATTGTGATGTTTGAGTGTGTGTTTGTTTACTGTTGTTAAAACTAATCTTTTATTTTATTTTGCACTCTCTGTCTTGTAAAGTGATCTTCTAAGCCCATAAAATAAGTCTGGAAGTTCTCCAGTAATTTCTATATACTAGCATAAGTCTAAAAATATAAGAATTATCTATTCTTCAAATATTGGTAGCAATTCCTTTAACACCATGTGCTGGGATGAAATTTAGGTATTCTTAGTGTGTTTCATATCCTGCTTCAGCAATAATACTTTACTGGATGTGTTTTTTAGTCGTGCGTTGTTCCAGAAAACTTGCTCATTTCCAGATATTTTCTATTTCTTCCTACCAGCCAAATAGAAATACTGAGTTGCTGACATCTAAACTTCGTGGATGTAGTGGGTTTTCTAGTCCACCATTATACTGCACAAGTTTTATGCTTTTCCCCTCAGCCAGTCAACTTCCCTCTGAATTAGAATTTAACTGTGATAATTTTAAAAATTATTAATATACTTTGTTTTGGGATACATGTGTATAATATGCAGATTTGTTACATAGGTATATATGTGCCATGGTGGTTGGCTGCACTCATCAACCCCTCATCTACATTAGGTATTTCTTCTAATACTGTCCCTCCTGTAGCCCCCCAACCCTTAACAGGCCCCGGTGTGTGATGTTCCCATCCCGGTGTCCATGTGCTCTCATTATTTAACTCTGACTTACCAGTGAGACATGCAGAGTTTGTTTTTCTGTTCCTGTGTTAGTTTGCTGAGAATGATGGTTCCTGCAAAGGACATGCCCTGATATCTTTTATGGCTGTATAGTATTCCATGATGTATGTGCCACATTTTCTTTATCCAGTCTGTCATTGATGGTCATTTGGGTTAGTTCCAAGTCTTTGCTGTTGTGAACAGTGCTACAATAAAGAAACATGTGCATGTCTTTATTATAGAATGATTTATAATCCTTTGGGTATATATCCAGTAATGGGATTGCTGGGTCAAATGTTATTTCTGGTTCTAGATCCCTGAAATATCACCACACTGTCTTCCACAATGGTTGAATTAATTTACATTTCCACCAACCATGTAAAAGCATTCCTATTTCTTCACATCCTCTCCTGCATCTGTTGTTTCCTGCATTTTAATGATCACCGTTCCAACTGGTGTGCATTGTGGTTTTGATTTACATTTCTCTAATGACCAGTGATGATGAGCTTTTTTCATGTTTCTTGGCCACATAAATGTCTTCTTTTGAGAAGTATCTGTTCATATACTTTGCTTACTTTTTGATGGTGTTTGTGTTTTTCTTGTAAATTTGTTTAAATTCCTTGTAGATTCTGGATATTATTCCTTTGGCAGATGGACAGATTTAAAAAATTTCTCCCATTCTGTAGGTTGCCTCTTCACTCTGAAGATAGTTTCTTTTGCTGTGCAGAAGCTCTTTAGTTTAATTAGATCCCATTTGTCAATTTTGGCTTTTGTTGCAATTGCTCTTGGTGTTTTAGTCATGAAGTCTTTGCCCATGCCTATGTCCTGAATAGTATTGCCTAGGTTTTTGTGTAGGGTTTTGTTATGGTTTTAAGTCTCTTACATTTAAGTCTTCAATCCATCTTTTAATTTTTGTATAAGATGTAAGGAACGAATCCAGTTTCAGTTTTCTGCATATGGCTATCCTGTTTCCCAGCACCATTTATTAAATAGGGAATCATTTCCCCATTGTTTGTTTTTGTCAGGTTTGTCAAAGATCAGATGGTTGTAGATGTGTGGCATTATTTCTGAGGACTGTTTTCTGTTCCATTGGTCTATATATCTGTTTTGGTACCAGCACTATGCTGTTTTGGTTACTGTAGTCTTGTAGTATGGTTTTAGATCAGGTAGTGTGATTCCTCTAGGTATGTTCCTGTTGGTGAGGACTGTCTTGGCTATACAGGTCCTTTTTTTGGTTCCATATGAAATTTATAGTAGTTTCTTCTAATTCTGTGAAGAATGTCAATAGTAGCTTGATGGGGATAACATTAAATCTATAAATTGCTTTGGGAAGTATGGCCATTTTCATGATACAGATTCTATACGTGAGCATGGAATGTTTTTCCATTTATTTGTGTCCTCTCTTATTTCCTTGAGCAGTGGTTTGTAGTTCTCCTTGAAGAGGTCCTTCAAATCCCTTGTAAGTTGTATTGCTAGGTATTTTATCCTCTTTGTGCTTGCTGTTTACTCTCTGTTCTGTTTCTAGAGAGATGATTAGGAAACGTATATCACAGACAATATAGTGGTTAAGCAGATTTAACCTTCAGGCAAACTGCTGAGATTTGAGATAGGACAGTGGTACTAATTAGGTTTTTAAACCTGAAGTTACGTAATATATGTTTGTCTTAGATTCTTCAGTAGTTAAGGCAATAACTACGTAAATGGTAGTTAAATACCTCATTAGTTGTTATAAACTCAACAATTGTTACCTCATGTTACTATTATCATTTAATAGGAGGGTGGAAGATTGAGTGGGGATAAATTATTGCAGTCATGTAATATTTGTGTCACATATAAATCTTAAGCCTCAAATTAGCATTTATAGAAATTTATAAATATTTTTTATTCTTTAATTGCATTTTCACATTTTTAAACTTAATTGGAATATAGCATATATTAAAGAAAATACACCCAACATATATACTCAATACATTATCACAATACAGGTAAGTATGCAACTGCAATATGTGCAAGGAATAAACTATTGCTAATATCCTAGAAGCTTACCCATGCCTTTTTCTAGTTGCTAATCCTTTATAGCCTCTGCCTCTAAGGTTTCTTTATTTTGACCTTAACTCCATAGTCTAGTTTTTCCTGGTTTTGAGCTTAAAATAAATAAAATCATAAGGTGTTTATTCCTTTATGCCTGGCATTTTTTTACTCAACATTATGCTTTAGTCTGTAGCTTCAGTACATTAATTTTCATTGCTACATAATAACATTATATTGTATAAAAATAACAACATGCAACCATTCCACTAATGGTAAACATTTCAGCTATTTAAATGTGTGGCTATTATAAATAAGACTGTTGTTAATTTTATATGTCTTTGGTGCACACATGTATGTACCAAGATGCACACACACATGCATGAACTTGCTAGGTGGTAGCATACATACATATGTAGCATACATACCTATGTAGCAAGCATACATATATTCAACCTTGTAGACAAACACACATTGATTTTTTTCAAAGTCATTGTTATGCTGTCAGTGTTTATGAGGGTTTCTGTTTCTGCAAATCCTTGGAAACAGGTGGTTTAAATATCAATAATTCTGGTTAATGTATTTTCATATAACTTATTGTGATTTGTGATTTCAATTTGTATTTGCATAATTTCTAATCCGTTGTCCACTTTTTATTACATTTATTAAGTTTTGGGGTATCCTTATTCATGACAAGCCTATTCTGTCACCTTGCCTAAATATCTATGAGATAGAATTTCCATTTCTCATTGCTGTGGAGTAGTTACTTATAGTTTCATAATTTGAGCTTCTTTTCAATGTCATGGATTACAAAATGTATGTTTTATACTTACAGTATTAGGTTTCACAATCCTTGAGAATAATTTTTTTTATTTATTTAGCTATTCTTTATTTTTTCTATATTTTAAAGTATTTTTTCTGTAGAGGTCTTCACATTTTTTGTTATGTTTCTTCATAGTTATTCACATTTTAAAAAGTATATTTTAAAATATCTTTTAAATATATTATATATATTACATTTATAGGTGGCGCCCAACTAGATTTTGAGAAGGCAAATGTGCTTCGGATGTTTCTTCTAAAAGAATCACATCTATATTGTGGGGGATGTTTGCAAGGTAGTGGAGAAGGAGAAGTGAAGTAGAAGGCCTTTCCAACAAGCTAAGTGGTGGATAGTTAGGGCTTGATATAGAGAAAAAGGAATTAATAAGTGATGAATATAAGCAAAATCTAAGCATCTGAGTCCACAGAAATTAGCATCTTTTGACTGTGAACAGTGATGGATAGGATGAAAGATGAAAAGTTACTTTCCTACCAAAAATTTTATAATTTATTTTCTTCTGGAAGAATAAAATAAGATATTGGTGTTCAATGGGAGTCAAGAGAAAGTAGAGGAAGTCATGACTATGTTTTTACAAATGTTCATGGCAGCCTCTTTTCACATTCCTTTCTGATGTGCTCACTACATATGCTCTCAAAAGAAAAATCAGTTAATATTTTTTTCTCCTCCTCTTTGTGACTAGTCTATGTTCATCATGAGAAATACTGAATGACTACAGACATAAATAAAAAGCATTCCTTTAAAGTTCCAGTGATGGGTTAGTAACTGAGGAGTCTGTGAAATTTTCTGTCTAGGTGTATCCTTAGAAAAGCCACTGCTATGCCCAACCAGCACTGGGAATCCCAGATCACATGCAATCATAGGAGATGCCCTGACATGCAGATGATCAGCATATGTTCTGGTAGAAGGAGATTACAGTGTTGTGTAAAGCAAAGAGAAGAAGGATGCCCAACTCTCTAACATAGGCCTCGGTGTCCACAACGAGATAGGAAATGAGCTAGGAAGCAAATCTACCATAAATGGAGAAAGAGGAGAAACCAGTTGAGCTTTTAATAAACCTATGGCCTGACTCATTGGGGTGGAAATGGAAAGAGACCCTTATGCAAACATAAATAAAGTATGTCATATATAACTTACACCAATAATGATTTTCTCTCCCACAACCTCAATTTTGCCCAGATTGAATTATTTCTCATTTCCTTATTTTTTCACAGTAATTTATTTAAGTAAAACCAGGATTTCTTTTATTCACCTCCATTTCAGTTGCTAAGTCTAAGTGATTTAAATAGTTCCAAAAATATGAGAAAAGATGATTGGGTGAAGTTACACAACACATTATTATCTGATATACAGTCATTGATTTTGTATACTAGCCTTGACCCCTGGCTACAGACAACTCTGGCTTTTGAAGATTCAAAGACAGAGGCTTGTAATCATTTCATACTTTAAAAGCATTTTTATAGTACATGTGTTTAAATAATTCATAAGAACAAGTAATAATACCTCATGTTATTTATTTTTCAAAAATATTTCATATATTTCCACCTCTTCTTTCAGATGATTTTTTAAAAACTTGTGAAGATTCAATGTGGCTGTTGTCTTTGAAAGATGGTCTTGTCAATCACAAGGTCAGTTTTTAGCCTTGCAATATGATAAGATGATGTGCATTTGTTTAGAGGGAGACTTCAGGATACAGCAAAGTGTTTTACAAATGGTTACCATTTTTATTCTTATTAGATTTTTGAAAGTATTTTGTTTAAAATTTTATTCTTTTCAACCATCTCTTTAAATTACCCATCAATTCTTGTTAAGAGTATACATTGTGTATCTCTCTATATATTTCATATATTTTTGTGTGAATTGTGTTATTTTTCTATTCAGTCTATATCTCCAATATGACTCAATATATATATGGATTCCATATTTTGGTAGTGATTATTTCCTCTTTTATTATTAATACATTCTAATTTATTTCAAGTTGTCATCTCTGTAATACATAATATTCTGTAAAATGTTGACTCCATTTTTTATGTTTTATAATTCCTCAGTTATAATTGCACATAAATTAATATTTCAATTGATGTTATGATGTACACAGTGTTTTTTTACTATGCATTGTAATGTTTATCATCCAAACTCTCCTTTCAACTGTGTTTTATTCTCCTCCATTTTATATCTTAGTGAAAATGTCCCTCCTAAACTTAGCTATTAAATGAAATAAATAAATTAGGCATTAATTCCACCCTCTTTTTCTTCATTAAGTCATGCTGATCTTACTCCTCAATGGTTCTTAAATTCAATCTTTATTTTTTTCCCACACTTTTGTCCAGGATAGATGCTCAACATCATCTTTCCTGGATTGCTGGCTCAACCTCTTGATTCTTTGTCTTCTCTCATGTCCTGCCAGCCTCATACCTGTCCCCTAGCCTGTGGCCAGAGTGCTTCAACTGAACATGCTACTTAATTTCTGAGACACATTTTTTTAAAAACCTATCTATTAATAACTCTCCCTTTTTTGATTCATCGTACTTCACAAAGCGGTGACGAATGTGGTTAGATATTAATGTCCTCCCCTCACAGGGCCACAGCAAGGGTCTCATGGTTGCTGCAGTGTCCTAGCCAAGGAAAGCTTCATACTTACCTTAGTGCATTATGCAAGCTTCCTAATTTTCTGAATATTGGTGGACATGAATAAACATGGAAAGCATTAAATTAAAAAGTTAAAAGTCCTTTAAGTGATATAGAAAATCTTCCTAGACTAGGAAGCATAGCTAAACTATGTAATACCCTTGTGCAAATCTTTAAAAAGATATCATTTAGCCCCTAACAGACAGATGATTTTTAAAAGAGGCCCCAAGTAGACAGTTGGTATAATTGATAATATGTTTTTGCTAAGAATGAGGTGGGGGACGTTGGGAAGGAAGGGGAGGGCAGGGGGGGGGAAGAGAGAGAGAGAGAGAGGGAGGGAAAGAAAGGGAAAGAGAATTCTTTTTAAAATTTTTTATTGCATTTTAGGTTTGGGGTACATGTGCAGAACATGCAAGACAGTTGCATAGGCACACACATGGCAGTGTGCTTTGCTTCCTTTCTCCCCTTCACCCACATTTGGCATTTCTCCCCAGGTTATCCCTCCCCACCTCCCCCTCCCACTGACCCTCCCCTTTCCCCCCCCAAATTATCAGGGGCAGATTCAGCCCTGTGTTAAGTTCCAGGAAATGGGCCAGTTTTACAAACTGCATAAGGCCAAACTCCCGTTACCCGATCTCTTGGTGTATTGCCTTCTTTAAGCTATTAATCATGCTGTTTTACAAATTATGTCTTTTCTATCTTTGTCATCACTGATTAGGAAAACCTTACTCTGTTTCCTTGAAGGATTCTCACCTATCCACACTTTCAGCTAGTGTAACTTTTTTCTTGAGTCCAGTCTTGCTTCCATCAAATCTAGTGTGTAATATTATCATAGACATGATCACATCATTTTCTCTATATAGTGTTTATATTTTCCAAGGGACAAAAACACTATAAAGTTACACTACTTCTCAATCCAGCAATTTTACTCTTAGTTATCTACCCAAGAGAAATGAAACATGTATCTACACACACTGGCATGTAAAGGTTCTTGTCATTGTTATTAATAATGTTTACAGTGAAAACAATCTAATTGTATGCCACCTGATGAATGAATCAACAATCTATCCAAATGGTAGAATACTACTTAGCTATAAAAAGAACAAACTGGAGATACATACTACTATGTAGATGAACCTCATAATTTCATACACACTGAAAGAAGCCAGGTACCTAAACCACATACTGAGATTTAATTTATATACAATGTCCAGGAAAGGCAAATCTTCGGAGATAGAAAGTAGATTGGTGAATGACTTGAACAATGGAGAGGGAGAGAGACAGTTAATGTGCACATAGTATCTCAGTGAAGTGATGAAACATTTGAAAACTGATTTATGTTAATGGTTTTAAAGCTTGGCAAATTTACTAAAATATCGGTGAATTCTACACTTGAAATGGTTGAATTATATGATACATAAAAAATGACTCAGGTAAATTACTTTGTGAAACAGATTAGTTGTCTTTTCATTTCTGAGGTTTAACCAACAGCCCAAGAACTGGCCCATGCACAATCTCTACTCAACATTTTCCCCAAGTTAAAAAACATTAGTTATTACTCATTTGTTTAGAATAAGCGTATAAAGGCCTTATTTCCAATTTGATAGATATTTGGTTAATATTAAAAAGTCAGCCATGATTCTAATATGATTTTCTAAATAAAGTGTTTTATTAACTAGTCACAATTCAGTTTGTGTTTTCCCATTGCTGAAAAAAAGATTTTTTGGGTGATCCCTAAAATAAAAGATTCTGTAATAAAATAAAGTTTGTAAAATTGCATTATATAGTCGTTTCTTAAAAGATTCATAAGAGACACTATTATATATTTTTAGAAATCTTGAGTTAGCAGCTTTAAATTTATTTCTTATTTGGTTGTTGCTATAATAATGCTATGTTTTAAAGAGCCAAAATCATAATAGTATACAAGAATATACATGGATTTTCCAATCACAGATATGAAGACCCATTAGATATAGACCGAGCTGCTTTTTAGACGTCATTCATTCTTGGATCTGGGTGAAGGGACAGAATCTATCTGGGGCTGGCTTTTTTGCTGTAAATCAAAGGAGACAAGAGACTATGATACACCACACAGACACATATAGAACTTTTGCTTGGATGTGGGATGTATTATGCTCGTTCAATGATATGAGGAATTATATCTTACCCAGGGTGAAGTAATGGCAAGGGAGAGAATGAAAGATATGTGACCTTGCTATTCAGAGATTTCTTACTTTTAAATAGATCTCACTACCCATTTTTTCACAATACGTTTTTGAATCCTAGATTAATGGATTATATTTTGAGAAACAATGTGAAATTGTAATTATTATCTCTGAATGTATATTAAAATCGTATGTAGTGTTTTTCAAAAATATTGATAGCCACTTTCCACCTATGCCGATTGATGAAACAGTCTTGGGGGAGTGGAATCCAGGCAATGGTATTTTAAAATTATCTTCATTTGATCTTTGAATATATATAAAACGTTTGAGAACTACTATTGTAGAGAAATGGAATGTGGCAGAATATTTTTCATATTCTTCATGTGAACATTTATAACTAGAATTCAATATTTATACATATATAACTAAGCTTAAGTTCATTACACTTCAAGCAGATCTGAATTTTATTCTCTTAGTTACAGAAAGAGTAGTGATTCTTGAAGTTTGATATGGAGCTTTATTTTAGCCTTATTGGGATTATATATTCCATTCCCCTTGGAGTCTGTCTGTAGATATCAGATTATAAATCCCTTTGTAGAGTTTTCAGTGCATTATATTTTGCTGGTATATTTTTACATGGAGGAGAGAATATATTTTGGGCCATAGATACACTATGATTAAGTATTATGTCTTCCAGGAGAAATGCGAAGCACATTATGGTTTCAATTATATATATTTGCATAATTTAAAAAAATGTAGAGCTAAGGAATTTCAACATTATTTCAGAAGTTCCACAAGATGTTAAATTTTTGTAGCTTCAAACATTTCAATCATCCTATGGGAAACTCCTATTATTTTTTCCCATAAATTAAGTATCTGTTTTTTGACTTGAATTACATATATTGCCTTATAAAGTTTTCAAACACTTTGACTATAAAACATTATTTAATAACCTACACTTAATAAGTCAGAAATGTTCTATTTGTGTTATCACCTTATACTTATGATTTGAAGTTCTTGGGGACTAATACGTAACATGGTGATTCAGAGTATAGAATAATAAAGAAGTGCGAAGTCTAAATCATATTAAAGCATATAAAGCAATAAAAAAAGGAAGCATCAATACAGAAGAAAAGCATAGTACGTAAAGCAGAATGAAGTAATCAGTAGCAGTGGGTTATAGCATACAATTGCAGATGATTGAAGGAAAATCCACTTGAGTTATGTAGTGATACTAAAGAGGTACAACAAATTTCCACTGCAAAGGATAAAAGGAATTCTGAACAATATAGTTGAACTTTGGTAAATAGTTTTGCTTTCAAGCCACCAAAGAAGAAAAACGAAGTGTCTAGGTTCTAAGATCTAACAGAACCTTAAATCCTACATTAGGATACTAGGACTCTAATATCTACTTTTATCCCATGGTAGCCTAATTTTTTTTTACCACAGGATGAAATTAGATATTACTAAGTAGTTATTACTTATTTTCTAAGGAACTAATGTGAATTACTACAGTTTCTTATTACTATGCTAAAAAAAAATTCACCACAGAACTGGTGGACTAAAACAACGGTAACCACTGAACTCTTCTTTTCCATGTTCCTAGGGGCTGACTGTTCTCAGCTGAGTGGTTCTCACTTGGAATCTTGCTTATGGTTCCGGGGAAATGGTGGTTGAGACTGGAATGATTTCAAAGGTTTTTACTCTCACAAGTCTCCATGTAACTTGGCCTTCTTCACGTTATGATAGCTGAATTATAATAAGAATCCTAAGGGACAAAGCAGAAGCCAGAAGGTGTCTTCCTATTTAGGTCCCAACTTTGGAAATTATAACATATTCCCTTTCTATTCCAGACATTCAAGAGGATATTCAGAGCCCATGCTTTCAAAAGAGGAGTGTAAACTTCGCATAAAAACATGGAAGATGGAAAATCTTTTGGCCACTATCTTGGAAATGTAATCTGCCACATGGATCTTAAAATTCCTTTTTTATTTTTGCTTGCTGTGAGCAATAAAATATTTACCTAGGCTTATATAATGCACACATCATAATTTTCCCAAAGAAGAATTTTAATATGGGAGTTTTGGATACACACAGGATGTGAATTGCAGACATTCTCCTAAGAGTTTACCTAGTTGTTCAAGGTATGAGAAAGGCAGCTGCCTTTGTCTGAAACCCCCACACATATCACTCTTTGTCTTACTCATTAAAATGCAGCCTTAGTCTTGTAGTTCCTCTGAAATTCTAAGCTGGTTATCACCTCATAATCTCTGCTTATATTTGTTAATTTGTCCCCTGGATCTTTGCATAATGTCTTAACCAGCTTGGGCTGCCATAATAAAATACCAAAAGCTTGGTGACTTGAATGACAGAAATTTATTTCTCATAATTGTAGAGGCTAAAATTATTGGACCAGGGTGCCAGCAAGCTTGGGTTCTGTTGAGAGCTCTCCTAGCTTGCAGAGGGCCACCTTCTAGATATGCTCCTATGCAGAGAAGGGTGAGGGCAAGCTCTCTGGTACTTCTTTTTATAAGGACACTACTCTAATCTGGAAGGCACCCATCCTTTTGATCTCATCTAAACATAATCAGTTTCCAAAGTTTCCATCTTCAAATACCTATCAATGAGAGATTAGGGCTTCACATGTGAATTAAGGGGGTTGGGACAATTCAGTCCATAGCACATAGGTCCATAGCACAACCTTCTCATATTTTCTCTCTCAGTTCATATGTCAAATCTTCCCTGGCCATCCCGTTCACAATAGTTCTGTTCTTCCCCAGGCATTTTTATCATGTTGCCTATTTTCTTCGGTGCATTTACACTCTTCCTTCTTTATATTAGATTGAAATCTCAACTAAAGTAGCTTTTTGTCTTCATGCTGGAACAGTGCTTACTGCAGACAAGCCTTCAGAAAATGATCCATGGTTGGGTGAATGAGTTGATGACTCACCAGAATAATCATATATGAGTGCTTTGGCAGCTTTAATTTTAGGGGAGAGGTTCTCTTTCTTAAACGGTCATAAATCAAACCACCTACAGTTTTTACGCATTCATTCCTATTCTGTTATTCTGCAGCCACGGAGAAAGTCATTAATTCTTTGACATAATCAACTGCACTTGAAAAATTTATAAACAGCTCTTCTGTCCCATTTATATCTTCACGTTAAAGGTTGTGCATGCTTACAAACACATTTAATATGACAGGTTTCTAATCCTCTTGTCATCAGTGACACTTATCTCTACAAGTTTTCAGTTTTCAAATGACCCTTTGAAAGTGTGTGCTCCCAGTAGAATATAGCACTCTAGGTAATGCCTCACTAAGCTGAGGATATAATAGGCCATCACTTCCCTTGTTAGGGGCTGTGTATTTTTATTGATGCTGAATAAAATATTTTGCCTTTTCTGAAGAAATATGATTCACAAACAATCTAATGCATATTTCCATTTTTAATTTTGTCTATTTTGCCAAAGCTAAAATCAGTTTTGCCAAGTGTCAAATATCAAGAATCTTAGGGCCTTTCAAACTGACATTTAAAAACCAAGAAAACAAAAAAAAAATTATTCTAAATGGGTTAAGATTCCAAAATAAATTCAGAGAATTGACACAAAATGAGATCATGCTGTTTTCATAAGCAAGATCAAAAGAAGCTTCCAAATAATTCATGAGACTTCTGATTTAATGCCATATGGCTGGCATCTTTGCAATAATCAGCTTGAATTTCCTGTTTAAAAAATGATAAAGACCTTCAAAGGAAGAAATGAAAACAACAAAACCTAAAATTGATTAACAACCAATGATTAGAATCAGTTAAATTTTAACAATTCCTTCCCTATCTTGTTGGATTAAGGCTATTTTTTTCATATGTCCTACTCATATTTAGACTCTAAATTCTGTAATCTCTAGAACTTTGTTAAGAATATCACGACAGTAGTCAGTCATACTGGGTTTAAATCACAGGGTCAACCTTGTTGATTTTAAGGCAAGTTACTTAGCATCTTCATGCCTCAGTTTCCTCCTTTGTAAAATAAGAGTATTAATAGTATCAAATCAGAATTAAATACAAAATAAAATAATGTGCATATGACTCAGTAAGTATAAAACAGGTATTCAATAAAAGTAAGAAATTGATGAAGTGTTTATTATAGAATAAAATATTTAGGTTTGCTTGAAGACATTTAGAGATATATAATCCTTTCACCAATGGCTTCCCTATTGGCAAAGCAATTCACATTTTAGCACCAGAATTTGTAGTTCTGCTGCTCTAATGAAAAAAAATTTACCTTTGAAGGTATCTGGGTCGCCAACACCACCATCACCACTGTCACCACCTCCACTACTCTTGTGTCTCAATCCATTGATCTGTGCACTAGACCCTGGCCACTTCAGCTCCTTTCTATAGACTGTAAGCATAAGTATCAACTGAAGCAAGTTAGAATCTTAGAACCCCAGGCCCTAGTCTAGATTTAACTCTGATTCTGGCTTTTAATAAGACCCCAAGTTTATTCATATGTTTATCAATATACATGCATCTCTGCTGTATATTTATCCAGAGGCTGCAGCTTCCAGCAAAAGACTGTTCAAACAGTAAACATAAGAGTATGGAATTGTTACTTAAACCCTGAAAATTTTTACAGTCTGTTAATAAATCCAGATGTTCGGGTATGGAACCAAAAGCAAGAGAAATATTCTGAGATTTAAAGTTTTACCAATTGTATTTGTGTATACCGGGGTATCATGTAAAGGAAGATAGAAATAATTGATTGTACAGCGTTTCTTGATGGAAGCAGGACATATCAACTGACTTTCAGTTCCAGATCTGCAAGAAGATTTGAATAGCATCCAGTTAGATAGTAAATAGAGAAAGGATTTGACAAGTACTATTGTATTAAACAAAACATTTGAATAAACTTTTCACAACAAATACAACACTTAAAAAAACATTAATAATTGGAAAAGAGCCCAGTCACAGGAGACACCAAATAAATATATGTTGAGGTCAACCAAAAAATGAAAAGAGAAAATTGCAAAGAACAGACAGTCTTTCAGATTTTAGGAGCTCTGTTTAGTGGCAAAGAGAGAAAATTTCAAGACAATGCCCTAAGTGCAGGATAGGAGTATGTAAAGGGCAAACTCTGGCATGTATCTCACCCAACATGTGTGTATGTGGGTATAAGAGGGATCTCTGTAAATAAGGGTATTTTACCTCAGTTTAAAAGGCATGATTGCTGCTTATGGGGATAGAGGGGAAGGTAATGACATTACAGAAAATTTGATGTAGGCTTTCCTGTGAGTCATGTATGATTGATCAGCCAGCAGCACAAGATGTCTTGGGAGAAATATCAGAATTCACAACATGGAGGTTATTGCATGAGGAGCTTGTGTAGGGTGGAGTGGGGTGGAGGTAATTATAGAGAAGACTTTGAAATGTTTTAAGGGGAAAAATGCTAAGATCAGGTTTTAGTTTCATATAATAATAATAATGTATAATAGCATATTATGCTGAGAATGTAATATATATATAGTCTCATTTAAACTTAATAAAACCCTATACATTATGGGCTGCAATTATTCCCATTTCAAAGATGAGAAAGTGTGAGCTTAGAAAAGTTAAGTATTTCAAAATGATGCATAATAGTCACACTTCCCCAGTATGAACTGGTTGAGCTTCATGTCGGGTGCAAAGGCTTAGCTTGGTATCTCAATTCCTCGTCTTCCTGGGAATTTTACTCACATTTCTGTTGTTTCTGATTTTTTAGCTTGTGTAATTTATGTTCCTTTCTTGGTTTACTATCTTACTTGAGGTACACATCTAACAACAGATTTAAAACTGTTCCTTGGGAGAAAAATATATGAAGATCGTAAATATCTAAAAATATTTGTTTTCTACCCTTATACCTAATTTTCTGAGTATAAAATTTTAATGTTGGAGAAATTATTTTCCATCAGTCTTTTAGCCACTGCCCATAGCTTTTTTTTGTTTGTTTGTTTGCAGAGATGCCATTGAGAAATCTCAAGCCATTTGGAGATCTGATCTTTTATCTGATATTTATCTTTTATATTTTCTCTAGAAGCTTTTTGATTCTTCTCATAGGTCATAGTGCTCTGATAGTCCACAAACATGAGCTTTTGACTGTAACATGTAACATAACTGTAACATGAATTTATTTTCATAGAATGTGGTAATCACTTAGAGTTGTATCTTTTAATCTGAAAGTCGGCATTCTCTGGTTCTGAAAAATTTGTTTATCTCCATTCTGGTTTCTCTGTAAGCTGTTTTTGGAAGAGTTTTTTATACTGCAATCATCGAATTTAATTAATTTTATCGCATATTTTCTTTGTGTTCAGTTTTTTTTTAATTCTTCAACTTTTTTAATTTTTATAGTTTTATTATATTTTAAATTCCACAAGTTCATTTTAATTCTTGACTTTTTTGTATTATGACATCAGGGTTCTATACCTTTTTGTACAATTCTGAAGACATTAAAATAATTTTTAATGTCTGCATAATTTGTTTCCACCAATTGGCTTGTTTTCTATTTATTTTGTTCTTTTTTAGATTAGAAGCTTTCTTTAGGTATCTCATAATCGTTTATTGTCACTTTATATGTAAGAGTGAAACTATTTTAAAAATTAAAACTTGACCTCAAATTTTGAACCTAGGATTGAGCGTGGTGACCTTGGAATTCACTAAATGCTGATCTGTGTGTGGTGATTATTGGATGATTTCTCACTCCAGCGTATTTGAGTCTTTCTTCTTGACAAACCAAATTTTTCACAGAAAAGGGCTCCAATCTCCTGTTCAGAGTTGTTCCTACCCTCTAGAATTTTGTAAGAACAGGGAGGTAGGAGTATGAAGTTTCAACATTCAGCATCCAGTTTTCCCCTTCTTCGTAATACCTACATATTCAATTATCAAAGGATCTTCCAGACTTGAAACAATGTTTTATTCTTCCTAATAGTATTGAGTAAGGTAGCAGATGTTAGCTTATAAAGACTTCTAACAGTTTTTCTTACCCATTTCTCCTCTTTGGGTGGCATCCCTTCAGGTAAGCCATCAGGTGAGGTGAGGATGTGTTGTCTTTCTTATTAAAACTATACATCTAAAGACCTAATCCATTACTATTCATAGCAATAATAGGTCCTCTTAGGGTTTACATTTAGTAGAAAACGTACGTTTAGTTAATAAAAGTGTATTTATATGTATACATATGTTTGTAATAGTTTTACAATTATACTACTTAATTTTATCTTTGTTATTTTAGAGCAATCTCATAAATAAGAACATATATTATGAAAAAGTAAATATAAAAAAGCAATTCATTTGACAACTGTAATGAGAAGTAATAGATATTTAAAGCCATGTGAATAATACAATTAGAACTATCAAGATGCTAAGACAAAGGCATATCCATAAGCGTAAAAACAATACTCCTGTCAATACCAACATCTCTATTGTTAACACAGTGAGCTTCAGAATGAATTGTGTACATTGTCATTGAACATAAGTGTATACTAACAAATAGTTAATATTACAAACAGCATGTAAATTATAGGACATTTGTACTTTATGAAGTTTTTAATTTATGAAGCAAAGCAAACTATAAATACAATTGCATAGAGGATAAATTTGTGGTAAAATATATTAAAAACTAAATTGTATTGTTTCAAGGACCCCAAATGCTAATTAAACAGAAGATAATGATATAATTAGTAGATGTGACAGAAAGTGTTCTACTGCAAGAAATATTTGTAACACGGTCGGTACAAAGGGGCAGATCAATAAGGAGTGAAATTAAATGAGATTGCAGATCTCTCTCTATGTTTCAGCGAGATAGGCATTTTAAACTGGGTCATGAAATGGATTGGGTGCCAAAAGGAAATCTGAGATAAATGGGAAGGCAAGCATGAGATTTAGGTTAATATGAATTTATACCTAAAACTCCTGCACAATTTAGAAAACAAGAAGTTCAGGTTTGTTCATGGTACTTCAGAACAAACAGAATGTGAATTTAAAAGGGAGTGTCAAGATAAAAAGCAGTCATTTCATAGTACTGAAAATAGGTGGTCATGGGCACATTTGTAAATATAAAATGAGTGACGATCAGCTGTATTTTTCGAAACGAAAACACTAAAGGAAAGTTGATAGATTTTTAAACATATGCAAAGGAGATGAGAAAAATGTTTGCATGTGTTCCAGATTAAAAAAGAAATTTTGAGTTTAAAATATCTAAACAGCATATAATATTATTTTAATAAATTGTTAGGACCATATTAAATTTTACCAGGAATATAGAATCAATTGGACATGATTTTATAATTAATTTATGTATCAAAATAAATTATCTAGAGACATTAAGACCAACTGTCAGAACAGCTATGACAAAACTATACCAACAAAGCATCAAACTTCCACACTTAGTACAGGATTTGGGGATATAACTGCTTGAAATCTGAGTTAATTTGTTGACAGTAAAACATACTTAATATTAGTGGTTTGAAAAAATGATGAAAACTGATAGAAAAGTTCTACCCTGACATTAAAAATGTATGATTACATATCTATATTTTCCTCTCGCTCTCTCTCTCAGCTTCTCAGGTTACTCCTATCTTTGTGTTGTCTTCATTCTCTAAGAGATTTTCTATACATAGTGGAATATGCACCTACTTTCAGAATCAAATCTTGTTTTTATGGTTTATGTACAAATGAATGCAAAAAATAAAAACAATGAAAGTGACAGATACCATCACATGAATTATTAATTAAAGAGGAATCAATTCCTATCCTATTTTCTTAAGATAACCCTGTTGTCTCCATTAATTTCACCACTGGAAAGTGGTAGAAGCAGTTGGTGGGAAATATTCCACTTCAGTTCAAGGACTACATAAAACCAATATTTAGTGAATATCAACAATGAGCCAGAATGCTCTGGCTCATTTGCAACAAAGAAAGAAAAATTTCTGTTCTCATGGAGCCTATATTCTAAAGTAAAAAAAATGAATATGAATAGAAAATAGAAGAATATGGAAAACATATACGTACATTATATGACATTTTAGAAGGCAATGCATACTTTGTGGAAAATGATAGTGTATAATAAAGTGAAAGAAATTGGGAGTGCTGGGATTTAGGGTATTGGGGGTGGCTACTTTAAATATGGTTCTTAGTCTAGTACTCACTGAGAAGGTGATGTTACATCAAGTCTTACATGGAATGTGGGGCTAACCATGCGGATTTATCTAAGAGAGTGGCATTCGTGCCAGGGCTAATATAGGAACCTGTTTTACATTTTAGAGAAGTTGCAGGAAGGCTAGTGTGGTTAAAATTGGAGAGTGAGGAGATGAGGTCAGAATTTGTAAATTATTTGTGGACTTGACTTTTATTCTGATGAAATATGTAGACTTTGGAAGGTTTTGAGCAGAGGAATGAAATAATCCAACTTATATTTTGAAAGGATCACTTTGGCTGCTCTGTTGAGACTAAATTGCAGGTAGACTGAGAAATGAGAAGCAAAGCATGGAGATCAGTTAGAGGAACTCGGAGTAATTCAGGTGTGAGCTGACGATATATAGGATTTCATTGTGGTCAGAAATATACTCGAAAAGATTTCAGTCTTCTTAAATTTAAGACTTGTTTGTAAATAAATACATTTGATCTATCCTTGGTAATGTTTTATGGGTTCTTGAAAACAATGTGTATTCTGCTGTTTTTGCTTGAAATGTCCTGTATATATCTGTCAGATCCATTTGGTCTAGTGTCGTTCAAATCATCTATTATCTCATTGATATACTGTCTGGATGTTTCTTTTCACTGTTGAAAGTGGCATGGAAGTCTCCTACTATTATTATATTGTTGTTTATTTCTTCCTTTAGTTCTGCCAATATTTGTATTATATTTTTATGTGTTCTAATGTTAGTTGTGAATATATTTTTTAATTGTTGCACGTTCCTGTGTATCAGCCCTTTTATCATTATATAATTTCCTTATTTTTCTTTTGTGACAGCTTTTTACTTAAAGTCTATTTTGTCTGATATAGTTATAGCCACCTCTGCTCTTTTTTTTTTTTTAGTCACCATTTGCATGGACTGTCTTTTTTAATCCCTTTACTTTCGGCTTATGAGTATCCTTAAATCTAATGTGAGTTTCTTGTAGACAGCATCATATAGTTGATTTTTCTTTTTATTTTTCTCATTCTGACATTATTTTTTGTATTTTGAGGAGTTTAATCTCTTCACATTTAAAGTAACTACTGATTAGAAAAGATTTACTCTTGACATTTTCTTAATAGTTTTATGTTAATCTTATAGGTATTTTGGCCATCTTTTCATCTCTGGCTGTTTTCCTTTATGTTTGCTGGTGTTTTATATTGATATGCTTTGATTTCTTCTTTTATTTTGTATACCTTCTATACATATTTTAATTCTGATTATCATGAGACTCAAATAATATATATTTATAAAGACCTATTTTAAGCTGATATCAAATTAAGAGTCATCCCATACCAAAAATAGACTTACTTGTATCTTCTTCCTTCTACTTTACACCATTTTCACAATTTACCTCTATTTATGTGGTGCATATAGTAGTACATTTTTGTTAAAGTTTTTAAAAATGTCTTTTAGCTCTTCTACTATGATTAAAAGTAATTTACCAACCGTTATTCTATACTGAGAGTATATATATAATTTGCCTTTCCTAATGAATATTAGTAAGAAATAATACTCATTAAAAATGTAAATATATAGAAAATATTTTTATGCTACCACCTTGCTGTATAGCATCCTTTTATTTTAACGTGAAAAATTCCCTTTCGTATTTCTTGTAAGGCATGTCTAGTGGTAACAAACTTTCTTAACTTTTGTTTTTCTGGCAAATACTTGTTCTCTCCATTTTTTTTTTTTTTTTTTTTTTTTGTGACAGAGTTTTGCTCTGTTGCCTAGGCTGGAGTGCAGTGGCACAATCTCGGCTCACTGCAACCTCTGCCTCCCGAGTTCAAGCGATTCTCCTGCCTCAGCCTCCTGAGTAGCTGGGATTATAGGCATGCACAACCATACCCGGCTAATTTCTGTATTTTCAGTAGAGACGGGGTTTCACCATGTTGGTAGGCTTGTCTGGAACTCCTGACCTCATGATCCACCCACCTCAGCCTCCCAAAGTGCTGGGATTACAGGCATGAGCCATGATGCCCAGCCTCTCATTCATTTTTAAAAGACAGTTTTGGCTGGTATAGTATTATTGATTTAGCAATTTGATTTTTACTTTTAGTACTTCAAATATATAATCTATCCCTTTCTAGTATGCAATGTTCTTTATGAGAAATTTGTTGATAGTCTTACAGAGATTACAAATCATTTTTGTATGACAAATAATTTTTCCTTGCTGCTTTCAAAATCTGTCTTGTGACTTTTGGCAATTTGAGTATAATATATCTTGATGTACATTTATTTGGGTCCATTTGATTTTGCAATTTTTAGATCTAGATGTCCATTTTCTTCACTAGAATTTTGAAGTTTTTGGTCATTATTTATTTAAATTATCTTTCGGTTTCTTTCTCCCTTCCTTGCCTGAAACTCTCATAATACATACATTGGTTAACTTGATGGTACCCCATAAGTTACTTTTCTTTTGACCTTTTTATTTTTATTTTTTTACTGTTTGTCTTTTAACTGAATAATTTCAAATGACCTATCTTTGAGTTCACTGATCTTTTATTTGCTGGATATAGTCTGCTCTTGAATCTTTCAGGTGAATCTTTTAATTCAATTATTGTATTCTTCACCTCTATTATTTGATTGCTCCTTTATTTATTATTTGTTATTATTGTTGTTGTTCTGAGACAGAGTATCACTCTGGTACCCAGACTGGAGTGCAGTGACAAGATCTCAGCTCACTGTGAGCTTTGCCTCATGGGTTCAAGTGATTCTCCTGCTTCAGCCTCCAGAGTACCTGGGATTATAGATGTGCACCACCAACCCCAGCTAATTTTTCTAATTTTAGTAGTCGACTAGGTTTCACCATTATGGCCAGGCTGGTCTTGAACAATGTTGTCAATGATGTTCTGGCCTCAAGTGACCAGCCTGCACTGGCCTTCCAAAGAGCTTGGATTACATGTGTGAGCCACCACACTGGCCCTGCTTGTTCCTTTTAAAAAAATGTTTTCTATCTCTTGGTTTAAATTCTCAATTTGTTCATGTATTGTTTCCCTGACATCACTGAGCATCTTTATTACTGTTAATTTGAATTCTTCACCAGAAAAATTGTACAGATCCATTTCATTAAGGTTGGTGTCAGGAGATTTACGTTGCTTTTTTTACTTGAAGCATATTAACCTGTTTCTTCATCTTTATTGATTTTCTGTGTTGGTGTCTCTATATTAGACAAAGCAGCCAAATATTCCAATCTTGACAGACTGGCCTTTTATAGGTGAAGACTTTTATCAATCAGCTCCAATCCACTTTCTTTGGTCTTCGCAGGCCCTGGCTATGTAGGGTAAACTAGGTCCTATCTGTACAAAAGGATAGTAAGATAAAAGCAAGGTCTTTAGGTAGCTACCAGAAATTCTGGGTCATTGGATACACCATTCAATTCTTTACCTCCCCCAAAAGTAGCTGGGAGCTGGGGTTTTTCATTCATTCTCTGCGCTGATCCTAGGGGGAGACTTTTCGGTGAATGATAGCTCATGCTTCATTTGTATTCTACCCCAGGCAGCTAGTTTACATCAGATTCATTAGTATTCTTTGATAGGCAGGATATAAGCAAGTTCTCTGGGCAGCTCTGGAGGAGCTGGGGCATTGAACACATGGCTTTATTTTCCTCCCGAGGGTAGAAGCTGGAAGCTAGGAATTTTCTTCCATTCACACCACGCTGAGCTGGGAGGAGGAGCTAACCTGACTGCCAACACAAGCCGCCATCTACATTTTCTTCATTGTGGCCTGACTGTGCTGGTCCCATCAACATTCCAAGCCTCACAAAATAAAAGACAGTTTTCCGAGAAACCTCCACAAAGAGTCTATAACATTGGATGTGTGGACCACCCCCGAGAGTAGCTGGGAGCTAGGGGATGTCTTCCCAATTTTATGATTCTATGCTAGGGACGGTGGTTCTGGTAAAAGGGTGTTCTTAATCTCTCTACTGGCTTTGATAAATTTGGTTTCCTGTTCAGCTGAGGAAAGAGGCTTTCAGTGATCTTCAGGATTTCTTAAGAAAAAGATTTCTGCGATCATTGCTGAATCAGTGTAGCTGTGGAGGAAAGGATTTTCCAGGGTTGCCCCTACCACTTCTTCCTGACTTCACTCCCACTTTTGGACTTCTTAGGTCTGGAAAATTTGTTCTATTTATTAAATGTATTCCATAGTGTTTGTAAACAAAGAAAATGAATCTATCGACTCTGAAATGGTATATCTTTCCATAATTGATTTTTTCATGAAAATATTGGCAAAATCAAGTAGTTGCTATTTTCATGTGTGCATATTGGTGTTTTCACTATAAAATATAGTATGAATATCTTATACATGTTATGCTATAATCTAAATGCCTGTGTCTTCTAAAAATGCAGGTACTGAAACTTAATCTTCATTTCCATGGTACTTGGAGATAAAGTATGTGGTAATGGAATCAGTGTCTTTATGAAAGATGTTGGAGAGAGCTTATTCGTTGTTTCCACCATGTGAAGACACATCAGTGAGGCACCATCTTTAAAATGGATGGTAGACCCTCATTTACTGCTGGATCTGCTGTCACCTTGAACCTGGGCTTTCCATCCTTCATAACTGTGAGCAACACATTTTTATTGTTTATAAATTATCTAGTCTAAGATATTTTTATAGCAGCTTGAAAAGACTAAGAGTGTTCAAACATCAACACCAAATAATGCACAATAATAATGGTAAATAATTGATTTTATATTAGGGTTTTGAAAAATATTGGTAAGATTACTAAAATCAAGCATCCTTTGATTATGTTTTAATGGGTAATTTCAGAATATAAAATTATGGTTTAACTTCAATTTAAGTACATTACATTTGTAGAGATATACATTAAGCATTTCAATATAAAAGATAAATTGAAACAATAAATGCTGAATAGAACTTCTTTTAAATACATGATATTAGGTTAAGCTTACTCTTTGATGTTTACTCTAACAAGGAAAAGAAAATACCCGATGGATTGTAAAGTTAATTTGATATGCTTTAACCTTTGCCTTAGAGCATTTGATTAGAAAGAACAAGCCATTTGTTTCTAACACTTATAGCCTAAAGCTTGCTATAAATACATAGGCACTACCCATCCAGGGAAACTAACAAAATTAATTGTTGACATTGTGGGAAATCACAACATTGTAATTTGTTGTGATAGTTTGCAATTTATAAGATAAAGTAGGCATACCTGTTTACTTATTATTTTTTACTTGCCCTACAGTGGAAAATAATTTGTAGGCAGTGTTCAATAATATATTTAAATAATCAAACAAGATATAAGTAGCACATGAAATCTGAGAATGCTACCATTTTTGAAAAATAAGACTAAAAAGTGACAGAATTCTATCAGTAAAACTAAATATGCAATAAACTATTAGCAAAGGTTAAATTAAACTTTAAGTTAAAATTGTAGAGTGAAAAACATCACGACATATTTATTCATCATCGGGTTCAAGTCAACATGAAAATGAATGCTTATAACTTCATAAATATTATGTATCAATTCAGAAGAGTCAATTAATTGAACAAGGCTGGTTTTTCCTTCCCTTTTTTCATTTAGCTAAATCCATTTTCTCATGCCATAGGTTTATTTGCTTTTCCTTCTGTCTTCTACTTCTACATATGCACATTTCTATTTCAGTCTGTCTCTAGGATTTGAACTTCGTTTCTACTTCATTACTTCCTTTTATCTCCCTTAGCTGTATAAACCAGCTAATTTTCTTCTTCTTTTTTTCTCCCATTTTAGATCTGTTCCCAGAAATAGCAATTGTCTGATGAGGTTATGAAAGAATAGAATAGAATATCTATTTTTCTATTGGAAATGTCAAGTTGAATATATGTGAGTGCATGTCATATAATAGATATCCATTAAATGTAGATTATATAGACTATTTCCAATTTTCACATAGAAGAACGCTATGTAGAGACTCTGTTCTACACATATGTTCCTGTTCCTCCTTCTTAATGTTTCAAACTCAAAATTTTAGGTTTAAATGTAATTTTAATTAAAGACACCTTTATTTTCTATCTTTTACACACACATATATATAAATACACTCTTTTTTATTTCAATACGTTTGGGGAACAGGTGGTATTTGGTTATATGAATAAGTTTTTGGTGCTGATTTCTGAGATTTTGGTGCACTCATCACCCAGGCAGGGTGTGCTGCACCAAATCTTTAGTCTTTTATCCCACCAATCATTCTCCACAAGTCCCCAAAGTTTATTGAATAATTCTTATGTCTTTGCATCTTCATAATTTAGCTACCACTTATAAGTGAGAACATACAGTGTTTAGCTTCCATTCCAGAGTTACTTCACTTAGAGTAATGGTCTCTAATTCCATTCAGGTTTTTGCAAATACCATAATTTCATTTCTTTTTATGGCTGAGTAGTATTCCATGGTGTGTTTGTGCGTGTGTGTGTATATGTGTGTGTGTGTGTGTGTATATATATACCATATGCAATCTTTTCTAAAAATTGCATTATGATTAAGGGTTTCTGCTTCTCTGTAGAATAGAGTCATTTGTATTAGGTAAGCATTCCAACCAAAGAAAACTGGAACATTAATCAAATGGAGAAATTATCTCTTTGAAGGTATGAGAGATCTGCGTGGCAATGAGAGCTGAAGGAGCTGAAAGAGATGAAAGAACTTTGAGAGGGGAACACACATCTGCATTCACTGGTATTCTGGAAGACATTGTTAACACTGAACAAGAACACGTTTCAAAACTTGGCCTTTGTATTACCAAATTAGTGGCAATGAAGAGCGAGTTTTGGTGAGAACTTGAGCTCCAGCATGCCGGGCATACACCATTCTGAGGTTTTGTAGATCAGCAATATAAAACCAGGCAGGATTCTCTCATTTTGTGAAAATATTGAGAGAACTCTAAAATAGAGATGGTTTAGAGTTAGGGACTGACTGGGAGACGAGCTCTGCCTTGACACTATACCTAAGGTTTAAAAAACTTGTGTGATCAACTAGAAATCGAATGTAGACACTTTCCTGGGTCTTCAATATACATTGATTGAGCACAGTTGCTATTTAGATTAAGGTGATTAAGGTTCACTCTCTTGATAAGGTTTGGCTGTGTCCTAACCCACAGCTCACCTTGATTGTCATAATCCCCACCTGTCAAGGGCAGAGTCAGGTAAACATAATTGAATATGGAGGTGGTTTCCCCGGTAATGTTCTTGTGGTAGTGAATAAGTCTCACGAGATCTGATGGCTTTATAAATGAGAGTTCTGCACGAGCTCTCTCACACGCCATCAAGATTGTGAGGCCTCTCCAGCCAAGTGGAACTGTAAGTCTGTTAAACCTCCTTCCTTTGTAAGTTACCCAGTCGTGGGTATTTATTAGTAGTGTGAGAATGAGTAAGTAATATACTCCTTACCCTGCAGAGAGAAGGACATATCATCTCTCAAGATATAATATCATTTGGAGACTTTTAAAAACATACATCTATCATTAGAAAAGGTTACTAAGCCTATCTATGATATATGACCAAAGTAAAGAGAAAAGCACAGTGAACTCAGATCTGCAGTGATTGCTTTTGGAATAAGCTGACAAGGCCTTGAAAATAGCACAGAACACTGACATCTATGAAAAGAATGAATTAGATGCAGTTAAGCTAATCAGAAAATAGACCAAAATTTGGGTACTAACTTCATAAAACAGCCTTGTAAAATGGTCAATAAACATAGGAAAACCTGTCAATCACACTCTCACTAAAAAATGCAAATTGAAACCACAAGATGCTATCACTGCACAGCCACCATAATGAATATTAAGAAAAAGTAAGAAAATAGCAAGTACTGTTAAGCATTTGGAGCAACTGACAAATTGGCACATTCACTTTAAAAATTATTGGGCAGTATCTTATAAAGTAGAACACGCACATTCACTTTGAACCTGAAACTCACCCCTTGGTATTTGTCTAACACATATTCAATAAATGATGCATACAAGATGTTCAACATGGCTCTATTCACAATATTCAAAAATTTGAAACAACACAAAATGCTTGTTTACTCTAGAACTGGTATGATATATAATAATGGCATAGGTAAAGTGAATAAAACCTACACAATTAACTTGGAAGAATTTCTCAAAAATAACTGAGCAAAGTCAGCCATATATAAAGAGTACTTACTTTACAGCTTAATTTACACAAAGTTGAGTGAAAGGCAAAATTTATCTAAAGTGTTTTGAGTTCAGGATGGGGGGTTGATCATTGGAGTGGAGCACGAGAAGCAATTATAGGTTACTAGTAATGTTCTATTTCTAAATTTCAATGTTATGCACTTATGTTAACTTTTGTATTAATTTTAACTTACAATTTATAATGTTTTCTCTTATTATAATTCATTAATGAGTTTTCATTAAAAATAAAAAGGACTTTAAAATCATGCAAAATATTAACTACCGCTGGAGAATTTATAGTACCAAAATAATGTTGATCTTTAAAGTAGTCACTCTTGGATGTTACCTGAATTTCTCCCTGCATGAGACTAGCACTACATAATTTATTGTCTATATTTTTGGAATTGCTTTTGAATTCCTTTGTGCAAAGTATTTTAAAAATCAGTATTATGACCATTCTTTAATCTTTTATCAATATCAAATGCATTAAAATGCAACTCTTTCTAAATATTGCATTGTGGTTAAAAGTTTCTCCTTCTCTGTAATATATAGGCATGGGTACCAAGTCAGCATTCCAAACAAAGAAAAAATGGAACATTAATCAAATGGAGATTGTTATCATTTTAATAAGTATATGCTAAAAATATTTAGATTAAATTACTACAACCGATATGATAAAACAGTATTGTAGACAAGTAGAAACTTAGAAAGCTTGTTTTAAACAATCTGATAGTAAAAGTGATCACAGTGTCATTTTCAGAGAGCACTGAGATACTTATAAATCTAAAACAAAAGCAACTCAGGTTATTATGATGATATTTCCCAGTAAAAGTGAGGATGAAATAAGTGATCTTCCCCCTGTAGCCCTTCTTGGAGTCTTGCCATGACAATTCTGTTGATGTAACCTAAATAGCAGGATATTTATTTACAACAGCTGCCTTACTCAGCTACAACCACACAGGTATCATTGATATGACATTTTAAGAAGCTTTTTAGATATTAGGTCAACATGCCAGTTTTTAGCTGAATGTAAGTATGAAATACACAGGGAATAGGCTTAATATTTAATATTCTTATCTGTTGAAAATTATGTTTAAAGTAAAGCACGTAGAAACAGACTGAGAGCATATGCTTCTTAGCATACTAAAGTATAGATTTGCAAATAGTTTTTTGAAAGTTATGGTTGCTGCATTCAAAATTTAAGAACATGTATAAGCCCTAAAATATCTGACATTCAGTCTATCATTTCTCCTGGAATTTTTATTCCATGTGTTGTTGTTTTTACTTTCTATTTTTTCAACTTGACAATAGACCTGGATTTTGCCCATAAGGCAGCTTCAGCTTGCATTGCACATCAGTCAGGCTGCTGTTAGAATCATCATTTTAGATCTTAAGCTTGGTTATAATTTGATGTAAATTTTTTTAACAGTCCAGTGATCAGGAATCTGATGTTTCCCAGCAGGGAAACTCCATTTATGTGCAGGTTATTTTATGTCTTTGACCTCCCTCCCCATCCTGCTCTTGGTGAAGCCTCTTTTTGGGGGCAAAAACTCTATTTGCAGCCCTTCTTGTAAGAAACATCGGTTGGCATATCTTTTGGTGTTACCGTCAAGGTATGAGAGGGATGTCAGTTTTGTAGCTGGGATTGCGATGTGTTTTCCCAAGTCAGCCAACTGAGTATTTTTGAACCACAGAAACAAAATGGCTTCTGGGTAGTTGGTTTATTCTTGGTCCTCTATTTCCCATACTCACTCTAATGTTATTACAGTGGTCAGTGGCCTTTGGACAAGTTGTCCACTGTGCATTTCTCCTGAAGCTGCTGTGCTTTTTCTTAATGGGGGATATTTTGAATGATCCTTGCAGGGTCAGCACTTTGTACTGTATTTGTAGAGTTAGCATCCTTTTCTGCTTTCCTACCTGTATTAGTCTGCATTCATACTGCTATTAAGAACTGCCTGATACTGAGTAATTTATAAAGGAAAGAGATTTGATTCACAGTTCAGCATGGCTGGGGAGGCTTCAGGAAACTTACAATCATGGCAGAAGGCAAAGCAGAGTAAGGTACCTTTTCACAAGGTGGCAGGAAGGAGAAGTGCTGAGTGAAGTAGGAAGAGCCCCTATAAAACCAGCAGATATCATAGGAACTCACCCATAAGAACAGCATGGGGTAAACCACACCTATGATTCAATTACCTCCGCCTGGTCTTTCCCTTGACATGTGGGCATTGTAGGGATTATGAGGATTACAATTCAAGATGATTTGGATGGGAATGCAAAGTCTAACCATGGCACTACCTAAAGATAGGTTTCTTTTGTTATTTTCACTGGCTTTAAGTTTAGTGTAAATTGTTTAAATTATTTTAGAGAAGAAGTTTTTGTTTGTTTGTTTTGTTTTTGAGACTGAGGAGTCTAGCTCTGTTGCCCAGGATGGAGTACAGTGGAACAATCTAGGCTCACTGCAAACTCTGCCTGCAGAGCTCAGAGGATTCTCCCACCTCAGCCTACCAAGTAGCTGGGATTACAGGCCCGCACAATCATGCCCTACTAATTTTGTTTGTGTATTTTTAGTAGAGACGGGGTTTCACCATACTGGCCATACTGGTCTTGAACTCCTGATCTCAGGTGATCTACCTGTCTCAGCCTCCCAAAGTGCTGGGATTACAGGCGTGAGCCACCAGGCATGGCCAAGAAGTAGTTTCAAATAGTTAAATGTTCAGTACTATAATCCAAAATTAGTAACTTTAAACGAGAGAACCTTAATTCAAGTCCTGGCTCTTTCTAACTATATGAAATTGGATAAATTATATTGAGACTCAGGCTTCAGTTCATTCTTCTATATAATAGAAACATTTCTTAGGTTTGTTGTGGAGTTTAAATAAGTTGATTAATACACAGCACTTACAAGAATATCTGGGTAGGTATCATATACTACATTAAGATTAGCTATTGTACTTATTATACAGTCTTAAATTATTTTTAAATATGCGACTTGCTACTTTAGAATTTCAAAGGATAAGTTCTATTCCTTGAAATATATATATATGTGTGTGTGTGTGTGTGTGTGTATACATATATATACATTTAATTTTTGTTGATAATCTGTGTGATTTAGTACTAGGTAACATAAACCATAGCTTACTATAAAATACAATACAGGCAAAGGAGATAAATACATTTGTATTTGGAACTAATTTTTCAATATAATAATTTATTAAGCATCTACATGCCAAAGGAGTTACAGAAATGTAAACATAATTATGGTCTTCAAGACCCTTAAAGTCTGGTAGTGTCAGCATTGCAGTAAGAACTTACAGGAGAGAGTTTGAAAGATGGGGAGAGCAGGGAGAGAGATGGTAAAAAAGAAAGAGTGTCACAAAGTGTTACATGTAGTTAGTTATAGTTATAGTTAAGTTCTATAGCTATGGTACATAAATGCATTGAATTAAATCATCTTCTGTAATTTATTACTTATTTAGTGCCTCAGTCATTCATATTTTATGCATTTAAATATTTAACTTCTCAGATATATTTATAGCTAGAATACATTTTTCATAAAAATTAAACATAAATATACTGTAAATATATAATATAAAAAATTAAGCATAAATATACTACCTGCTCTTAAGAATAATATATGTATTTTTTAACCTTATACCCCCCAATCCCTTAAGAAGATAAATTTGAAAAAAAAAGTACCACTTTACATGTTTTGGGGTATAGAAGGAATGTGTATTGACTGTAATAGTGTGTTTTCAAACAGTAATGTCATAGAGGATGTAGATTATTGATATTTTCAGAAAAAAAAATGTGTACCATGTAGAGATAAGGAAGACTTTATTCAAGGCATCACAGTAGGTGTAAGACTACTATAAGAGGGAGACAGATTGAACTCAATGACAGGAAAACAAAAGGAGGGAGAAGTTTGAAGGGCCAGAGTGAGGTGAAATGCATGGAGGTTCATTAATGTCAGTAGGTCATCTGTGTTTTCTCATTGGTGCTTCTGTAAGTTAGGTTCCTAACACCTCACAAAGACTGGGAAATATAAACATTATCTTACTTGATTACATTTCAATGGAATGACTTCTGGGTTCATCAGAAAGATATCCTTTGTTGTAAAACCAGCAAGAGGTTGACAGGTGATTTACATCTCAAAGGAGCAGAGAAAGAATTTACAGTTGGAAGCTTTCTAAATTAAATGCTCTGAGAAAAGGGATATCAGAAATCTGTACGCAGGAAGAGTCTATCTGAAGCGTAGGCAAGCTGATACCAGAAATCTGTACTCAGGAAGACTCTGAAGTTTCGGCAAGCTGGAGAAAACATTAAGGCTTTCTTGCTCAATATCCTACTTTAAATATTTATAGGCCGGGCACGGTGGCTCAAGCCTGTAATCCCAGCACTTTGGGAGGCCAAGGCGGGTGGATCACGAGGTCAACAGATCGAGACCATCCTGGTCAACATGGTGAAACCCTGTCTCTACTAAAAATACAAAAAATTAGCTGGGCATGGTGGCGCGTGCCTGTAATCCCAGCTACTCAGGAGGCTGAGGCAGGAGAATTGCCTGAACCCAGGAGGCGGAGGTTGCAGTGAGCCGAGATCGTGCCATTACACTCCAGCCTGGGTAACAAGAGCGAAACTCTGTCTCAAAAAAAAAAAAAAAAAAAAATTTATAGTTATATGTTATATTTCTTAGCATACTCAGACTAGAAAACAAAACGAACCCAGAAAGAGAAAAGTTCTACAGTAAACAGTAGCCAAACAAGTACGAAGAAAGTTTCAGTATGTGACCATGTTTCTAATTCAGTCTTGCTATTTAATGTTTAACAAGACTCACAATAGTAATAATAAGACTTCACACACAAAAAAAGAGACGGATTTAGACTCAAGTCTCAGAGCAATAATGAAATTGCACACACATTACTGTTTTTAGATCTTGAACTTGAACCTACTGCTATGTTAATGCACAAGGTAATGATCCAAGGGTGCCCTGATTTGCCAGATTATATTTCATTCAGTTTGAACAGATGGTCTTCCATTTAGACAAATTGTTCCTTGAAACAAAAGATTCAATTCTCTGTTTTATAGAAGATACACATTCTGCCAACTATTTATTCAAGTAAACATCATATTAGATAAATAAGAAAAACAATTATAATTATGGTGAAATTATCTGTCAGCACTGGTGATTTCCCATGGATCACATTTTCACTTAAGTCTTCTATAGATGAAATATATTTTTAATTTAGTGACATTGACATTTCAAATTTTAAATATTACTCAACTATAGGGACTTGCAACTAAATTATAAAATGATGCCAGAGAACTGTTTAAAAGTGATACTTTCTAAACAGCCCTAAAATATTTTTAAATACAATTCCCCTTAATTTTTTTTAACAATTTCTGGTAAGTATTAGAGGTAGAGGAAAAGGAAAACAAGATTCTCTTAAGAGGGAGAAGATGAGGGTTTGATGTAGATTATATGTACTTTTTAAAAACAAGTGTTTTTAATTGTTTCTTTTTGAAAAAATTCAGAAATTATATCCATATGTTTTGCTAAAATTTTACATTTAGCATTCTTTTATATTTATGTATTTTTCAATTGAATTTTTATTTTATTCAAGGAGTACATGTGCTTGTTACCTGGGTATTACATGTTTAATAGTGGAGCTTCTAGTGTACTCAGCACCCAGATAGTGGACACTATACCCAGAAGGTTAGTTTTTAACTTTCACACACCTTCCCTGCTTCCCTCCATTTGAATGCCTAGAGTCTGTTATCTCTGTATTCGTGTACATGTGTATCATTTGTTTAGCTCCCTCTCACAAGTGACAGCACTTGTAATAGATTTTCTGTTGCTGTGTTAGTTCGCTTAGGATAACTGCCTCCAAATACATCTGTGTTGCTGCAAAGGATGTCTTTTTGTTCTTTTTTTATGGCTTCACAGTTTCGATGGTATATCCAATCAACTGCTGGTGGACACTTAAGTTGGTTCCATGACTTTGCTATTTTAAATATTGCTGTGACAAACATACAAGTTCCGATGTCTTTTTTTTTTTTTTTTTTTTTTTTTTTTTTTTGAGACGGAGTTTTGCTCTTGTTACCCAGGCTGGAGTGCAATGGCGCGATCTCGGCTCACTGCAACCTCCATCTCCTGGGTTCAGGCAATTCTCCTGCCTCAGCCTCCTGAGTAGCTGGGATTACAGGCACGTGCCACCATGCCCAGCTAATTTTTTGTATTTTTAGTAGAGACGGGGTTTCACCATGTTGACCAGGATGGTCTCGATCTCTTGACCTCGTGATCCACCCGCCTCGGCCTCCCAAAGTGCTGGGATTACAGGCGTGAGCCACCGCGCCCGACCCGATGTCTTTTTAATGAAATGACTATTTTCTTTATTCTTCTAGATACCCAGTAGTGTGATTGCTGGGTCTAAAGGTAGCTCTATTTTAGTTCTTTGAGATATCTCGATACTGTTTTCCACAGAGGTTGAACTGATTTACATTCTCATAAACAATGTATGAGCATTCCCTTTTCTCTGCATCTACACCAACATTTTTTTTGTTTGTTTTTTGACTGTTTAATAAAAGCCATTCTGACTGGTGTAAGGTGATATCTCAGTGTGGTTTTAATTCACATTTTGCTTATGATTAGGAATATTAAGCATTTTTTTCATGTGTTTGTTGGCCATTGAATTTCTTCTTTTAAAAAATGTTCATGTCCTTTGCACGGTTTTTAATAGGGATTTTTTTTCTTGTTGTTTGAGTTCCTTGCATAGTCTGCATATTAATCCTCTGTAGGAAAAATTCTACTAAATATTGACCTAGGCAAATAATTTATGCTGGAGACTTTATAAGCAATGCAACAGAACCACAAATAGACAAATGGGATTTAAACTAAAAAGTTTCTGCACAGCAAAAGAAAAAATCGACAGAATAAATGGATAACCTACAGAATGTGAAGAAATATTTATATGTAGTGTTTTTTTGTAACTTAAGGGAAACTGCAATCTCAATATGTAATCAATTGTGTAATAACAGTAATTGCTCTACCATCACTATCACCATCATTATAATAATGATACATATGTAATAATGATATATACCATATATAATATATAAAAATCATTAATATAATCATATATAATAATCATGTTACCATTATCATATATTAACACAGAATGCAGAAAAATGAACAAAAAAAACACTTCCTTTATCTCCAGATATTCCAGCTACTAAGTTGTTTCTCTTTCTCTTGAACAATTTAAAAGCATCTATATTTCTTTTGTCTATCAACCTTTGCTGAAATGTTCCACAGAAACTGCTGTCATTAAAATATTAATCATATATTTCATATTGCCAAACTGAATGTTTGCTATTCTTAACCTTTTAATATCCTCAATATCCCTATCTCTGTAAACAGTACCATAATTGTTTAGTTGCCCAAGCCAAAAAATGAGGTTATGCTTGGCTCTTTGTTCTCCATTCCTCTCCATATAATCTCTAGAGACTATATAAATTTGTAGTTACATCTATCAACTTCTCTGCACTTGTCACTGCCACTTACCTGTATATATCAGTAAATATGTCATTGTTCATTGCAGTTCTCTTGTCAACCTTCTTCTGATGTCTCTCTAACCCATTTTTTGCATGGCATACAGTACTGTCTTTAAATAAGAGGATCATATTACTCCAATTATAAGATTTTAATTACTTTCCTGTGTATTTAGATTAAAATTAAAACTCAAATGGTGCTTTCTGTTTGAGTGCCTACTTATTTCTGTAACCTGTAATTTTATATTCTTCTCCATGCCCATTTTATTCTGTCAGACCTGGTCACTATTCATTTTCTTAAATATAGCCACTGCAGCCATGTCTTAAAGACTTCACCCAAGATTATAGCTTTTTCATAAGATATTTCCCTAGGTTTCTCCACTGCTGTTTTCATCTTTTAGGAATCAATCTTAAAGTTACCTCCTCAAAATACTTTATTCTTTCCATCTTAAGTTTTACTCTCATTTTCTATTAATTTTGCTTATATGCCATGTCTCAATTTGTAGCTGAATATTGCTTGCTTACTTTTTTGTTGTAAACATGGTGAAATTACCTATCAACTCTAGAAATTTCCTATGGAGCCCATGTGTTTTTATAGTCTTGAAGTCAGAAAAATTTTTTAAATTCCCTAAATTAGATAATTTCTAAATTATGTTTCTCAGTGGCATACCAACTACAGTATACACTTTGGGTGATAGGAACTGTGTGTGTATTCTTGACTGCTTTAAACTCAGTGCCTGGCACAAGAATTGGCACGCAAGGCTCTAAGTTATATATAAATTGGTTGAATCAATTAAAGAATAGAGGAGTATAATAAAGGTTTATTCTTTCTCCATGGAAAAACTTTTGCAGATTTCCACCACCTTCTTAACCAAAGTCTAGAATATTTTCTTTTCTTTTTTTTTTTACCACAAACAGTGGAAAATTTTTAAACTGAAGTCTGCATTTCATTATGCTGCATGATAAAAACCCAAATTTGGAAATCCATATCAATGTGTATTATATAAAACACTATATTTTGAGGGTGATATCCTTTTGACAAACACATTCCTTGGTAGAATAGATTGTTAGGCTGATCCACCAAGAAAAAAATAAAAAGCACCCATGCATTATATCTTTGACTGCTATGCTGATTTCGTATATACTGAACTGTGTTACAGGTTTCGAAGGAACATTATGTAAATGTATTCTAGTGGTCAAAATTTCTGAGTATCATTGGTTTACTATTATTCAGTTTCTTTGTTTTGAGAAATAGAGTAATAAATGCATAACTTTGTAAAGGAGGTTTGCACTGTTTGTCCTCATCAGAAAGTAGAAGAGTATCTACCAGACTCTACTTGAGCACAGCTGGAAGCCTTAATGAATAAGAACATTGAGTTCTCCTTCAAGCAAGGTTAATTTAGAGCGTTTCCGCCTTCAGTACCATCCATAAATTAATTTCTACAACCCATAACATTTTTTATTAGCTCTTTCAGGAGAAAATTTGTATGTAATGTGCATAAAAATCCTATAAACTTACATTTCCTGTTTAAGAAGGAGATGAAATACCATATAGAAATTTTTGTGCTCTTTTTTATGCTTATCAATTAGCAATGTTATCAAAATACATGAGCTTCATGAATGCATTAAAAGAGTAAATGAGGTGCTGATTAGAAATTTCTTCTCTAATAATTTTTTAAATGTATCATCTAGTTTCTATTTTTAATATAAAGTTATTTTCTTGCTTATCAACATGGCTATAATCCATTGTGAATTTCTTGCCAAGGGATCTTTTTTTTTCATTTCTCATTTTCTAGTGCATGATTACATAAACTTTATCACTTATTTAACTACTTTTCCTAAATTAACCAGGTTTCCTACGCAACAAAATGGATTTTGGACTAAAAATGGTTACTGACAGACCATCTATCATTAATAAGTTCAGACTGGCCTAATTTATTTTTAAATAAAGTCTGACTAGCCTTTTTTAACCTTATCAAATTATACAGTGTATTCAGCCAAAAAGGAATTCCTTTTATGGAACTGGTTTAACATATATTTCAAGGTCTTTAAATTGTTTAACTCATGACAGTGTGAAGTTCTCTGATTTCAAAATTGTGAATAGAATGTGAAATTTCTTCCCAAAGAAAAAATTCTGGTGCAAACATATGCAATTTTGCCTTTATTCTGATATTTTAAACAAATATTTAAATATAATACATGCAAAAATGCATAACTTAGTTGGGTATATGCACTGATTTTATGAACATTCTTTAACATGTAAATATGTATCAGTAACATATATGTTAATAAAACATGAGATATATATATATATCATATATATGGCATAAGTAATAGTAAATAAATTGAACCCAGCACACAAATAAAATATAAAATATTAACTGTAATTTAGAGACTGTCTCCTTAACATGAGTAATTCTTCCCTTTCTCTCTTCTAAAATCAAATATTCTCCTGAATTTTGTTAAAAATTTTATTGCTTTTAACCAAGTAATATATTGTTTAATTCTTATAATTCTTACACTTCATATAAATGGATTGAATTATATGTATGTTTCTGGAAGTGTGCTTCTTGTGCTTAATGTAATTTAGGAAATCATTCACATTGAAGCCTGCCTGTTTTTTTTTTTGTAAATATAATAATCCATTACATAGGTATAAGACTATATGTTTATCCTTTGTACTATAGATATGTTCAGTGCCTGATTCATGCAAATGTTATACTATTAATATTATTGTGTATGTTTCCTGAATATGTGCTTTTATAGGATGTTACATGAAACAGGAACTTCTGGGTCATAGAGTTTGTTCCTGTTCAAATTTGCTGTGAAAGATTAAATGCTTTTAAAAGTGAGTCTACCAATCAATGTATCTTTGTACAGGGATAAGCAACATAACTTTTTAAACCACAAAAATGTAAACATTTGACTTTGTGCAACATTACAAAACTCATTTGAACCTATTAGATATGGAATATTATTTTAATTTACATGCCCCTATTATTTTTAAATTTGTAAGTTTTTCTTACAGTTATAGAACATTGGTACTTTCTTTTCTGTAAACTGTTTTAGCATAAGTATTTCTCAAAAAATTATAATCAAAAATAGATAAGGAACATCTATAAATTATAGGTTGCTTATGCACGGTTGATGCTTATACTTGGCTGTTTCTCTATTTTCCTATACTTTAATAGATGCTTATTATATGACATTTACATTTTTTGAAAAATAATTATTCTAAAATGCTTTCCAGTTTGTGCTTTCCTTTTTATCTCATACTATTTATGTGTGTTTTTTGTTGAACAACTAATTAAATTTGATATAGTCTCATTTATCATTCTTTTTTATGATACATTATTTTGGTCTTATTGAAAAATGTTTTCCCTGTATAGAAACAGAAAAATCTACAGGACAGTTTACATTATTCTCTAATCATATTCTGAAGGATACTTCAAACTCTGTGTGATAGTACATGTTATTTATCAACTTATATTCACTAATATTCACTAATTCATTTTTCTTAACCTATAACACCATAAAGTAAAGCTATAAAGCTACAATGGGATTTGGTAGATTCCATGAGGATAACTTACAATATCTTTAATCATTTTACTTAGATTCTGCTATTGAATTTTGTGGATTTCATGCAGATGGGTACATGTATGTTATGCATACTTGCTTTCCTGCTTCTCTACTATTCTATTAGGGAATGATAAACTTATTTAAGGGAAGTACAAATATGTAAAAAAAGTGAGCCTAAAAAAGGGTGGGGAATTACTTATACATGTGCAAAAACATTTAAATAATGCTAGTAATATACAAAAATAGAAAATTTATTAATAGAAAATTTATTAAAGCTGGGACTCAAAAACTGCATCCTTTAATTTCAAAATACTAAAAATGTAGAGTTAGAATGGATACAAAGTTTAGAAGATATAAACTGAAAAATAATATGTATGTAACTTTCTATAGAACAGAAAATACTAACTTTAGCAAGAACAAAATAAAAAAGAAAGTAGAATTCAGAATAACCTGAACTAAAATAAATGTCACAGAAAAAAACTATAAGCAACTTTAGATATCTATGCTCAGAATAATAATCATGTATTATATTAGAAGAAAAGCAAAATATTTGACAAATAATCATATATGAGTTTATGGTTCTAAGTGTATTATAAAGTTCTCAAATACTCAACAATATTATTAAATTGAAATGTAGTAAAATTAGTTTTCTTTTTTTGGATCTTCTCAGTCTTCCAAATTCTCCCCACTGGGGGAAAAATAAAGCATGCTAAGATGTCTGTCTAATGTGATTTTGAAGTTCAAAATGAGATTTTCAAAACTCAAAAATAAAATTAGCAAGTGAAATAAGTGCATACATAATGGAACACTAGAGATCTAATAGTCCATAATGGAATAGGATAATAATTGGTTTTCCTTTAATAGTTCATCCTTTTATGTCTACATCAGTATTCTATTAAAATCATGCAATTTTATTTTCATGTTAGTTATTTCTACTCAATATTACAGCAATATGAATAAACTTTGTAATTTTACTAGTTTGATGAAAAAGTAGAAGTAGAATATTTTGAACTATTTCCATTACTTTATGTCTATATAATTTTTGTCACTTATTTTTTAAATATAAATTCTTAACCATGTTATTTCATATGTAAAAAGCTAAATTTGCATAAAGCACTTATGCAGACTTGTATATTTAATCATCATATTTCATCTAATTTTCAGTGCTATAAAATTAAATTATTGATACTGCCTAAAACACAGCTTATTCATGATCTCTATATTTCACCCATCCACAGCATATTTATGATGACACTGTCATTAAAAATGATTTTGCATATGGACATCACCAACATTTAAGCTTCACATTTGTATTAAACATGACCAGTTTAGTACATCCAAAATCTTAAAGATTTGAGAAATACATCTAATAAAACACATAAACCTAGAGATGATATAAATGCATTTTTGGTCATAGGACATGTATTTCCTACTTGATTATTCATATTTTATAAAAGAGTAGAACTTCTGAATATTGAATATACTTATTTTGTGAGAATATCATTAAAATTTGGTAGAGTTAATATTCCAAGTATCTCCTAGAAAATATTAATATATTCCATGGCATTTTTTTAATACTTGATATGCCCAAAGAGTAAACACAGAAACGGTTAAGTAAATAAAATATATGTATCTGTGAAATTCATTTCAATATTTTCTTTAATATTAATCAGTTCATATTTGTCAACTCAGAGATGAGCATGTTGGTAATACGTAGCTACATGTATATGGGTAAGCATGAAAGTGTATATATCAATAAACAAATTGAAATGTATAAAGTTTATTGATATGTTACTCTACCACATTTTTTAAATGAGGAAAGGATATTCGTGAAGTGTTTATGTCCTACCACTATCCGACAGGGTAGACACTTTAATTTATAATCTGACTCAGATTACATATTTTAGACATCTTTGACCTGTTGTTTGGGAGAGTTGGTAATTGAATAAGTGTGTAAGTTGTATATTTTGGTACATAATTATTATAAATACATTTTTAAATTTATACTTATAATTAAACACTATTTTGTTGTACAAAATTATCTAAAATTATTTTACAAATATTCATTTTAGTTATATCTCAATTCCAATAAAAAATCTTATTTATGTGCCACTACCTTCATAATCAAACAGTATTGAATTGTTTCTGTATAATATCCTTCCCTTGGCATTCTCTTTTCCTTATACTTGTTTTTGTTTAAATCCCTAACATTGGTGATCAGCTGATTGAGAATTTAATTTTTTTAGGCTTTCTCTCCCTACTACAACTTAAGCTCTAAGAATAGAAATTTTTGCCTCTGATTTGTATTGCACTGTAAGTGTTGCATACCTGGCACATGAACCTTTACCTGGCTCATGGTGGTGCTAATGAGAGCACTTTACTACTATGGCTGCTATGACAACTGCCACCAGTGGAACACTCCTAATCTGAGAATCCAAAATTCAAAATGTCCCCAAATCCAAAATTTTTTGAGTGCTGACATGCTAGCACAGTGGAAAATCCACACCTGACCTCGTTATTTGAAATATGGTATAAAATTACCTTGGAGTGTTGTGTATAAGATATATAGGAAACATAACTGAATATTATGTCTAAATTCGGCTGCCATGCCCAAAATATCTCCTTATGTGCATGTAAATATTCCAAAATCTGAGTAAATCTGATATCCAAAACACATCTGTCAAGTGCTGTCAGGGGTATTGAATCTGTGTTACTGCTAAAGTTAACGTCTGTGCAGAACTTATCATGTTTCAGGAACCATTCTTACTTTTGATTTGCTTTGTTTACATACAACACATCCAATAGTCAAAATAACCTTATGATGTGTGCAGCATGATTATTCCAGAAAAGGAAACTGGGGTGCAAAAAGTCAAGGCAAGATTTTGACAAATTTCACACACTAGCAAAATTTGTAGCCTGAATTTAGCCCTTAACTTGTTTATATTCTGTAGAATTATATTTTATACTCAGTATTCTACCTTCACTCTCAAGATGTTATTTTAAATTAAACAACTGTGATGTGATTCCACATATGTACAATTAAAAGCATTATAGATCAGTAAATGACTTAATGATCAGTGAGTTTTTTATTACTTGCAGTTTATTATAAATAAAATTTTTAAGTGATTTTCCTCTCTGAAATAGTTAATCTGTGTTGAAAGTAAAAACCAAGTAATTCCCTTTTCCTCTTTCTCTTCAAAGTATTGTTCTAAATAATGAATCCTTAACAAATGACACAGAAACATTTTAATCAGTTTTTTATTACTTTCTCACTGGAAATTTATTTATTGGTAGATAATTTGAAAATAACCGTTGCATTGGCTATGAGAGTCATTTTATTTTTCAATGTAATTTGTAATATCTGTCATAAAAAGTTTTTTAAAGTAATTTTACTATATGTGTTGCAGTCCAATTGTAATATTGATCAGAAGAGATATTTAATGTCAGGTTTCTTATTAAAAATGCATTTATAAAGAAGTGGAAATAGCCTCAGTTTGCTGTTTGATTATGTATAATTCAATTTTTAGCCAAAGAGCAACTTGTGGTTTAACTTGTTTTTTGTTTTGTTTGTTTTGTTTTGTTTTGCTACTGAGTCTTCCTCTGTGGCTCAGGCTGGCATTCTTGGCTCACTGCAACCTCCACCTCCTGGGGATTCAAGCAATTCTCTTGCCTCAGCCTCCTGAGTAGCTGCAACTATTGGCACCCAGAATCACATCCAGCTAATTTTTGTATTTTTGGTAGAGATGCAGTTTCACCTTGTTGACTAGGCTGGTCTCAAATTCCTGACCTCAAGCAATCCACTTGCCTCAAGCTCCCAAAGTGTTAGGATTACAGGCATAAACCACCATACCCAGCCAGGCTTAACATTTTAGACATGTAGGTTATTGACTCTCAAAAGAGAAATATAGGTAAAAATATACAATAACATGTTGTATATCTCAAAGATGTAAACAGTGAGTCCCCAATGCTGTTTGTAAGTTGCTACATGGGAAGACACAACTTTTTGCTCCATGAAAGCCATATTATAAACAGTGTTGGCTTCTCACAAGAGGCAAAAGAGGCCATTATTTGCATGAATTGATTCATTTATTCAACTAGTTTTAATTCAGAGCTCATTGTGTCCTAGGCTGTGGTGCAGACCTGTCACAACAGCTGGGAACTAGACAGAGAAGGTTTCTACCCCCTCTGCAGTCATCTTTTCAGGAGGGGACAGGAATAAAAGCAAATTAATTAATATATACATATATTAAAATTTTCAGAAAGTAACTGATAATAATTAAAATGATAGTGTGATTAAAAATAACTGTGTATGTGTGAGTCATTTGTTTAATGAAGTGATATTTTGGGCCATAAGATGAGTAATGAAAAGTGGGTATATACAAACCCTATTTGTTTCTTTGTTTGAATGATTTAGAGACAGTTTCATTCTTGGTGCCCAGGCTGGAGTGCAATGGCACGATCTTTGCTCGCTGTAACCTCCACCTTCTGGAATCAAGCAATTCTCTTGAAGCCTCCCAAGTAGCTAGGATTAAAAGTGCATGCCATGACTAATGTGTTTGTAATATTATTTTTTAAGTTTTTAATTATATTTTTAATTTTTTCATATGCCATAAGTTCTGGGGTACATGTATGAAAAAATGCAAGTTTGTTACATAGGTAGACATGTGCCATGGTGGTTTGCTGCATCCATCACCCAGTCATCTACATTTGGTATTTCTTCTAATGCTACCCCTCCCCAATCCCCCCAACCCCTGCTATTCCTCCTCTCACCTCCCACCCCCAACAAGGCCAGGTATGTGATGTTTCTCTCCCTGTGTCCATGTGTTCTCATTGTTCAATATCCACTTGTGAGTGAGAAATGCAGTATTTGGTTTTCTGTTCTTGTGCCAGTTTGCTGAGAATGATGGTTTCCAGCGTCACCCATGTCCCTGGAAAGGACATGAACCATCCTTTTTATGGCTGTATAGTATTCCATGGTGTATATGTGCCACATTTTCTTCATCCAGTCTATCATTGATGGACATTTGGGTTCATTCCAAGTCTTTGCCATTGTGAACAGTGTTGTAATAAACATAAGTGTGCATGTGTCTTTATAACAGAATGATTTATAGTCCTTTGGATATATACCCAGTAACGGGATTGCTGTGTCAAATGGAATTTCTATTTCTAGGTCCTTGAGGAATTGCCACACTGTTTTCCAAAATTCTTGAACTGAATTACACTCCCACCAACAGTGTAAAAGCATTCCTGTTTCTCCACATCCTCCCCAGAATCTGCTGTCTCCTGATGGTTTAATGATTGCCATTCTAACTGGCGTGAGACGGTATCTCAATGTGATTTTGACTTGCATTTTTCTAAGGATCAGTGAAGATGAGCTTTTTTTCATATGTTTGTTAGCTGCATAAATGTATTCTTTTGAGAGGTCTCAGATCATATCCTTGGCCTACTTTTTGATGTGTTTGTGTGTGTTTTTCTTTGTAAATTTGTTTAATTTCTTTGCAGATTTTGGGTATTAGCCGTTTGTCAGACAGGTAGATTACAAAATTTTTTTGTCCATTCTGTTGGTTGCCAGTTCACTCTGATGACAGTTTCCTTTGCTGTGCAGAAGCGCTTAGGTTTAATTAGGCCCCATTTGTCTGTTTTGGCTTTTGCTGCCAATGCTTTTGGTGTTTTAGTCATGAAGTCCTTGCCCTTGCCTGTGTCCTGAATGGTATTGCCAAGATTTTCTTCTAGAGTTTTATGGTGTTGGGTCTTAGGTTTAAATATTTAATCTACCTGGAGTTAATTTTTGTATAAGGTGTAAGGAAGGGGTCCAGTTTCTGCTTTCTGCATATGGCTAGCCAGTTTTCCCAACACCATTTATTAAACAGGGAATCATTTCCCTATTGCTTGTTTTTGTCAGGTTTGTTAAAGATCAGATGGTTGTAGTTTGTATTCCTAGTAGAGACAGGGTTTTACCATGTTGGCCAGGCTAGTTTTGAAATCCTCACCTCAGGTGATCCAACTGCCTTAGCCTCCCAAAGTACTGGGATTACAGGCATGAGCCACTGCGCCAAGACTATGGACCCTGTTTATTTAAGAGGAGAGAGTACTCCACATAGAAACAAACAGATAATAAAACCCAGGACAGTCTGACATAATCAAAGAGAAGAAAGAACCATGGTGCAGCTACTGTACGGTGATTGAAGGACCAAGGTGAAATCAAACTCAGATATAAGAAGAACAGGAGAAAGTCAGAGAGAGTCTGTTTCCTGAGGCTTGCTCCTGAGGCCTGGAGGGCCCCATCAGTATAACAGAAGATTTTAACAATTGCTATGGGAGTTATGTGCCAGGAGCCATGGACAAAAACCAGTAGCCTACATCATCATAACATCACAGGCCATCCCCTTGTTTCCAACATGGATTATTTACTTCAAAACATACCCTCATGTATAATTGGATTGTTTATATACAAAGGATAAATGCTTGAATGGATGGATACCCTATGTTACACAATGGGATTATTGCACATTTCACATCTGTGTCAAAAGAGCTCATGTATCCCATAAGTGTAACTACTATGTATCCACAAAAATCAAACTAAAAAATCTTAAAACATGCAACTCAAAGATACTGCCACATTGCTAGAATCCAGTTTAGTCATTAAGAATGAGTGCAGTCTATCACCATATTGTATGAATATGTCTCTCAGGGAGAGGCCACTCAAATTTGCAGGCTTTTATTTTATTTTATTTTTAATCTTGTCAGATTTCTAAAACAGGATTGGCCTCAGAAAACATAGACCTTTATACTCTCAGGGAACTGGAATAATTGAGTTAACAGACAATGCCTTCTCTTGTTCTGAGCCTTTATCAAGATGTTAATGGAATGTTGAATTTCCTTGAATTTATAACCCATTTATTCATTTCTTTATCCTCAGCTACTGTTTCTCCTCTCCATAAACACCCACACTTTTTTGCCTTTTGAAGGGACATTAGAATTGCCACTGTGCTGGTCTAGATTGCAGGTAGCAAATCTAGACCTAGCAAGTACGTCCGCCTTGGTCCATGTCCATTCTGATAGGATAGTTACATGGGTGCAGATCTGGTGAGCTACTTTTACCATCAGGTGATATAGCTACATTCATTTTTAACACCAAGTTTGTTAGATGACATGAAGGAGAACCCATCCCCATTGGGCCCTTAGGAATTCTGACCTAAGTTTTAAACACATAGTGACAGTTTGTTGCTTAGAAATCATGCCTGCTTCCAGCACCTGTAGTTACAGCCCTGGTCCTAGGACCATTGCATCAGGTAGGGGAGGAAAAAAATTGGAAGTAATTTGAGGAAGAAAGAAAAAAATATAGTCATTATACTAGTGTACTCCTCCCTTGGCAAGAATAGCAGAGTTATGTCAGCATTCTTCCCTCCTCCTCTTTTCCAGATTAATCAGGAAAACAGGAAAATCTAATGGGGGCATTCTGTTAGTCTCACAGTCGTGAAGACATTAAGACAGCCCTTCATGCTTTTATTTCCCCTGCTTTGAACAACTGATATTTAAATTGCCCATCTTCTCTATCAGTCTATTACACTGATGAGGAGATCTCTCTGCCCGTTGTTGGATATTATGGGCTGTGCAATGTGTTCCTTGTTCTGAAGAAATGACAGTTGGCCATCCAAATTTCTACAGTATCTTCTGTTCCATTTTATTTTAAAGGTACTCTGAGTATTTGCATCTTTTAGCAATAAGCAAATCTCAGTCTAAAGTCAGTGTCTATTTCTGTCAAGACCCATTTGTAGCCCCCATGGCTACCAGCGTCAGTCTCACTTGACAGCTATCTTCACAGCCTTCTCATCAGGAAATCTGCCCCATAGCCATCTGTAGTTCTGTCTCTCTTGCTGACAATTAAAAGAGTTTTTATTGGCATTTTGTGCCTGACAGGGTGCAAGAAAAAACTTGCCTAGATTTCAGCCCATTTATGCATTGCTGCAGTGCCCCTATATCCATTCATTTTAGGGAACCTCAAGGGAGCACACAGGGATGTCTACTTGTTGATTCTAGTCACCTTCTGAACCGGAAAGGGGGTTCTTCCAATGGTCATCATCTTTTCTTACTTTAAAGTACTATTCAAATTTCTAGGTCTGTGCTAGATGTGGTGATCCTTTCAATGGCCAGGCTTCCAATGTTCTTCTGCCTAATCATGTGGCCAAGCCAGTAGTCACTATCCATGAGTCACTAAAAATGCAAACATGGGAACTTTTATTATTGTTTGATTATTTTTTCATCCATGCTAGGGAAAGAGCATGCAATTCACAACACACTGAGCTGACTTGTTTTTACTTTCATTGATGAAAGTAGCATCTTTCCAAAGAAGGTGGTGTCCATTTTAAAACGGCCATCCACAAACCAAGCAGTTCTTGGTTGGTCAGCCGAGAGCCATTTATAGGTCTGTGTAGAACCGAGCAGCTACTCACACAGTTCCAGAGTCAGTCCCAGAGAAAAGAGACTTGCTGCTTATGAGGATCTGTTCCTTTCATTCCCCTGGTAGCATGATCTTGTATAAACTGCTTCCATTATTCACAACTATTCTGGGCCCTGCCATGCCATTAGAGCGTTTCTCTGAAATCGCCTGAGAGAGCATGGGTATTTCAGAAGTCAAGATGAATTTTATGTCCCTCAGTCATAGGAGTGATTTAAGTTAAGAGCCAGGTAATAAATGTGCCTCAAGTGGAAATTCTCTTAGTCCAAAGTCCCAGGAGTCCTTACTGGAAGCCTCCCACAGGCTGTGATAAACACCAGGAAACACTCCAGAGAGAGTTATCAGGTGGGGAATTTGTCCTCAGCAGCACTCCCGCTTCTGCTTCTAGTGTATACTCTGTGGGCCAAGGCAATCTTACTGGTTCCCATTTAGCACTGCCAATTGACATTGCTTGAAGGGAAGAATTACATGCCTTCCATTTTACAGTACTAGGTAAGAGTAACATCTCTCAGCCAGATACAATGTCTATTCCCATAAAACATTTAGGCAAAGGAGAGAAGGTTTTTGCATAAAGCCAGTTTAAACATTTCAGCTCTCATAATCCTATCAACCCTTACATTTGTATAGTCTAGTCCCAGGGACTTTTTTTCCCCACCCTCAGACTATATTACCTTCCCTTGTGCAAAAGGCTTTGGGTCGTCAGGAGTTGAGTCAAGGAAACATGGCCTCTCTGTCAATCATTTTGTGGACTAATCAGTCTAACAATTACCTTAGGAAATTCCAGGTAGGGTTTCTCATCATAATCTTTACCATCTGGCTTTTAAAATTATTCAAACTAGAGTAAATGCAGCAAACTGGATTGAGGCCCTACAGTATTGGGAGAATACCAGGAGTTCCTTTCAGTACACCAACCTCCAAGGGTGTTGTGTTCACATCTTTGTTTCAGCCCATCAATTTCCACTGTGTTTTATTTCTCAATGTCTACCTAAAGATTTCCACCCTGCTGGGATGAGTCCCATAACTCCTTTCCATTCTTCTTAGTTTCACTCCTATCAATGTTTTATTTCTGTCATTACTTAATAACCATTTAAAATTGTCACCTTCTTCCCATCAGTTCTTCTACTCTCCCTTTTGCCTTTCATTCTCTTGTAATTAACTTAATGTTTTTGTTAGTATCTTTAAGACCCAGGAGGGGTAGCCGAGACAGCAAGTTTGATAAGGCATCTAGAACTGCGGTTGGCTTCTGTAGGAGTAACATCACTTAGGGTACCCACATAGAAGAGGCCCCCTTAACCACAGCATTTACCATGACCTATGTAGTGGGCATATTCAGTAGGTACATATCCCAGTCATCACAAAGATAGTCACACATGGGTTGCTTATGAAATATCAGCTGCTTCATCTGGGGTGCTCCAACTGGCATTTATAAGGTAAAGTCTGGCAGTCCCTTTCCTCTGAGTAAACAGACCTCATCAGTAACCTCCTGTGTGTCTGGATCCTATATCCCCATCTGTGACTTTTCAGTAGTGAGCTGTGGATTCGGCATCAACCCAAACATACTCTTCTATTCCGTAGCATTTGAAACCAAAGATACTGTTTCTCCATTGGTTACTCTCAGAATCTGTTGTAGGAAAGGAAGCTGGGGAAACTGATCTACAAAACAGAACAGTTTCTTCACACTATACCCTCTGATTTCAAGTTACTTGGTTTTGTCCTTCCCCACACTGACTCCTTTCCTGGAAACCACAAGTCTCACAGGTGCTTTCTGTTGTCTGTGTATAATTTTGCCCTTGTAGAGGTAGCTCTGAGGCTAGCGGCCTGAGCTCAGACTGACATCTGAGTTTGGTCTAGATTCAAGGCCCAACATGGCATTTTTTTAAAACTTTCATTTTAGCCATTACCGATAGCAAAAACCAAGGGCTAGCATGTATCAGGTTTATCTTATTAGCTTGAATTTCATTATGTATCTGGTAAACCAAATCTCTGGGAGCTGAATCCATACCTGAATTCCACAGGTAACTTTTATATTTAGTATTTGAGTGCAGCACAGCAGTGACTCCAAACCATGGGTAACCACATAGCCACACAGAAATTACAGGTTCTTCATCTCCCATGCATTTATCTTTTCTCTTCTGAAACTACTTATTGCTGTTAGCCTGGGCAGTTCTACCACATCCCACTTCTGACCCCAATTGTTTGGAAAAAGTCTCAAGCTTTTTTTCTTCTGCTCTCACACCAACATGTCGATCAACACAGAAAGTTTTGTGACTACATGTGTGGGGTTTTCCCACTTCACACCAAGCTGTGGATAACAGCTGAGATTCCTCTAAGTCAATTCATCTCTGATGCTACCTTCCTAGAGAGAGCCTGAGATCCCACAGGTTGAAGGTTCAGTCCACAAGATTGCCCCATATCCCAGACACCAGTCACAAGTCTAGGCCTCTTGAGCTTCCAGCTGACTTGTTGCAAATTGTGGTTCCCATGACTCCCTCTTTGTGCTTCACTAATTTGACAAAGTAGCTCAAAGAACTGAGAAAAACACTTGCATTTACCAATTTATCATAAAGAATATTGCAAAGGATATCAATAAGGAGATGCATAGGACAAGGTAGAGGGGTGGGGTGCAGAGCTCCCATCCTCTCTCTGGGGCATCACTCTCCAGGTACCACCAGATGATCAGTTATTCAGAAGCTCTGTGAACACTGTCATTTTTGGTTTTTATGGAGGCTTCATTACTTAGGCATGATTCACAATCAGGAAGAGATGTGATTAAATGAAAAGAGTATAATTACATACTAATAGAATACATAGAAAAACCTGACAGGATTTGTTCGTTCAGATTCTTCTTGGACTCCTTGTGAAGTGTTCCTTCCCTCCAGGAATGGAACCGAACCCTCTCTGGAATTAGGGTCTTTTGACCCACAATCAGATTGGAGCCCCGTCTTGGGCGGGTAAAAGGGAGAATAGGGGAAGGTAAGAGAGAGAGATACATATTGATTCTCTTTGCTGAGGACCACTCAAGAGGCTTAAAATGTTCCAGCAATATAAAAAAGACTGTAACAAGGACTATGGAAATTATGAGCCAGAAACTGTGAAATAAATATGTGTGTGTGTGTGTGTGTATGTATATATGTGTGTGATATATACATATCATAAAATCACATGTTTATTTTACTGCTGTAGTATTTTATAATATTAGAATAAAAGTAACAAACAGAACTCACATTTTCACCACCTAAATTGAAGATATTTTTATATTTGATTTAAATCATTGTATAAGAAATAAACATTTCATCGATGGGCATTTGGGTTGTTCCAGGTCTTTGCTATTGTAAATAGTGCCATAATGAACTTATGTGTGCATGTGTCTGTATAATAGAATGATTCATAACCCTTTGAATATATACTCAGTAATGGGATTGCTGGGTCAAATGGAATTTCTCTTTCTAGGTCCTTGAGGAATTGCCACAGTGTCTTCTACAATGGTTGAACTAATTTACATTCCCACCAACAGTATAAAAGTGTTTCTATTTCTCCACATCCTCTCTGGCATCTGTTGTCTCCAGATTTTTTAATAATCACCATTCTAACTGGAGTGAGATGGTACCTCAATGTGCTCTTGATTTGCATTTTGCTAATGACCAGTGATGATCAGCATTTTTTCATATGTTTATTGGCCTCATATATGTCTTCCTTTAAAAAGTATCTGTTCAGGTCCCTCACCCAATTTTGAATGTGTTTGTTTTTTTCTTGTAAATCTGTTTTAGTTTTATAGATTCTGGATATTAGCCCTTTGTCAGATAGGTAGATTGCAAAAATTTTTTCTTATTCTGTTGGTTGCCAGTTCACTTTACTGATTGTTTCTTTTTCTGTACAGAAGCTCTTGAGTTTAGTTAGATCTTATTTGTCTATTTTGGCTCTTGTTGCCAATGCTTTTGGTGTTTTAGTTGTGAAGTCCTTGCCTATGCCTGTGTCCTGAATGGCTTTGCCTATGTTTTCTACTAGGGTTTTTATGGTGTTAGATCTTATGTTTAAGTCTTTAATCCATCTGAGTTAATTTTAGTGTGGACAAGGAAAATGTGGCACATATATACCATAGAATACTATGCAGCCATAAAAAATGAAGAGTTTGTGTCCTTTGTAGGGACATGGATGAATCTGAAAACCATCATTCTCAGCAAGCTGACACAAGAACAGAAAATCAAACACCACATGTTCTCACTCATAGGTAGGTATTGGACAACAAGAATTCATGGACACAAGGAGGGGAGCATCGCACACTGGGGTCTGTTGGGGGGCAATAGGAGAGGAACAAAAGTGTGTAGGGAAGTTGGAGAGGGATAACATGGGGAGAAATACCAGATATAGTTGATGGAGTGATGGAGTGATGGAGTGATGGAGGCAGGAAACCACGTTGCCATGTATGTACCTATGCAACAATCCTGCATGTTCTACACATGTATCCCAGAACCTAAAGTGCAATTATATATATATATATATATATATATATATATATATATATATATGAAATAAACATTTCAGAAAGAGCTAAGTACGCTTGTATTCATGCCCCAATCCTATCCTTATTCCATTTATGTAGCTTTGTAACAGGTAATTTTTTAAATAGACTTTATTTATTTAAAGATGGAATTTTCCTCTTGTTGATCAGGCTGGAGTGCAATGATGTTAGCTCACCACAGCCTCCGCCTACAAGGTTCAAGCATTTCTCCTGCCTCAGCCTCCCATGTAGCTGGGATTACAGGCATGCACCACCATGCCTGACTAATTTTGTAATTTTAGTAGAGATGGGGTCTTTCTATGTTGATCAGGCTGGTCTTGATCTCCAACCTCAGGTGATCCACCCACCTTGGCCTCCCAAAGTGCTGGGATTACAGGCCTGAGCCACAGCACCCAGCCTATTAAAATAGACTTTATTTTCTTTTGAGTTTTTAGTTTACAGAAAAATTGAGCAGAACATTCAGAGATTTTATACATGTTCCTTGCCTCAACACATGCATACTTTCTTCTGTTATAACATCCCCCACCAGAGTGTTACACTTGTTACAACTGAAGAATCTGTCATTTACATCCAAGTTCTTAGTTTACATTATTTGTCGCTCTAGGTATTTTGCATTTTATACGATTGAACTAATGTGTAATCATATGGATCTACTATTATGATCTATATCATATATAGTATTTGTACTTCCCTAACTAACATCTGTGCTCTGTTTTTTCATAATTTCTTCCCCACTAAACCTCAACAACTGTTTTGTTTCTTTTGTTTTTTTGCTATCTCCATAAATTTGCCTTTTGCAGAATGTCATATAGTTAGAAACATATAGTATGCATTCTTTCCAGATTGGTATTTTTCCACTTAGTAAAATGCATTGAAGATTTTCCATGTCTTTTAAAAAATTTATTTATTTATTTATTTTACTTTAAGTTCTGGGATAAATGGGCAGAATGTGCAGGCTTGTTACATAGTTATACATCTGCCATGGTGGTTTGCTCCATCTGTCACCCCATTATCTACATTAGGTATTTCTCCTAATGTTGTCTCTCCCTAATCCCCCCACCCCCAACAGGCCCTGCTGTGTGATGTTTCCCTCCCTGTGTCCATGTGTTCTCACTGTTCATGTGGTCTTTGGTTTCTGTTCCTGTGTTAGTTTGCTGAGAATGATGGTTTTCAGCTTCATCCATGTCCCTGCAAAGGACATTAACTCATTCTTCTTTATGGCTGCATAGTATTTCATGGTGTATATATGCTATATTTTCTTTATCCAGTCTATCATTGATGGGAAATTGGGTTCATTCCAAGCCTTTAGTATTGTGAACAGTGCTGCAATAAACAGATGTGTGCATGTGTCTTTATAATAGAATGATTTATAATTCTTTGGGTATATACCTAGTAATGGGATTGCTGGGTCAAATCATATTTCTAGTTCTAAATCCTTGACTAGTCACCATACTGTCTTCCACAATGGTTGATCTAATTTACACCCCCATGGACAGTGTAAAAGTGTTCCTATTTCTCCACATCCTTTCCAGCATCTGTTGTCTCCTGACTTTTTAAAGATTGCCACTCTAACTGGAGTGAGATTGTATCTCATTGTAGTTTTGATCTGCATTTGCCTAATGACCAGTGGTGATAAGCTTTCTTTCATATGTTTGTTGGCTGCATAAATGTCTCCTTTTGAGAAGTATCTGTTCATATCCTTTGTCCACTTTTTGATGGGATTATTTGTTTTTTCTTGTAAATTTGTTTAAGTTCTTTGTGGATTTAGGATATTAGCCCTTTGCCAGATGGGTAGCTTGCAAAAAATTTCTCCCTTTCTATAGGTTGCCTGTTCACTCTAATGATAGTTTCTTTTGCTGTGTAGAAGCTATTAAGTTTAATTAGATGCCATTTGTCTATTTTGGATTTGTTCCATTGCTTTTGCTGTTTTAGTCATGAAGTCCTTGCCCATGCCTATGTCCTGAATGGTATTGCCTAGGTTTTCTTCTAGGGTTTTTATGGCATTAAGTTTTATGTTTGAATCTTGAATCCATCTTGAGTTAATTTTTGTATAAGGTGTCAGGAAGGGGTCCAGTTTCAGCTTTCTGCATATGGCTAGTCAGTTTTTCCAACACTATTAAATAGGCAATCCTTTCCTTATTGCTTGCTTTTCTTGGGTTTTTAAAAAATCAGATGATTGTAGATGTGCAGTGTTATTTCTGAGGACTCCTTTCTGTTCCATTGGTCCGTATGTCTGTTTTGGTACCAGTACCATGCTGTCGTGATTAGTGTAGCCTGGTAGTACAGTTTGAAGTCAGGTACATTACGCCTCCAGCTTTTTTTTTTTTTTTTTTTTTTTTTTTTTGCCTTAGGATTGTCTTGGCTATGCAGGATTTTTGTGTGAAGTTTCATATGAAATTGAAGGTGTTTTTTTTCCAATTCTGTGAAAAGTCAATGGTAGTTTGATGGGGATAGCATTGAATCTGTAAATTATTTTGGGAAGTATAGCCATTTTCACAGCATTGATTCTTCCTAACCATGAGCATGGAATGTTTATATTTGTTCATGTCCTCTCTTATTTTCAATGTATTTTAATGGCTTGATAAATAAATTTTTGTTAGTGCTAAATAGTATTCTGTTGTCTGAACATACCATAGTTTATCCATTTGTCTACGAAAGAACATATTGATATTGGTTGCTTCCACATTTTGGCAATTATGAGTAAATATGATATAAAAATCTATGTGTAGGTTGTGTAGATGTAACTTTTTTAGTGTGGTTAAAGGCACTATAGTTACATTTCAGTAAGACCTCCTCTATTTCAGAGATGCATACTGAAATATGGATTAAAAGGTACAGTGACTGATGTTTGAATATTATGAGAGAAAGTTAAGGGAGAAAGACAAAAAAATTGTAGGTTATTTTATTAAAAATTGATTTATGAGTACATGAAGATTCAGCTCACCTAAGAAAGGCTCATCTGGAGTCTTAGTTAATTCAGTCATTCTTGCATCCACCATTTTTCCATGTTCTTGAAATTTTGTATACATTTTGTATACAAAATGTGTATGTTTTTGTTTCTAGTTGGTACAGTGGAATTGATGGCATGTCTTTATAACTTTTATTTTGCTTCTTTTCAGATGCAACTTCTAGGGATGTGACAGTAAGCCAGGTGACTTCATATATGTGTTTGTACATTTCCAGAAGGCTTAGGTTTCCGTGAGATTTAAGGGGTAACACGCCATTTGTTTGTTAATGGGACAGTGAGTGACAGGGTAATTGTAATTGGGAAAGGTCATATAAAGCAGATCCTCAAAAAATAATCTGACCTGAGTTTCTTCACAGATGAAAGGAACACAGATTTGTAGGTCAAATCCTATATTGATCTAGGGAGTATACTGTTGCATAAAGAAAATGGAAAGTAATCACCACTATTTCCTTAATAAATACATTCTACAAACATTTGCTCTCTCAATGCCTTCTCTTCAATCTTTGATACATTCTATGTTACAAATAGTGATTATTTGACCAATTGTGATGTCAACAAATACTGTGGATTACCCATTTTTTGTTTCCTCTGTCACAAGAGTTATCTTAGGAATTCTTAATATGTAAGCAACTTGATCCCAGATTTCCACTTTGTGGATCTATTTTCCAGAAACTTTGTAAGTACTAATTACTTTGTCAGTCAGTGACTAATAAGGGAACAGATGGCATTCACCAATTAAGATAATTCCAGAATTATTTGAAAAAGCAAAGATCTTCAGTAAAAGAAAATTTCTCCAGAAGAAAAGCAGGCAGATAAATGTCGCAATTACACATTTATACCTTTCTTCCATTTCTTGCTGGGGCTCCTTTTTGGAAACCAGAGGATGAGACAATCCATTGATTTAGGGCCTACTTGTCATGCTCTCAGGGTGGAGAGCAAAGTGGAGAAGATTATATGTAGGTTTGAGCTCTAGTGGTAAACAGTATACTTGGGAAACAGAACTATCTTCGGTTAGAATATGTCATTTTGAAATAAAAATAAAAATATTCAAAGTAAGGAGCTGGATTTCATACCCAAATGGAGGGGAACAAAGAAGTTTCATGATCAAGTTCCTAGGATGGCAAGACAGAAGCAAAAATGTGGGAGTTGTTTTATGACAAGAATAGGGGTAATTAATTCAGTTTAACAATATGAAGCCAGTTTTCATGTTATGGATACATGATGATTGAATATCTGATCCTGACCAGCTGACCTTTGCAATGGAAAAGAGTTAAAGTAAAGCTCAATATTCTAATAATACCTGTAACCACAAGAGAGAGACATGTATCTGTATATGTATCTGTATCTGTATATGTATATGTATATATCAGAGCAAAATATAAGAAATATCAGAAGGGATAAATTTAAAGAGGATATATTTGTATAAGAAAAAAACAATTTTGTGAGTTGCAACTGACTGAGGTGTGTATGTTGTGAAATACCAGTGAGAAAGAGAAGAGTTTGGCATGATTTTCTTGAAATGAAAATAAATTGAAAGGAAAAGATGTTGGATTATATAATTCTCTGATATGGAAAATAAGAAATATTAACAATCTTAATATTTATAATTAATAGTCTATTTTTGGAATTTAATCAATAGGAAGAAAGTTCAGTCTCAGAAAGTGTTCCTGAAACATGATTACAGTATATAATCCAAAATAATTGAATGATTGCCTACCTCAAACATGACCATATCAAGAAAAGACAGGGAATCTGCTTGTAATCAATACATATAAATTAAAATATTTTATATATTCCTATACAGTAATATTTCAGACTTACTATTATAATAGGCTTACTCTAACAAACTTACTTTAACTTAAAGACATGGATACGTATTTACTAAGGAAGAATATGCTATCCTTACATATAAAGAAGCATAGCACTGACCCGTCCCAAGCTACAAAGTCCAGGTTCGCAAACTCACTCACTTGATGTATGATCTCAGTCAACTTCTGTAATCTCTCTGCGCATCAGTTTCCTCATACATAAAATTGACTAACAATTGGCACTTTTCCACAAGGTTAAATAAATTAAGTCATGCAGGGTTCCCAGTGCAGAACTTACAGGTAGTAACTGTCATTATTATGGTATGTTCATCGGGCTTTCGCAAAGATTTGACATGATTGAATTGATTTTTTTGATTTATTTTTTTATTGGAGCCACTCTGTTACCCAGGATGGAGTGCAGTGGCACAATCTCGGCTCACTGCAACCGTCGCCTCCCAGGTTCCAGCGATTATCCTGCCCCAGCCTCCTGAGTAGCTGGGGCTACAGGTGTGCACTACCACACCTGGCTAATTTTTTGTGTTTTTAGTAGAGACAGGGTTTCACCATGCTAGCCAGGATGGTCTCGATGTCCTGACATTGTGAACTGCCCGTCTCAACCTCCCAAAGTGCTGGGACTACAGGTGTGAGCCACCGAGCCCAGCCTATCATATTGATTTTTTTTCAACTGTTAACATTTTGCTACATGCACTTTAAAATATATATATTATTATTATACTTTAAGTTCTGGGATACCTGTGCAGATCATGCAGGACTATTACATAGATATAGACATGTCATGGTGGTTTGCTGCATCCATTCCCTCATCATCTACATTAGGTATTTCTCCTGTTATCCCTCCCCAATCCCCTCACCACCTGCTGTCCCTCCCGTAGACCCCCTACCCCACATTGAGATTTCATCTGACACCAGGTAGAATGGTGATCATTAAAAAATCAGGAGACAACAGAAGCCAGAGGGGATGTGGAAAAATAGAAACACTTTTACACTGTTGATGGGAATGTAAATTAGTTCAACCATTGTGGAAGACAGTGTGGCGATTCCTCAAGGACATAGAAATAGAAATTCCATTTGACCCAGCAATCCCATTACTGGGTATATACTCAAAGGATTATAAATCATTCTATTATAAAGACATATGTACACATGTTCATTGCGACACTGTTTCAAATTGATTCTTTTTTTTTTTTTTTTTTGAGACAGAGTTTCACTCTTGTTACCCAGAATGGAGTGCAATGGCATGATCTCGGCTCACCGCAACCTCCACCTTCTGGGTTCAAGCAATTCTCCTGCCTCAGCCTCCCAAGTAGTTGGGACTACAGGCACGCGCCACCATGCCCAGCTAATTTTTTGTATTTTTAGTAGAGATGGGGTTTCACCATGTTGACCAGGATGGTCTTGATCTCTTGACCTTGTGATCCACCTGCCCCAGCCTCCCAAAGTGCTGGGATTATAGGCGTGAGCCACCACACCCAGCCTCAAATTGATTCTTAAGAAAACATTTCATTGAAATGTAAAAGCTCAAAAGTGTCCTACTTAATAAGTGGACATTTCTCAAAGTGTACATAGCCATATAACCCACACAGTTTAAAAAACAGGAAATTGTTTTCTCGGAGGCTCCCCTATGAGGTGTCACATTTGCTGTGTCCCCAGAGGTCATCTGATTATTGTTTCTTGGTTCAGTGTTTCATAGCCTCTGAAAATGGAAGGTGTTTTCTTGGACAATTGGAGAAATGTAATCTCATTTACAGGTACTACTATTCTGATTACTGGAAAGTAAAATGCATTGACATTTAGATTCATAGTTACTAGTTATTATATTCCACTTTATTCATTTTAAAAAGCCTGATCAAATCAGGGTCTCCTAATCAATCGATAATGAGAAATAGAGAACAATATCCTGGATTGCAATCATATCACTGAAAACTATGTATTTGATTGTAATCATGTTACCTAGAAATCTTCCTGTCTCCTTTGAGCATCTCCTTTCCTTTTAAGTTCAACTTTGCTAACTATACAGGTTTTTGTTTTATTAAGATTTTTTCCAGCTGGTTAACAAAGATCATATGAGCACTAGGATAGCATGAAATAGTGATTATTTGTATCTGAAACTTATACCAAATAAAGAATAGTCATCAGTTAAGACTTAAAATGAAGTAATTCCAAACACAACAACAAAAACAATGCATAAAACAAAAATATGTCAACATAGTTTATTATTTACTATTTACTGCATGTCTTCAGCAAGTGGTGAGATCAGGCTTCACATAGCCATAAATGGAAAAGTAAATTACACCTATTGACCCTTTCATCTTCTATATATACGTGTGTGTGTGTGTGTGTGTGTGTGTGTGTTTATAAAATACAGTGTATCTTTGAGGTTTACAACATGATGTTACAAGATATATATAGATAGTATATGAGATATATAGATAGTAAAATGATTATTACATGAAGCAGATTAGGATATCTGTCATCTCACATGGTTTTGTTTGTGACAAGAGCAGAAAAAATCTGCTTTTAAAAAAAATCTCTAGTGTAATATAAGATGGTTTAATTAACCTTAGTCCTCGTGTTACACATTGGCTCTCTAGACTTGTTCATCCTACATATTTGCTATTTTATTTCATTTTATCAACAGCTCTTCATTTTCTTTCCTATGCCCTCACCCTTTTATTCTATTTTATTTCATTTTATCAACATCTCTTTTTATGCTATTTTATTTCATTTTATCAACATCTCTTCATTTTCTTTCCTATGCCCTCACTGTTTTATTTTCTATGGGTCTGTATTTGAGTTCTGTTTCTTTTCATTTGATGTGCATGTGAGATCATGTAATATTTTTCTTGTTGTGTCTGTCTTATTTTATTTAACATAATATCTTCCAGGTCCATCCCTGTTATGGCAAGATGTCCTTTTTTAAGGCTGAATAATATTTCATTTCATTTCCTATAGGTGTACATATGTGTGTATATGTGCACACGCACATACATGCACACATCCCATATTTTCTTTATCCATTCATTTGTTCATGAGCATTCAGATTGTTTCCATATCTTGGCTATTGTGAATAATGCTGCAATAAACATGAAAGTGCAGATATCTTTACACAGTGGTGATTATCTCCTTTTAATATGTATGCCCAATGTAAAGAAACTAAGAACTTTGAAAAAAGGTTTGATGAAATCCTAATGAGAATAGACAATTTAGAGAGGAATATAAGTGAATTAATGGCACTGAAGAATACAATATGGGAACTCTGAGAAGTATGCACAGGTTTTAACACTCGAATTGATCAAGCAGAAGAAAGGATATCAGAGTTCGAAGATCAACTTAATTAAATAAAACAAGAAGACAAGAATAGAGAAAAAAGGATAAAAAGGAATGAGCAAAGTCTCCAAGAAATATGGGACTATGTGAAAAGACCTAATTTACATTTGATAGGTGTACCTGAATGCAACGGAGAGAATGAGTCCAAGCTGGAAAATACTCTTCAGGATGTTATTCAGGAAAACTTTCCCAACCTAGCAAAGAAGGACAATATTCAACCCCAGGTAATACAGAGAACACCACAAACATATTCCTCAAGAAAAGCAACCCCAAGGCACATAATATTTAGATTTACCAGGGTTGAAACAAAGGAGAAAATACTAAGGGCAGCCAGAGAGAAAGGTCATGTTACCCACAAAGGCAAGCCTATCAGACTTACAGCAGATCTCTCAGCAGAAACTCTACAGGCCAGAAGAGAGTGGGGGCCAATATTCAACATCCTCAAAGAACAGAACCTTCAGCCCAGAATTTCATATCCAGCCAAACTAAGCTTCACAATTGAAGGAAAAATAAAATCTTTTATGAACAAGCAAGAACTCAGAGGTTTTATTACCACCAGGCCTGCTTTACAAGAGCTTCTGAAAGAAGCATTACACATAGAAAGAAACAACCAGTATTAGCCTTTCTAAAAATATACCAAAAAGTAAAGAGCATCAACATAAAGAAGAATTTACATCAATGAATGGATAAAATAGCCAGTTAACATCAAATGGCAGTAACCCTAAATTTAAATTGACTAAATCCCCCAATCAAAAGATATAGCCAAAACTCAACAGTATGCTACACCCAGACCCATTTCACATGCAAGGATACACAAAGACTCAAAACAAAGGGATGGAGAAAGATTAACCAACTAAATGGAGAGCAAAAATAAATAAATAAAAAGCAGGAGTTGCAATTCTCACATCTGATAAAATAGATTTTAAAGCAACAAAGATATAATGGTAAAAGGATCAATGCAACAATGAGAGCTAACAATCCTAACACCCAGATACATAAGACCTATGAAGAGATTTAGACTCAACGAGACAGAAAATTTATAAGGATATCCAGGACTTGAACTCAGATCCGTAACAAGTAAACGTAATAAATATTTATAGAGCTCTCCACTTTAAATACACAAAATATACATTCTTGTCAATGCCACATCACACCTACTCATAAGTTTAAATGAAATATTGATCGGCCATTATTAATACCCATTTTTAGAATAAAACAACATTCCCGTTCTCTCTCTCCCTCTTTTTCTTCCTCTTTCTTCCTCTCTTTCACTCCTTTTTTTTCTTTCTTCTCTCCTTTCAAATAAAAAGAAAACAGAATAGAAGCATCATTTCCCAAGTAGTAAGAGTGCTTGCCCTAGAAGCAAAGAAATGTAGATTTGAATTTCAACTTGCCACTTGCAGATTGGGGTTTTGAGAAAGGTATTTAACCCGCTCTGAGCTTCAGATTCCTCATCTGTAAAAAGTGTGAAGCAATTAGCATGATGTTCGGCATTCAGGAAGTGCTAAGTCAATGTTAGCCCAACAGGGCTTCATGGCTAAAAGCACAGATTTTGCAGCCGGAGTGCCTGGGTTGATAATCCAGGCTCCGCCACTTCCTAGCTGGGTGACCTTCAGCAAGTCACTTAACCTCTTTGAGCTCCAGGTTGCTGCAAAGTGAAACTCACAATAGGGTTGTGATGGCGATTTCATGGGTTAATATCTGTAAAGCATTTAGAAAATAAAATATATATATGCCCCAAAGGGAGATTACAATGTATGTGGTACTTCTATGTCTTTAGTATGGTAGTTACTAATGTTTTTAGTAACGTCTATACTCATAATGGCAGTACGATCCTGAAGCCCCACCAACGGTGTGCTAGGGTTCTGTTTTCTCCACAACCTCATGTCCGTCCTTGAAATGGATTTAATTGAAATGTACCACCATAAGGCAAATTGAAATAGAGTTAGCACTTTTTTATTATTATTTTAGTGCATGTGGGATTTTACCATGTTGGTCAGGCTAGTCTCGAACTGCTGACCTTGTGACCCAACTGCCTTGGACTCCCAAAATACTGAGATTACAGGCGTGAGCCACTATGCCCAGCCCAGAATTGGTATTAATGTATCAAATCTTATCTAAAACCTATAATTTTTGACTTAGTAATATTTTCAATTCAACATTTAATTTGGAGAAATGTTTAATTAGGATGTAAAATCAGACTTGTCCAAGTTACCCTAGTCTATATGAATTCAAATATTTAAGACAATCAGTATATGAATATTTTATCTCATAAATTGTAATAACTTACAATATGGCTTAAATTCATATTTTCAAAATATTTGAGTTGAATATTTTTAGATGCATGAAAACATCAATAAGATACTTTTAAAATACTGAATAATTTTTGACAATAATTAATTTGTATTATCAATGTTTGAGAAATACACAAATAATGTAATTGTTCAGAGACATTCTTTTGCTTTCATATCCCAATTTCATCTTGCCTCTGTGAATCAAGTTACCTGAGATTTCCAATACCATCCTCCTTTCTTCTATTTCTTTCTTTTCCTCCTATGACAAGTTCTGTTAATTACAACAGTTACATTGTTCCTTCTTGACACTATCAAATCCACTAAACCTTCTTCAGTTGCTCTTCTGTAGTAATCAATTCCTTCCTGGTCTCTTTGTATGCAGATTTTATCCACAAATGTATCATGCACTTTGTTACAAGATAGATTTCCCAATGTATGATTCTTTCTTTAATTATTTTGTTTTCTTTTGTTTTAGAGACAAGGTCTCACTTTGTCCCCAAGGCTCGAGGGTAGTGCTATGATGCTTATAGTCACAGCTGCCCAGAAGCTGAAGCAGACAGATTACTGCAGCCCTGAACTCCTGGGCTGAAATGATCCTCCTGCTTCAGGCTCCTGAGTAGCTGGAACTATAGGCATGCATCACCACACCCTGTGGATATTTATTTTTACTTTTTGTAGAGATGAGGTCTAGCTACGTTTGCTAGGCTGGTCTTCAACTCCTGGCCTGAAGCAAGCCTCCTGCTGAACCCTCCCAAAACATTAAAATCATACGCGTGAGCCACCACCCTCAGCCCCTAATATGTAATTCTGATGATTTTGTTCAATTGCAAAAGACTTAAATATTTCTCCATACCAATAAAACAGTAGTATTTCATATAGAGCATTATGCCCTAAAATACTATATCTGTTAAACATATTATTTGTTTTACAGATATGTTATTTTAGGGCGTAAAGCTCTTCTTTAACTCTATCCTGGAATGTGATGCCAGCCATTATTTATATTTTCCCTGCCTTTGGGTCGTCAAATGTTACACTAATTAAAGCCTATAAGATTTGCCACAGGGACTTAGGGTCATAGATCTGGACATGAAGGGATTACTACAGATTTTAGTTGGAGTTTTCTGTATCATCACATTGTTTTTACTTCTGTAAAACTCAAGTTTTACTTGAGTATAAGTTTCAGTTCAGCAAAAATAATGTTACAGAAGATAGTCTTATTCAGAGTGCATATAAGTATGAGAAGGTATCAGTGTTTCATATTTAAACATATGGTTTGATATGAAGCATGAGATGGATGCTAAGGCCTTCTAATTCACCATTTGTGTTTGTACTATTATATTTAATGAATGGATGATTAATTGACCTTAAAGTTTCATTTGTGCTCACATTCTTTAATCCCAATTAAAGCAAGAATTTTCAATTCAGTGCCACCATCTAATGAAACTTATTTCAAACTGTATTTTATGAAGATACTTTATTTTTGAGATATCATTTTAAGACATTTTAGATAAGTGATATAAATTCAGCCAATGCAAAATTTAGATAGTATGTAAATGAAAATACTGTGCTGATGATTATCTTTCATGAAATAAATTAAGAATTATTTTCATAAGAAAGATAAATAATTTCTATGTAGCTATTATTTTTGCAGCAAGAAATCATAACAGTATTTAATATGTCCAAAAATGAACATTACAAGCCAATTCTAAAAATAATTGTACCACATTTTCCATCTGTTACAATGCTCGGTTAAGTTGTAGGAGCCATAGTTCTGTATTAGAAATGATCTGTGGTACGTACATGTTCTAATGTAACTTTATCATATTTCACAAACTTAAACTATCAATGGCCATACAATCACAATAGTACTCTGTTTTGTTTTTTTTTTTAGATGATGTTATGGTTTGAATGCATTCCAAAAAGCAAGTGTTGGATATTTAATCCCTAATCCAGTTATTTGTGAGATGGTGCCTAAACAGAAGAGTTTAGGTCATGAGGGCTCCACCCTCAAGCATGAATAAATGCTGTTTATGAAAGGGTTTGAGGCCGGGCATGTTGGCTCACGCCTGTAATCCCAGCACTTTGGGAGGCCAAGGAGGGTCGATAACCTGAGGTTGGGAATTCAAGACCAGCCTGACCAACATGGAGAAACCCTGTTCCTACTAAAAATATAAAATTAGCCAGGTGTGGTGGCACATGCCTGTATTCTCAGCTACTCAAGAGGCTGAGGCAGGAGAATCATTTGAATCCCGGCAATGGGGGTTGAGGTGAGCCAAGATCCTGCCATTGCACTCCAACCTGGGAAACAAGAGCCAAACTCTGTCTCCAAACAAAACAAAACAACAAAAACAAAGGGTGTTTGGGGCTGCGTGTTTGAGCTCTTGCTCTCTCTGTCTGTCTTAGCTCTTCTGCTATGGGATGACTTAGCGGGAAGCCCTTGCTACATGCTGACCTCTTCATCTTGGACTTTTCAGATTCCAGAACCAAGAGCCATTTACAATGAACAAAAAATTACCCAGTCTGCTGCATTCTGTTATAAGCATGAAACAGATGGACACTGATGAAATCTATAAAGCATTATTTTGAATAAGTGAATTAATTAAAATGATTACAATAGTGTATTTTCCATCACGATACTGTCTTTAAGGGAAATGTAATGGCCACAAAAATCAGTCTGTTCAGTTCTGACTAAAGATAGTAGCATATAACAAAATGAATACTTAATAAAGAGTTTAACACTAAAATTCTCAGGTATTACCTTAGTTTTACCATTACATAAGTTATACTTCATGGAGAATAAAAAATTCTTTGTCACATTCAATCAGCTATTGGCACAGCTATGTAACAAACCACCCCAACCCCCACTGGTTTATGTTGAAAACATTTCTTTTTCTTTCATTCTGTCTGCAGTTCCCTTGGAGCAGCTTTGCTTCAGGCTGTGATTTACCTGGGCTTGGCTAGGCATACCTAAGCTTGGCTCCAGTTAATATAGATTCAAGTCTTTTTCAAGACTATTCAGGCTTAAGGGGCGAAAGCTACACAGAACATGCTCTCTTATGGCAGGCCAGTGCAGCAAAAGAAAGCAAAGCAAACTACCAACTTCACTTAAAACCTCTGCTCATGCCACTTCTACACATATCTCATTACACATTCACATGCACACACACACACACACACACACACTCTCTCTCTCTAACCTGGTTAAGTGGAAAATCATACTTTCAGAAATATAGCCACTTCTTGAAGAGAGAGGGAATATTTATTGAAGAGTTATTTTTGTTATTGCAGTCCAAACTCTTATTCAAAAACATCCTCTTCCCTATTGCATGCAAAATATACATACACACCTTCAATATGCATCATTAAAAGTCTCATTTATTTCTAGCCTTAGGCTAAAATTCTGGAATATTGAGACTATATTAAGTGTAAATTTGGCTCTTCTTCCTCCAGAGACCAATAAAGCAAGACATACATGAAACATGCGATTAGAAAGAAAAAAATAAAGGAGGTTCAGAATAACTGGTGAAATTGTAACACTGGAAAGTGAAAAGAATTTGAGCCATATGGAATACAGTGATATATGGTAACTCAGAAATATTACTGGATAAATGTCTCTACCTTCCTCTATCCTTTGTTTGGATAGCTTGCTGGTTTAGGATTCTTTTTTCATTTCAAACAGGTCCCTAATTCAATATTATTGACAGTGTTTGCAATCACTTTCCAGGATGTCTCCTGTTTTATCATTCTCCTTGGCCACAGGTGAGGAAGTCATTGGAGACTCTTCCCTCCTTGGCAACTTGAGATTCTTTCAGTCCAATTACTGCCAATATGATATTAGTGGCACATGCATTATGCTTTTTCATCTCAAATAGTCAGTTTCTTTTAATTCAGGGCATGGATGCTTTCATTAGCACAGCTATCTGAAATATGTAGTGAGTTTTCTTTCTTTTTTTTTTTTTTTGGTTTTTCTTGTTTTTTTTTTTGGTTTTTTGGTTTTTTTTGAGACGGAGTTTCGCTTTTGTTACCTAGGCTGGAGTGCAATGGTGCGATCTCGGCTCACCGCAACCTCCGCCTCCTGGGTTCAGGCAATTCTCCTGCCTCAGCCTCCTGAGTAGCTGGGATTACAGGCACGCATCACCATGCCCAGCTAATTTTTTGTATTTTTAGTAGAGACGGGGTTTCACCATGTTGACCAGGGTGGTCTCGATCTCTTGACCTCGTGATCCACCCGCCTAGGCCTCCCAAAGTGCTGGGATTACAGGCTTGAGCCACCGCGCCCGGCGTAGTGAGTTTTCTATGTATCATCTTAGGTAATTCCATTTTCCAAAGAATATACCCACACTTTTTGAGTTGTGACTATACGTACCTACCTGCCTATCTGTCTACCTCCCTCACTGCCTCTGTCTAGACTTGACTACAGGAAATTCGGATAAAAACATAATGTGTAGGACAATTATCCTGTTAAAGCCACCTTAATCTTCTTATGTGTCTTTGATTTTGTATTTGTCTTAATGGCATGTATTGTGATTGCATATTGAATTTTGTATTTTTCTAGTGGCTACTTTTTAATGGTCGCAACTCTGATTTGGTTAGAAATAATTTTAATTCCCATCAGTTCAGTTTCTTATTTTTCTCTGTTCTTTCACATTTCTGCTGACAAATTTGCTAGTACTTTTCTGAGATTATCAGGTTGGTTTTGCTATTGTCATACCTTATCAAATATAGTTCACACTATTAAATTTCTCCTTATAAACTTCTTTGATGAAAAGAAAATGAGTTTATTAGAAACATTTGTAGAATTTTTCCAGTTAGTGAAATGACAATTTTTACCAAAAGTCATATTTCTGCATAATAGGTTCCATTATTTTTTCAGCCTCTCAAAAGAATTTCCTCATGACACATTATTATCAGCACCCTATATCTGGTATCAATTTCTATATTTATTAGCTCTTGTCAAAATAATACTATAAAATACAATACCCTGATTGAGTTGTTTAAACAATGAACATTTATGTCTCCACTCGGTGTCAATAGTGGCTGAGGCTCTGTTTTAGTCATTGGATCAGCTGGGTTTTGCTGGGATTGGCTGGGCTTGTTTCCAGGCAGCAAATCTCAGCTTAGTTTCAGTTGGCTTCAACTGAAATATGTAGTGAGTTTTCTATGTATCATCTTAGGTAATTCCATTTTCCAAAGAACATACCCACACTTTTTGAGTTGTGACTATACGTACCTACCTGCCTATCTGTCTACCTCCCTCACTGCCTCTGTATTTTTTTTTTGTTCTAGTAATGTAACTGAAAGAGAGTGAATATTTGCTCATCAGTTATTGAATCAATCACAGTTCTGTACTCTTATTAAGGATCAGAAGAATGATCTTCAGTTTGTAGACAATGCCATTGCCTACAACTTCTGATCATACTTCTGATCCTTAATGAGACTCTTAAACTGAATGGTGATGATGCCAATGGAAAATAATTTTTATAACGGACATATTGAGTTCAATTCCTACTCATGTCTACATTTCTAGTTGTTCAACCTCACACTATTTAATATACTTCAGTTTTAGAATAGGCACAGATATCCATTTTTCTCTGAATAACTAAAAAAGTAGAAATAATAAATAGGCATGATTGTTAAAGTGCTCACTTCCTTTTTGTCTGTAGTGATTCAGTTAGTTGATAGTGATAATAGTGTTACTCCTCCCCATTCTGAATAAAGTATACTTTGTGATGTACTTTTTCTTATATTTGGTTAAGTGATTTGATGACTCTTTAGCTATTGACTGATGTATTGCATGGTATTTAGATAAACACATTAGTTTATAAAACAAATATATTTGAAGATGTATTTTAGCAAGTTGATGTGATTTTCACAAGGGATTATTGAATATATCTAATATATTTAATGATATATTAATTACAAAATAATTTTGTAAGTGTAGTTCTTTAGTAGCAGTGCAACTTTGTAGTATCATTTTTATGATTTATAAGTTTCAATATACATATAGTTGTGTGAAATGTATGCAGAATATGAAATATATATTGGCAGTCATATAAAATACATGTGATGTTGCACAGTAAATGAAATCTTATAAGAAGATTAATTTTTAATTCTTCATCAAATTGAAGAACTCATTATACTTTGTAAAAGTCTCCTTTATTATCTAATTCAATAGAAATGTTGAACGTTTTTCTAAAACAGTTGAAGTTTGAATGCATTATCAATGTCTTCTTAAATATCTTATCAAGGCTTCCTTGAATTTCTATTACTGTCCAAAGCTTAATATAATTGTGCTAAAATGTGTCCATATGATTAAGGTGTCATGTTACTAAAGCATATGGGAAGATAAATAGCTTATGATTAGAAATCAGTTAAGGCTCTTGTCTTTATTATACACATTTTTATTTTTTGCCATTATTTCTAGTAGGGGTTTTAAATTTTAGGTTATTAAATTATGCTATCTCATAAAGGTCCCAATTGGAACACAGATAACTTAGTTATGAAGTCATAAGTTCCTAATGGATTGTTAACTTACTGAAGGAGTTAGTCATAAGTTTAGCTCAAACAAATGTTTAGGAATAATTTATCAATTATTTAAAAAATTAATTTAAATTTGCGTGGAAGCATACATTTGTCAATCTTTACAATATAGTTTGGCAATCAGAGAAGGTTTCTCGTGTTAAGGAGCATCAAGTTATAAGTCCCCCCAAACCCAAAGTAAATTATTATGGTAATTTTTAAGCAAGTTTAATATTGTCAGTTGTAGTCAAGTGATGCTTCCTTATAAAATTGCCTACAGAATGAATTTCTAAATGGAAAAAAAAGGCAAAAGTGAGTTTTAACCCAACAACTATTTACAATGTAAAAAGATTTATAAAAAAAATGTATTCTTATCTTCAGGCAGCAGTTTCTTTTTACAAGATATAGTAAATAAGTAATAATTAGGACATATAATTATATCTCACTGATCCACTAATTGTTAATAAAATTTTTAATTTATTTGTATTTCAATCTGGATAATTATTTATCTATATATGTATCCATCCATACATCTATCATCTATCTACTATTCATGAGAGCATATCAATTAGAATTGCATTTTGCTGCAAGTAACAGAAAAACCTGACAAAAGTGGCTTAAGTAAGTCAATAACTTACTTGTTTCAAATACCTAAAGGTATTGGATTTGAAGCTCAGAGCTAGTGGGAAGACTAGAGGTGTCCCCAGTGACTAGGCACCATTTCTCTCCATTAGTTTGTGCCTTTTTTGCTCATGGTAGAAAATAAAATCAATGATAGTTGGTATAATTAATGCATTTCAATATCAATGGCTTTAACCTGGTAAGATTTTATTTCTTATTCAAAGTCTCAGGTACTACCTTAAAATTTAACACAAATGGATTAAATTCTCAGTATGAGGTTTGCATTTCCTAAGAAAAAGGACTGTGCCTCTTTTATCTCATTAAATTATTATTTATAGTGGTGTCTAGAAAAATGCAGATGCTTATTAATGGAATATTACTAAACTAGTCACTCTTTCATGTTCTTCTTGTGTATACTAGCACCATTGTTTATCTACACACAACATAAAGCTTAGGAGCCATAATGCTGAATGCAATGGTTTTCTAACCTGTTAACACTTCTGGATTCTTTGAAAACTTCCTTATGTAATGGGAATTATTTTAGCAAAGGAAGTAGGGGAAGAGAAAGAGAGAATGAGTTTGTTTCTGGTCTTTACAAATTTCAGATTAGTAGACTGTTTTTCTACTAATAGAAGATTAAATAGTCTTCTGTTTATTTCTTATAAACTTCAAACTTAAGTAAGTGCATTAGTCTTTTCTCACACTGTTAGTAAAGACATAGCTGAGACTGGATAATTTAGGAAAGATGTTAAATTTACTCACAGTTCCACGTGGCTGGGAGGTCTAAAAATTATTGTTGGAAGCAAAGAAGGAGAAAGGTACATATTACATGGCAGCAGGAAAGACAGCATGTGCAGGAAAACTCTCATTTATAAAACCATCACATCTCCTGAGACTTACTATCATGAGAACAGTATGGGAAAAACCTCCCCATGATTCAGTTATCAGTATCTGGCCCCACCCTTCACACGTTGGGATTATTTAAACTCAAACAGAGGTTTGGGTGAGGACACAGTCAGTCCATAAAATTCTGCCCCTGCCCCCTCCCAAATCTCATGTCCTCACATTCAAAAGAAATCTTGCCTTCTCGACAGTCCCTCAAAGTCTTAATTCATTTCAGGATTAACTCAAAAGTCCACAATCCAAGGTCCCATCTGAGACAAGGCAAGTTCCATCCACCTATGAGCTTGTAAAATCTAAAGCAAGTTAGTTATTTCCCAGAAGTATGGCTATAGGCTTTGGGTAAATACACCTGTTCCACATGGGAGAAATTGGCCAAAACAAAAGGGCTGCAGGCTCTAAGCAAGTCCAAAATTGAGCAGGGAAGTCAAATCTTAAAACTCCAAAATGATCTCCTTGACTTCATATCTCAAATTGAGATCACGCTGATGCAAGAGGTGTGTTCCCATGGTCTTGGGCAGCTCTGCCCTTGTGGCTTTGCAGGGTTCTGTCCCCCTCCTGACTGCTTTAACAGTCTGGCATTGTGTAATGTTTCTTCAGGAACATATTACAAACTGTCAGTGGATCTACCATTCTGAGGTCTCGTGTATGATGGCCCTTTTCTCATAGCTCCCCTAGGCAGTGCCCCAGTAGAGATTCTGTGTCAGGGTTCCACCACCATATTTCCCTTCTGCTCTGCCCTAACAGATGTTCCATATGAGGGCCCTGTCCCTTCAGCACACTTTTCCCTGGACATCCAGTCATTTCCGTAGATTCTCTGAAATGTAGGTGGAGGTTCCCAAACTTCAGTTCTTGACTTCTGTGCACCTGCAGGCTCAAAACACCATGTGGAAGGGGCTGCACCCTCTAAAGTCATGGCCTGAGCTGTACCTTGACATGCCCTGGAGACATTTTCACTATTGTCTTGGTGATGACATTTGGTTCCATGTTAGTTACTTATGGGAATTTCTGGAGTAGCCTTGAATTTTTCCTCAGAAAAATGGCTTTCTCTTTTCTATTACATCATCAGGCTACAAATTTTCTAAACTTTTATGCTCTGCTTCCCTTTTAAACATAAGTTCTAATTCCAAACCATATATTTGTGAATACATAAAACTAAACACCTTTAACAGTACCCAAGTCACCTCTTGAATACTCTGCTGCTTAGGAATTTCTTCTGCCAAATATCCTAATTATCTCTCTGAAGTTCAAGGTTCCACAAATATCTAGAGCAGGAGCAAAATGCTGCTGGTCTGTTTGCTGAAACATAGCAAAAGTCACTTTTGTTTCAGTTCCCAAACAAGTTTCTCATCTCCATCAGAGATCACGTCAGCATGGACTTTATTTTCCATATCACTATCAGCATTTTAGTCGAAGTCATTCAACAAATCTCTAGGAAGTTCTGAACTTACCCACATAGCTCTGTCTTCTTCTCAGCCCTACAAACTATTCTAGCCTCTGCCTGATACCCATTTTCAAAGTCACTTTACATTTTTGGGTATCTTTACAGCAGTGCCCACCTCTACCCTTATCCATTAGTCTGTTACAGGGATGCTAATAAAGATATAGCTAGGAATGGGTAATTTATAAAGGAGAGAGGTTTAATAGACCCACATTCCCACATAACTGGGGAGGCCTCACAATAGTGGTGGAAGGCAAAGAAAGAGAAAGGCATGTCTTATATGGTGGCAGACAAGGGCGCTTGTGCAGGAGAACTCCCATTTACAACACCATCAGAACTTGTGAGACTAATTCACTACCATGAGAACAGTATGGGAGAAACCACCCCCATGATTCAGTTATCTCCTGGCCCCACCCTTGACACATGGGGATTATTACAATTCAAAGTGTGATTTGGTTGGGGACACAAACCATATCAGTAAGAAAATGTAAAATAGCAACTGTGAAATAAAACATTTAGTTGATATAAACTGAATATAAAGTAAGCAGTCTTAAGAAATTAATTTAGTGATATACATGTATTACATAAATGTATATGTGCATATATACCTGTGTGTTTGTTTAGTTAATTATATAGCTTTCTTCCTTTGTAATTGGTATGGACCTTGTATTACTAATTGAGATACCTTATTTTATAATTTTTTTTAAACTTTCTTTTTTTTTCTTTATTGCATTTTAGGTTTTGGGGCACATGTGCAGAACATGCAAGATAGTTGCATAGGTACACATGTGGCAGTGTGATCTGCTGCTTTCCTCCCCTTCACCCTTATAATTCTATATTGAAATCAGAGAATCCTCATTAAACAGTCTTAAAGAATGTTATTATTTTGTAGAAATTAAAATTCCAGAGAATTGCCACTGAGGCTTTAATGTGAGTAGCAATGATAAAGATCCTTGTGTGTCATTTGTGTGATATATAAAATATCACAAAGTTATGTCTGTCAAATTTTTATTTACATAAAGAAATAATTACATGAACTTTGCATAGGTCTCAAATGACTAGTATACATATTTTAATATAATGATGAAAAAAACCCCAGAATCTATTTGCTATATTTTTCAACTCTGCTTTTTCACTACTGAAGCTTCATGTATCTTTTAGTACTGGAAAGATCTTATTTGTGTGTAGTATTTTTGTTGATTAAAATAGGAATTTAAGTCATACCTTCTGGAAAATGTTTATTTTCAGAGGAATATTTCAGCAAGACTAAGTTACACTTAACACATATAAAAATAATCACAAACTTTGCATGTTACTTTAGGGTTTGCATAATTTTCAGTAATAGAGCATGCCAGTTATATATATATATTACTCCATATGGTTATACAGAGCAGATAACATATCCCAATATTTTTCTTTTGTTTTTAACACCTTAGAATAAACAGAAAAGTGATATTCCAAGGCTTTTTAAAAAACCATCTTTAATTATTTGAGTTAAAAACAGAAATTATACATAATAAGGCAAACAAAAGCCATGGACTGTCTTGGAAAAAAAAATTCCCAAAGTAAATAAATACATCAAAAAATATCAGTTACAAATTAACCTAAATTAGAAGTAATTGAAATTTAGAAATTTTCACCATTGTGCTACTAATTTTATTTGGAAATAACTTACTTATACAACTTTTTTATCAGGAATATATTTTTTTAAAAAAGGAAACAAATATACAATAGGTATAAATTTTATATATACATATATAATGTGTATGTAAATAGTAGGGTTCAGATGGAAGATGATTGAAAAGATTGAACATGTTTGTCTTATCAAATGTCTATTTAAATTACAGAAATTCTGTATATTAGTTTAAAAACAAATAAATATTATGCTTTAGGATTAGAACAACTATGCTCATGTTGTGTTCACAATTTTGGTAGGAATATTTCTTGATTAGTCTATTTTCAAAACTCAATATCAGAAAATTTACAATTTTTTTAGACCTGTTTTATAAACACATAATTGTTTGCATTAAGTTGGTACACTGATCTTAAATTTCAGAAATTGAGCTTTGATAATGAGGTCGTGGGTTACGATAAGAATTTGATTACTAGCAGTGTGCATTAAGTTGGTACACTGATCTAAAATTTCAGAAATTGAGCTTTGATAATGAGGTCGTGGGTTATGATAAGAATTTGATTACTAGCAGTGTGCATTTATTTGAACAGATATGATACATAAATTTATTGAACATAAAACTATTGAAGCGGTTCATTTCTGCTGCAATGTTATTCTGATATTCAGGAAACAAAAAGATTTGTGTTATTCATTCTTTACTGATACCCACAAATTGTGAAGTTCCAGATGAACTGCTGTGAGAATTTATGGGGTAGAAAGCACTACTCAAAGCCAAAGAATTACTGGAGAATAATTAGAATGCTGATGAAACGGAGCTTGGTATTTAGGATCTATAGACTCAAGTTTAAGTCTCAGTATGGCAACTATAATTATTATATGCTTTTGCATGAGGAGGTTACCTTTCTAAATTTCTAAATTTAGTTTTATTTATCATTTGTGAAGGGAAGGGAATGGTTATGATAGTTGATACTGCTTGTGTGTGTGTCAGATTGTCTACTACATTATGCTACTTAACACAAAAAGCACAGGGTTATGCACTAATATTTCCCACAATTTATAGATGAGGGCCCATAGACCATGATATATAAATATTCTAGGGACAGAGTTGTTCAAGTAGTAAATAATAAAGCAGTAAAACATTTTTAAACAATCAGATTCTATGGCTCAAGCATGTGAGCAACAGTATATTCCTTTTTCATGGGACTATTACAAAGATTCAATTAAAACCTATTTCTAAAAATCAAAATAAGATGCATTATACATAGTAAAACTTCAAGACTTACCAGTTATTATTGCTGTTAATATGATACTGGTTTATTTCTATACAATATGAGATTAATGTTAGTAAAAATCTACCTAATTTGTTTAAGAACAAATAAATACCAGTTATAGCAAAGATACATAAATCTCTCCTTTAATATAATATTTTAAACACTTTGATAAATTTATTTTAATACAGCTTTCTGTAGATTTAAAACTTTTTATTTACCCATTTATCTGTTTGATTATATTACTTGCATTTTACTATTGTGATTTTTAAATAATGAAGTCATCAGATCATGACATTTTTTTTTAAGATATTCTGAGGACTTTTCATCAACTTAGCAGAGAATCAAAAGCCCTTACCCGGCCTCATATGATCAGCAGGGTTTTTCAGTACCTTCAAACACATATTACTCCAATAGCAATAGTCTTTCTGCTCCTTCTCAAATATATTTGAACAAGGATGTTTCACCTGGTCTACCCTCTGCCAGAAATCGTATCTCCCCCTCAGTAATTCAGGCCACATAATTTAGGTCTGAGTTCACATATGAGCACAGCAAATAATCCATTCTATCAAATCTATTTAAAATGTTTTCACCTCATTTTTATCCCTTAGCTGGCTTTATTTTTTTCTTTATATCACTTGAAAGTATGTGACATTCTATCATCTTTTACTTGCTTAGTCAACAGCAATATTATACATTTCATAATGATGATATTTTGTATTCTTAATCTCATTATACCTGGGATCTTAAAGGGAGCCCAACACATAGCATAAAATCATAATATTGTTGTACTAATGTGTAAGTACAGCCACATATGAGATAACTTAGCAGCATGGGAATTGAAGTCCCTTGTCTTTCTTGAATAAAATACACCACCAAAGCAGTTCCTCACTAAGAATAAAAATTAAATGCATAACAGGATGATGTTGGTCTCTTAAAATGATTTGGGAAGGATTCCCTCTTTTTGGATTATTTGGAATAGTTTCAGAAGGAATGGTACCAGCTCCTCTTTGTGTGTCTGGTAGAATTCGGCTGTGAACCCGTCTGGACCTGGGCTTTTTTTGTGTGGTAGGCTCTTAATTGCTGCTTCGACTTCAGACCGTGTTATTGGTCTATTCATAGTTTCGGCTTCCTCCTGGTTTAGGCTTGGGAGGACACAGGAATCCAGGAATTTATCCATTTCTTCCAGGTTTACTAGTTTATGTGCATAGAGTTGTTTGTAATATTCTCTGATGATGGTTTGAATTTCTGTGGAATCTGTGGTGATTTCCCCTTTATTGTTTTTTATTGCATCTATTTGGTTGTTCTCTCTTTTCTTTTTTATCAGCCTGGCTAGTGGTCTGTCTATTTTGTTGATCTTTTAAAAAAGCCAGCTCTTGGATTTATTGATTTTTTTGAAGGGTTTTTCATGTCTCTACCTCCATCAGTTCTGCTCTGATCTTAGTTATTTCTTGTCTTCTGCTAGGTTTTGAGTTTTTTTGATCTTGCTCCTCCAGCTCTTTCAATTTTGACAATAGGGTGTCAATTTTGGATTTCGCCACTCTTTTCATATGGGCACTTATTGCTATGTATTTTCCTGTAGAGACTGCTTTAAATGTGTCACAGAGATTCTGGTATGTTGTATCTTCATTCTCGTTGGTTTCGAAGAACTTCTTTATTTCTGCCTTCATTTCATTGTTTATCCAGTCAACATTCAAGAGCCAGTTAGTTGTTCAGTTTCCATGAAGCTGTGAGATTCTGGGTTAGTTTCTGATTCTGAGCTCTAACTTGATTGCACTATGGTCTGAGAGACTGTTTATTATTTCCGTTGTTTTGCATTTGCTGAGGAGTGCTTTACTTCCAATTATGCGGTCAATTTTAGAGTAGGCGTGATGTGGTGCTGAGAAGAATGTATATTCTGTGGCAAAAAGAACACGGCAGGGGGCATCACACTACTGGATTTCAAACTATACTACAAGGCTACAGTAATCAAAACAGCATGGCACTGGTACCAAAACAGAGATATAGACCAATGGAACAGAACAGAGGCATTGGAGGCAACACAACATATCTACAACTATACAATCTTTGATAAACCTGACAAAAACAAGCAATGGGGAAAGGATTCCCTGTTTAATAAATGGTGTTGGGAAAACTGGCTAGCCATGTGCAGAAAGCAGAAACTGGACCCCTTCCTGACACCTTACACTAAAATTAACTCCAGATGGATTAAAGACTTAAACATAAGACCTGGCACCATAAAAACCCTAGAAGAAAATCTAGGTAAAGCCATTCAGGACATAGGAGTAGGCAATGACTTCATGACCAAAACACCAAAAGCATTGGCAACAAAAGCCAAAATAGACAAATGGGACCTAATGAAACTCCACAGCTTCTGCACAGCAAAAAAAAACAGTCACTAGAATGAATCGGCAACCAACAGAATGGGAAAAAATTTTTGCAGTCTACCCATCTGACAAAGGGCTGATATCCAGAATTTACAAAGAGCTCAAACAGATTTACAGGAAAAGAAAAAACAAACAAGCCCATTAAAAAATGGGCAAAGGAAGACATAAAAGAGGCCAACAAACATATGAAAAAATGCTCATCATCACATCACTGGTCATTAGAGAGATGCAAATCAAAACCACACTGAGATACCATCTCACACCAGTTAGAATGGCGATCATTAAAAAATCTGGAGACAACAGATGCTGGAGAGAATGTGGAGAAATAGGAACACTTTTACACTGTTGGTGGGAGTGTAAACTAGTTCAACCACTGTGGAAGACAGTGTGGTGATTCCTCAAGGCCTTAGAAAAAGAAATTCACAGAAAGGGGAGTACTAAACAGTGGGGTCTATTGGGGGGAAAAGGGGAGGGCCAGTGGGAGGGGGAGGTGGGTAGGGATAGCCTGGGGAGAAATGCCAAATGTGGGTGAAGGGGAGAAGAAAAGCAAAGCACGCTGCCATGTGTGTACCTATGCAACTGTCTTGCATGCTCTGCTCATGTACCCCAAAACCTATAATCCAATAAAAAATAAAAAAAAAAAAAAAAGAAAAAGAAATTCCAATTGATCCAGCAATCCCATTACTGGGTATATATCCAAAGGACTATAAATCGTTCTACTATAAGGATGAATGTTCATTGCAGCACTGTTTACAATAGCAAAGACCTGGAACCAACCCAAATGCCCATCGATGATAGACTGGATTGGGAAAATGTGGCACATATACACCATGGAATATTATGCAGCAATCAAAAAAGATGAGTTCGAGTCATTTGTAGGGACATGGATGAATCTGGAGAACATCATTCTCAGCAAACTGACACAAGAACAGAAAATGAAACACCGCATATTCTCACTCATAGGTGGGTGATGAAAAATGAGAACACATGGACACAGGGAAGGGAATACCAAACACTGTGGTCTATTGTGGGGAAGAGGGGAGGGACAGCACGGGTCGGGGGAGCTGGGGAGGGATAGCTTGTGGAGAAATGCCAAATGTGGGTGAAGTGGAGGAAGGCAGCAAAACACACTGCCATGTGTGTACCTTTGTAAATGTCTTGCATGTTCTGCACATGTACCCCAAAGCCTAAAATGCATTAAAAAATTAAATGCATAAAACACATTGAAATAGAATACAGTAGATTACATTAAATATAGTAATCAAAATATTAGTCAAAACACATTTGTCATTAAGCAATCTATATACTTATTTATTAACAGATTAAACAAAAAGAACTAGTGACAGGGCTGTTAACTCTTTTTTTCAAGGTAATAGCAAGTGAGAATTATGATTAAAGGCAACTGCAGTCACTGCAATGTGATATGGAATTATGTGTGAATACTACTTTGAGAAAGTCATATAGTGCCAGTGCAGTGCACACAAATTCCAGGGTCAAATTCTTTAAACTTACATGAGAACATGAGGATAAATGTGTAACAATCTGAATGCATTCATTTCTAGGTTGATGTTTACAACTTATTTTTCTACTTTCATGTTTTCTTACACAAAATCAATTTGATATCATTGTTTAAAAATTGTACTAGAGAGATCCAAATTTCCAAACTACAAAGCTCTTGCTTTTCACATTTATATTCCATTGGTTTATGTACTCTTTAACTGAGTTGAGTAATTTGAATAACAAGTATGAATGATACAACAGATTTGACAAAAATTCTTCTGTGGTGATCACCAATGAAACTTGTGGGGAATTTAGCCTGACAAAGAGCCTGTTGTTCCCTGGCATTCAGAAAGCCAAAGCCACCAGAAGGGTACATTCTGCAGAAGGGAATGGAGAACATCTGTTTATTAAGCTAGTTAGTAATGACAAGATAAAATGTCTTCTACTATACATTTGGGTTTCATTTGAACTTTACAACAACCTCTTAAAGAAAGTAAGGAACAACTTATTCTTTATATAAGGAAATTGAAAACTTACCTAAAAATAAATACTCAGAAGTGACAAAACTGGGAATGAAATCAAATTCTGTTTCCCTTTCACTACACAACATGCTTTGTAAAATCTAAAGAAATGAGCTGAAACATGTTTAGGCCATTAGCTTCTCTTCAATAAGATGCATTGTCTCTAAATAAGTTATTTTATGTATTTTAAACAGAAAATGTTGTATCTGAATAGGAAAGAAATCAAATATCTCATTGGGTAATGAAAACACACACCACACGCACACACGTGTAGACACTGCATTGGCTAATGCTGCATTGTATGAAGCTAGGATTTCTCTAGTGAGTGTAAAACTTTAGCACAGGGCTCTTTACTACAGACATATGACAGGCATTTTTTTATTTTCCCTGATGTAATTCACCGAAGTTAAGATACAGACTTCTTTTTTATTGTACCACCTCAACTCAGAGAAAAGAGAAGTTTCTAACTTGAGAGACATTAAGAGAATTTCCTATTTAGTTCCAAAATGTATATAATGCAAAACCCATATGTAGTTATTTTAGTGTTTTGAACCTTTTAACAATTTATTGAATCCCATGTTCCCCACGAAGGATAAAATTAAATGCATAAAACTCATTGGAATAGAATACAGTAGATTACATTGAAATATAGTAATCAAAATATTAGAAAAAACACATTTGTGATTAAGCAATCTGTATACTTATTTATTAACAGATTAAACAGAAAGATCTAGTGACAGGGCTGTTAGCTAATTTTTTTCAATGTAGTAGCAAGTGAAAATTATGACTAAAAGCAACTGCAGTCACTGCAATATGATATGAAATTATGTGTAAATACTACTTTGAGAAAGTCATATAGTGCTTATTTTGTGGTTTGCTGCCCATATTCATCTATAAGGAAATGAATAATTTCCATTAATGTTAGTAAAAATAATGTTATACTATTTGTCTCATAAAAGTTCAGGAACCCTTCTAATTCTGTTTACAAACAATTATGTTTCACAGTGTAGAATAAGAATTCCTGCTACAAAATATTCTATGGCCCATATTTTCCCTTTCTTTTTAGTCATCTTTATGTCCTATGTACGTTTTAGTTTTTGATTTTATATTTTATCTCCCTTCAAAAACGATAATCAGTTCAAATATAAACATCATACATTGCCAAAATTATGTTCTGCTGTTTAATATGATAGCGTTTGACTTGGAATTAGTTTGGCAAAAATAACACAAAACCTTAAATAACAGAGTAAAAATATTTAGAGGAAGGTCATACCATAAATTCCAATTACAAAAATTAACACAAGCGTTCAATAAAACAATATAGATATAAATCTAATGATTTAAATATTTGTAAGTACGGTTTGTTTGTTTTCTTTTATTTCAGAAAAATCCTTAATGTTAAGATGTACATGTATAATACTCAACTTTTTTATTAGTTTTTAAAGGAAAGGAGTTTAAAAAGATTCAAGAACAGTGTATCTGAATCAGGATATATATATTTTTTAAGTCCTGAAGTATACCTAAATAGTGGAGCCTTGAGAATTGAAACTGACGGAAACAACACAATCCTTGCCCAAATGCTTTTGTAGCTTAATTTACACATTCATTGCTTCACAGGAAAATTCTGTGGCTTCTACCTTCAGATCCAAATTCAGATATGTGTCACTGTCTTGTTGTATTTGAATGTATGCTTAAATGACACCCCAACAAAGCTGAGAGCTTTAGTGTGTAATCTAAGATGGATCCAAGCACCTGTACCTTTATAAGCACTAATTTATTCATTCAGACCTGTAATAGCAGGTGTATAATTCCCACAATGGCTCGTGTTACATAAAAAATTGGTGAGAACATAGATCAAACACTTATTTTCATTAAATAAATGCTAACACCTTCACATTCACATTTATTAGGACATTAAACTGAAGAAGTGAGAAGGAAGTCATATGTCTTTATTTGATTTAAGTGAGCTCGGTGCCTCAGAGATGAGTGTTTTCTACCTTTTGGCCTTCTATCAACCAGAGTACAAAGGAGCCTGAGGTCTGGTGCTTTGGGCAAAACGGCTGCTTTAATTATCTGAATCCATTAAGACAGCCTCATCATGGAATCCATTCTTGCTTATATCTGTCACTATTATATGCCTAAAGTGCTCGGTCCTCTCAGATCCTCTTTCTGATGGTTCAAAGTCTCCTCTGATCAAAATATTTTAAATTTTGCCCCAGATACCACACTTTCATTTTCTTTCACATTTTTCTATATTATTCAATAACATCCAGCACGTGCTATATTTTACACTTTTTCATTGTTTATCTTCTAATTTTGATTGTACAGTCTGCTAAAGAAAGGAATTTTGTTTGGCTTATGTACTTGTATGTCTTCCATACTTTGAGTATTACCTGGCAGGTGATACTTCTTGATGAAAAAGTTGTTGATAGATAAATTAATGATTAAAGGAGATGTCTCCAAATAGGATAGTTCCACCTACCAGTTTACCTTAAGATCTCAAATCCCAGTATGGATGACCAATTCAATGCTTTCTCATGCCACCAGTCAGCCTCGTGATCTGCACATACTCTATTATCCTCTTCAGTTTTCTGAACAATAAACAGGAAGATGATGCAGCTAGAAATTGTGAAATCATCTCTGTGTCCAGCTCTTGTTTCATTATCATTGTAGTCCTAGCCTTACATATGAGTAGAACATTTCAAAAAGTTTCTGAACAGTGTGCTTGCTCCCTCTTAAAAGGATTGGAATCCCTGACAGTGATAGCTCTAACTTTCATTACTGGCATATCATTGTCATAGAAAGATACTCTGGTTTTATGTTTTTTCACCCTTAACATGCATTTTCTTCCTCTGGTTATTCTCTAGGGGGAAGCAGCATCAATATTTATCTTTAAATCAAAACAGACTATCACATTCTCATGAGAAACTATATAGATGAGTTCAAATTAATAATCTAAAAACATCAATTTATTGCATTCTTATGTTTTAGATATGGTGTTTCAGGATTAACAAAGAATGAGATTTTCTTGATATCACTCTGTGTATTTATTTATTTCCACTTGTTCATAAACTAATTTATCTACATGTGCATGGAACTCATTCAAGTGGTATGTTAATTTGACCTTATAACTAAATAAATAAATTCTTTTGCAATAACAAGTAGTGACCATCACTTCTTTTCTAAAGGAGAGAATGAACTTTGTGGATTACATGTTAATTACTGCACCAAACTCATTGTGCCAAGTGCTTGGGCTTAAGCAAAAGTTATCTGCCATCTTCTCCCCTTCCTGTGTTCATCTGTCTTTCCTTATCTGTGTTCTTTTTTCCTCTCTCTCTATTTGGTGGCATGCTCAGTTTTCAGTCACTTTACCTTGGCATCACTAACAAACCTACTTTTTTTTTCTCCCACATCCAGGCTGTTCATCCAACACATTTCAAAATTCTGTTATTTCTTCCTGTTCCTGTCCTTAAAAGCTGTCACTTCCCCTCTGTTCCTGAAGCCAAAAACCTCATCCTAATATCTTTATCTACAGCAACATGTTCTCTTCTACTCAACATTTATTCTGTGGTTTACTTTACAAGCCACATAAATTAGAAAAATTCCTGTTTTCCTTTCAAGGTGATTGCCCATCTTACATTAAGTTATTTCTGACTTGAGGAAGCTGAGTTCCTTTTGATTCACCCTGCTGCTCTTCTTTCTGCCTGTTCACACGGAAACCTGCCCAATTTACTTCTCCACATTGTTTTCAATTGCAGACATTATTTGTTTGTAATTCCTTTCATCCAAGTTGAGAAAACTCAAACCTTACCCTTGTGAATCAATCAGGATAGGATAGGAAGTGCTGTGGTGACAAGTAAGCCCTGAATTTTAGAGGTTCACAACAAAGGATAATTTTTATTCAACACCATTCTCAGGTGTTGAGACCACTGCCTAGGTAGTCTGTGGTGCCTTTACTTTAGGTCCAAGATGGGCAGAGCAGTGTCTGGAAAGAACATTACAGGTTTTGGCAGAAACTATGTGCTGAGTTATTAAACTGTCTGCTTGGAACTGACAAGGGCCAATTCTGTTTACATCTTGTGAAATTTAGTCCCATGACAATGCTCTAGTTGCATAGGGTGAGGATATGTGTTTCCTGCTGGTTTGCTGAAATCTTGAGCTCCATCCTCTTTGGTCAACAGTAATATAATCTTCCCTTCCTTCACAGTCACTGCCACCACCACCAAAATTTTGCATTTTGTCCAAGAAAATTCAGTTGACCTGGAAATAAGAAAGGTTTCATCTGTCACCATCTCTCCGAAATGAGGTTGTCAGTTTGAAGCAACACTCTGGCAAACTGTAAGTCTGTGTGGCAGAAGCAGGGCAAAATCTATCTTGGAAATGTGAGTTCCAGAAGGATGGATAAGAATAATGACAAGAATCTGCTGTAGCTTCTTCAGTGCAGTTATATACACATGCACTATTGTTCCTAAATTATTTTTCCTTCAGATAGAAGAGGGAGTAATATAGTGTGTGAATGCTACCTGCTTAAAATAAGAAGTAAACGAAAAGAAACAATTAGCAAATGCATTAGACAGGGTACCACTGGGGGAGAAAATGACTGATTTCAGGACCCTTCTCTGAAATACAAGAGAGAGAACTGACGTGAGATTCAAAGATTTGCCACTCACAATTGAATTTGAACACTCTCAAGGTGAGATTCCTGATTTTAACTAGACACATTGAATTTACTAATAGAATTCCTGTTCTATACTACTTTTTCGATCCTAGTTATTTAATGTAAATTATAAAAATATATTAAAATTTCATATGGAGTCTACAAAATACTGTATATTGGATATGGTAGTTGATTTTATAAGTGTATTATTTTAGGAAATTATAATAATTCCAATTTCTTCTTTTGCATTAGATAATAAAATCAACTGAACATAAAATATTAATGCCACGGGTGATCTTAGAGATGATTTCCTTTAAAGTTCCAGCCAATTCTGGAACATTTCTGAAGTGAGCTTGAGTACAGTTTTTTTTTTTCTCTGCTTTACATCTCTATTAAGGAGCTTGGTACATCTCTTGTCAACCTGTTATGTTATAAATACTTCTATTTTCTAGACAAACCTTTCTTCCTAAATAGGAAGACCTGAAGTCTAAACATAATGTCTAGTATATTATCATGGTTCTACCTACTGGAAAAAATGTCCAATTCATCTTTTGTATAAAATAATTTGCGAATGGCTATGGCTTCTTTCTTACCTTTTCCTTCTCTTTCCTTCCCTTTTCCAAAATAAATTCCTTAGTATCTCTGATGTTCTCTGATATGACAAAAATTACATATCTTTTAAGAGTCTGATAACATTTCCAGTACCTTTTCATTCATTTCATAATTACTTACTGTCTGTGTATTCTGTAACATCAATAACTATGCTGATCCAATATTGAGTATTCAAATGCAGTTTCTGCTTTTCTGAAAGTTACAGTCTAATTGAGAGGCAGATATTTAGAAAAAAATATGTAAGTTAATATATCGTAACATAGCGTGGTGCATGTTCTGAAGGTAAATGACAGTGTGCTTTAACACATGGCATGTTGAACAAACTACCCTGGATAGGCATGTTGCACTAGCATTTTTATTAATTTTGCCTCCCCATTTTATTTCTGCTCTTAACATCCTAAGTGGTGTTAGCTTTATTTGCCACAGCATTAAAACTGTGACAAGTTTCTTGTTAATAATATATGACTTTAGTACCCATATGCTTAAAAGCATATAGAGTATATAGAGAACTTTAAATGCTACCTTCCAATTTATATTTTGCCATAGTATCTTCTATTAAAAAACCCTAAACCAGCAACAACAAAAAGTGTCCACAAAGCAACAAACAAAAACCTTGGCAGGTTTTTCGGAGTTTTCATGCATTTGTTTCTCATTCTTTAGAGGGAAATTAAGTTACATTTCAGGCTTAGGTCTGATAGATTGCGGAGAGGGAATGAGGTGCTGTTTAAGTTGAAAATCTTTGGAATGTGACAGATCAGATCACAAGAGACAATTGTTATTTGCACCCCTTTGCCAGAGTTCAACGACTTATTGTTTTCATCTAGCAGAGAAGCAAAAAGTCTCTTTTTATTCTTTTTGAAACTTAGTAATCATAGAATTCTCAAGAAAAGCCTAAGGTGGAAAATGTATTGAACTAGATAGAACTTAGCAATTTAACGAAAAGTGCTGTTCTTGTCCTGTAAAAATGAAAGAGATGATTGAAACTTAAGACATTAAGAGGTAAAAGAAATTGCATTCTCAAGATTAATTTTTTAAAGGATCCAAGGAGTTCTAGTTTTTCTCTTTTTTAAAGAAAAATTGTAGTTGTAACTTGCTAGAATAAAATGAAATCTTTAAATCTTATTACAAAGAGGAAAATAGTAAATCTGATCTAGACAATTTATGTGTGCATGAGGTCCATTAGAAATAGTTTATAATTTTTTACTGATGGCAAAAGCAAAACAAATACAAATGTTTCCCGAATTAATACATTTTCAAATTAATAATGTTAATCTAATTTATAATTTATGAAAAATTCTAAAATATTAATATATACTGAAAGAACAGCAGTTTGATTTAACCAGTTTTCTAACATCTGAAATAAACACTTCAAGTAAAACATTAAAATGAAATATACTGTTAAATGAAAAGTTGATTCATTTTCTTAATCTGTAATATACATAGAGATAAAGAAAATGTGATAATTACAAAGAAGATAATGAGGAAATAGAATGACTATCAGTAAGACCAAATTTTATTCACAACCCTAGAATCATGCTGAAACCCACTGAGCAGAAGTGAATTACTTTTCCCTGGGTGTGTCTGTATTTCTCAAGTAAACTGAGGAGTCTGTGCATTATTGACTTCAGTCTGTGTACATGTAAAGGGGCCACTGTTGGCTTGCAAGTCAATCTTTACGATAATGGGGCTTTGCCTTCTTTAACAACCCTTTTGCTCAGAATGTTCTATGCTGTCTGGGCTTGCCTTGTGATTGATCCTGGTTTTGAAGCTGACAACTGTGAACTAGCAAGGAAATGATGTGGCAAGAGTTGCCATGGCTGAATAATATTCAAAGAAAGGTCTGCCTGGGCAGGTTACGGTTCATGGCAGGATCACAGAGAACAGGGCAGATGCTTGTCTCCTGAGACCCCTTAGGCCACAAAGACTTTGAAATGTTATATATATATATATCTCGCATGTGCTTTTTCAAAAAAGTTAATATAGTGAATGTACTAATTTTTAAAAAATTATTATTACTATTATTATTTTTTGAGGCAGGGTCTCAATACCACCCAGGCTGTAGCACAATCATGGCTCACTGCAGCCTGGTTCTCCAAGGCTCAAGTGATCCTCCCACCTCAACTTCCCAAGAGTCTGAGACTACAGGCATGTGCCACTATGCCAGGTGCATTTTGTTTGTGTGTGTTTTTTGGAGAGAGGGTTTCACCATGTTGGCCAGGCTGGTCTTGGACTTCTAGGCTCAAGCAATCCACCCTCCTTGGCCTCCCAAAGTGCTGGGATTACAGGCATGCACCGTTGTGCTCACTGATACCAAAAATGAAATAACACTTCGAGTAGTTTCTGAGGCAGTACCTCATAATGAAATACATTACTATTTCTGTATCCAAAAGATATAATAGTCACATGAAGAGGAATAAATTGCAATTGTAGAGCATGTTATTGCAATTGAAGTTCAACTTGCAAATAAGTAAAATAATTTTTAAAAGTATTCGATTTTGAAAATTCCATATATTTTGTTATTCTAGATAAGGTATGATAAGCCCACATGTACAAAATATTTACTGTGTATCTAAGATGTTTCAGGAAACCTGAAAAAAGAATATGGAAGAGCAAGAAAGATCAATCCAGCCTTTTGGTTTCACACAAATGTTAAGAACTTCATGGTTTGGATTTTTACAGGGAAGGATTGTATTTGGGGTTTTCCATTTGGGAAGACGTGACCCCCATCAGGAACAGGGCATTTTCTCCTGCAGTGTCTCCCACAGCACTGTAGAAGTACCCATTGGCAATTGCCTCACTACACTATAAATATTTTTATTTATACTCTCTCTCACTAGACTGTGCTATCTTTAGAAGCAGGAATTATGTCTTATGCATATTTACATTTCCTGTACCCAGTTCAGTGCCTGGAATATGAAAAGCACATATATTTAATAAATAAGTCTAATGAAATGATTTTTGCCTAAGTTTGGGGATAATAAGGCAGATCAGTTAATGATTCTTAATTTTGTGTGCTAGATTATACAAATTTGCTCCTCAATTAATCAGAGAATGCTTATGAAAATAATACAGATTCATAATATGCAGGCATGGAAAGCAAATTCAAGTCTTGATACTGGTTTCTAGTACTGTATAAGTCTCTAGTTGAGATCATATCTATGAAGGCTGAAAAAAAAATCAGAGTAAGTAAAAGACACAGTATATTTGTCACACAATATTCAAATTTGAAATCTGAAATACTATGAGCTTAATTTGAATGAATGAGGATGAATGAGTATCTGCTGAAGAAATGGGATGTATTATTCCTGACTCCTACTTTCATCTTCTGTTAAATAAAAAACAAATAATGACAACCTCTGTGCTTAGCAATGTTAAATAATTTTAAGAATGAATCATTTCATGTCAATATTATTTAACAGAGGAGTTCAGGAAAGGGAGTAAACAATATGGACTAAAACTTTTTTTAGAAAGATACTTTGGGGTACGTCGAGAGATTGGAAAGAGCAAGAAAGAACAATCTATTTAAAGATTTAAGTTAGTGTTGTATAGAGGAGATGTAGTGATAACTAAATATGCATAGATTTGGGCTACACTGAAAGACCTTGACAGGGAGAAAGCACATTGCAAATGCCTAGGCATGAGTATTAAGGGATAGTAACAAAATTTAGATCCATAAGTTGTGTTGCATTCGGATATAATTTGTAAGATTTAATACAGAGATCATGGGTTTTATCCAGTAAAATGTGTTTTTAAACTTAAAATCCATAATTACATTCAGGGTACAACAAATAACACTGGACAATTGCCATGTCAATAAGGATTATTACATATTTTCAAATTTTGGAATTATAAGAAATATTTGCAAGCGTTTCAGCAAAATTGGCTTTCTAGGAGGGGAAGGATGGCCAGATCTGCCAAAACCAGGAACTCGATTTAAAAATTTAGAAGCTTCCTTTTTCAGGGAATATAGGCCATCCAAATGCATGGGTGTTTTTGCTCAGCAGAAGAATAGTGAGACTCAGGCCCCATGATATCATTCTGATTTCAGAAGATTTGGCTAATTACAGTGGATCTCTAGCCAGAGGAAATAGACTAAGTATCGATAGTTCATAAGGTTTAAGAAGGAAGGGAGAACTAATGAGGAAAGACCTGTAGTCCCAGAGTCTACCTACCTTAAGGTGTGCCTTTTGACTAACTCATTTAAAGCAGGCTGTGACCAGGTAAAAACTAGGAAATACTCCGGATAGGGCCACCATGACTTAAGAATCAAATGATAGCATCAGGGCTGTCGTCAGCATAGGACATATAGTCAGAATAAAAAGGAAAAACATAAGCATATCTAGACAGAAAGAGTAAATTTAAATGGAAAAGTACATTTTTTTCAGTTCTCAAGTTAAAACCTGATGGATTCACTTTTACGGATTTTTTTTATTGTCATGCCTTTCCATGTTTTCACATGCTGAGTTACACTCTTTCTATTTAAGTTCTTGTGTCTCCTCCAGAATCTCCTTGATCTATCTTTAAGAACTTTCAACTGAAAAGTTTTTCGGCTGGGCGCGGTGGCTCACGCCTGTAATCCCAGCACTTTGGGAGGCCAAGACAGGTGGATCACGAGGTCAAGAGATCGAGACCATCCTGGTCAACATGGTGAAACCCTGTCTCTACCAAAAATACAAAAAATTAGCTGGGCATGGTGGCACGTGCCTGTAATCCCAGCTACTCAGGAGGGTGAGGCAGGAGAATTGCCTGAACCCAGGAGGCGGAGGTTGCGGTGAGCTGAGACCGCGCCATTGCACTCCAGCCTGGGTAACAAGAGTGAAACTCCGTCTCAAAAATAAATAAATAAATAAAAATAAATAAATAAATAAAAGAAAAGAAAAGTTTTTCAATCATATATATATATATATATTTTTTTTTTTTTTTTGCTGGGGGCATAAAGGGTATTTCTGTTCTAATAACTGTAATTTTTTTTTCTTAAAACTAGGGTCATTTTTAGTTTATCACTTTCCCCTGGCCACTAAGAAAGAAAACTGATATTTAACAATGTAAACAATTAGGAATTAGAGATAGATAGAGCATATGTGTTATCAATTGCTTAAGAAAATATTTGATAGACATTAAAATACAAATTTCTTAAAATCAACAGAAAAAAAGAAGTCAGCAAGAAACATAGCTGAGAAATCAAGACTAGGATGACCTACGTGCGTTAGCCACATGTATACAAATTATCTGTCTTGCTCATTCTCATGTAAAGAAAGCACCTAAGAGGAACAGAATTACAGGCATACTTTGTTTTATTGCCATTAGCTTTATTGCACTTTGCAGATATTGTGATTATTTATTTATTTTACTTTTTAATTTGTTTTGTTTTATTATGCTTTAAGTTCTGGGGTACATGTGCAGAACATGCAGGTTTGTTACATAGGTATACACGTGCCATGGTGGTTTGCTGCACCCATCAAACTGTCATCTACATTTTATATTTCTCCGAATGCTATTGCCCCCGGGACCCCACCCCTGACAGGCCCCGGTGTGTACTGTTTCGTACTGTTTCCCTTCCTGGGTCCATGTGCTCCTACTCTTCAGCTCCTACCCATGAGTAGGAACATGTGATTTTTTTAATTGAAGGTTTGTGGCAACCTGGTATCAAGCAAATCTATTTGTGCCATTTATCCAACAGCATGTGCTTACTTCATGTCTTTGTGTCACATTTTGATAAGTCTCACAAAATCTCAAACTTTTCTATTATTATTGTATCTATTATGATTATCTGTGATCAATGATCTCTCTTGTTACTATTGTAATAGTTTTCGGGGTATCAACAAACTGCACCCAAATAAGATGTCAAAATTAATAGATAAATGTGTGTTGCATATGTTCTAACTGCTCTGCCAACTAGCTGCCACCCCCTTGTTTCTCCCTCTCCTTTGTCTCTCTATGTCTGTCTGCCTGTCTGTCTCTCACCCTCTCTCTCTCTTTCTCTCTTTCTTTCTCCGAATGTCTCTGCTCAGGCCTCCTTACTCCCTGAAATACAACATTAAAATTAGGCCAGTTATAACCTTACAATGGCCTCTAAGTGTTCAGGTGAAAGGAAGAGTTGGAATCTTTCACTTTAAATCAAAAATTAGAAATAATTAAGCTTCCTGAGGTAGGCATATTGAAAGCTGTGATAGGCTGAAAACAAGGTCTGTTGTGTCAAACAATTGCCAAATCGTGAATACAGAGGTTAAAAAATTCTCTAAGTGAATTAAAAGTGATATTCCAGTGAGCCCATGGACGATGAGAAAGTAAAACAGGCTTATTTATTTATGGAGAAAGATAGTGGTCGGGATAGAGGATAAAACCAAATCATGACATTCTGTTTTAGCCAAAGCCAAACCCTAATTATACAAAGTCCTAGTGTCTTTAATTCCATGAAGGCTGAGAGAGATGAGGGAAAGAAAAAGAAAAGTTAGGAGACAGCAGAGATTGGTTGCGGAGGTCTCCATGATGTGGAATTCCGAGGAGAAGCTGCAAGGACAGGAGAAAAGAACACTGATAGAGGTAGTTACCACCACACCACAGATTTTCACTGTGGACATAACATCCTTCTATAGGAAGAAGATGCCATCTAGGACCTTCATAGCTAGAGAAGAGAAGTCAATACATGGCTTCAAAGCTCTAAAGGACAGACTGATTCTCTTGTTAGGAGGTAATGCAGCAGGTGCCTTTAAGTGGAAGCAAATGCTCATTTACCATTCTGAAAATCCCAGGGCCTTTGAGAATTATGCTAAGTCTATTCTGCCTATGCACTATAAATGGAATGACAAAGCCTGAATGACAGGACATCTGTTTATACCCTGGTTTACTGAATATTTTAAGCCCACTGTTGAAACCTACAGTTCAAAAAATATGTCTTTTCATTTCAAAATATTCCTTGTCATTGACAATGCACTTGGTTGCCCAAAAGCTCTGATGGAGATGTACAAGGAGATTAGTGTTGTTTTCATGCCTGGGAACACAGCATTCTGCTGCCCATGGATCAAGGATTAGTTGTGATTTTCAAGTCTTCCTATTTAAGACATACGTTTTGTAAGGCTATAGCTTCTGTAGATAGTGATTCTTCTGATCGATCTAGGCAAAGCGAGTTGAAAGCCTTCTGGAAAGAACTCACCATTCTAGCTGTCATTAAGAACATTCGTGATTCATGGGAGGAGGTCAAAATAAAATTAACAGAAGTTTGGAAGACGTGTACTTCAATTCTCTTGGATGACTTTGAGGGATTCAAGCCCTCAGTGGAGGAAATGACAACAGATGTGGTGGAAACAGCGAGAACTAGAATTAGAAGGGGAGACTGAAAACACTACTGTATTGCTGCAATCTCATGACAAAACTAGAATGGATGAGAAGGTGCCTTTTATGGATGAACATAGAAAGTGGTTTATTGAGATGAAATTGTATCTCCTGGTGACAACTCCATGAACATTGTTGGAATGACAACAAAGAATAGAGAATATTGCATAATCTTAGTTGATAAAACCACAGCGGGGTTTGAAAGGATTAACTTCAATTTTGAACAAAGTTGTACTCTGGGTAAAATGCTATGAAACTACATGGCATGCCACAGGGAAATCTTTAGTGAAAGAAAGAGCCCAGTCAGTGAGACAAACTTCATGGTTGTTTCATTTAAAATTTTTTCCACAGCTCCTCTAACCTTCAGCAATCACCATGCTGATCTCTCAGCAACCATCAACATTGAGTCCAGCCCCTCTTCCAGCATAAAGAGTATGACTCTCTGGAGGCTCAGTTGATTGTTATCATCTTTTTACAAATAAAGTTTTTTTTCTAAATTAAGATATGTACAGTTTTTTAACCTAATGCTATTGCACACAATATACTATAATATCTTGTAAGCATAACTTTTATAGGTACTGGAGAAACAAAAAGTTTGTGTGACTCACTTTATTGCAATATTGCCTTTATTGCACAAATTTGGAACCAAACCCACAATATCTTCAGTTATGCCTATACTAAAAATTACTGGGAATCAGTATTGAGAAAACAAGTGTGCCATCAGGAATCCGTAAAAAAGTAGCTTAATAGAACAGCATCGTTTTTACATATGGTATGAAATATCTACTTTTTAAAAATAAGTACAAGTATTTCTGGAAATGTCTTTTGCACCTTCCTACTTCCATTAGGATATATATTATCACCTTAATCAGTCAGTTTATTTTTTCCCAATTTTTTTAAATATTATATTTTGTGTGAGAAATTGAATAGAACATTGGGAGACCTTAATAAAGTTCTGTGAAGGCTGCTACATTCCTTCAGCTGCTTACATAGTGTAGAGACAAGGGCTAACTCAGATAGAAATTAAGTGAAATTGCTTCTGTCACCAGTCCACATGTTTCTTTGCGTCTACCTCTTCCTTATCAGCTTTTTTACAGTGACTAATTAGCAAGTTGACCATAAGATCCCTTGTGATGACTGAAATTGTTTTGTTCTTCAGACAAGGTTATTTGAGGCCAAACTGCCTGGCATCCTAAAATTTTCTTTCTGACAATATCTGTCCAGGTAAATTTGATAATTTCTTCAGAGAAGAATAAGAATAGATTACATACATTTCTTTATTTTATTGATGCTTATTTTGTGCCAGAAGTCTGTGTAGTGATAACATAAATATTATTGAATATTGGATTTTTTAATAGTTTCCATGCCAATTTTCATAATCAATATATGTATATAAACTACTTGATATTTATAAAATGTTTGAAGCCTGTGTAGTCATCTTAATATAATAAATATTATTAATATTGGATTTTTAATAGTTGCCAGTTCAATTTTTATTTTATATATATGTATGTATAACTTGAGATTTGTGAAACGTTTACCCATCCATCTGGTGGATGTTTACACTAACAGAAAAAATGCAGAGAGGCAAATAAAGTAGAATGAATACTCTTACTAGTAGTGTTATTGGGACTCCCGGTCTTCATGAAGATTCATAGGCACCCAAAATAAATTCAGTAACTATTTCATACCTAATATGAAGATAATGCACAGATAATTTTAATGCGATTTTTCCTCAAAGACATTTGAATACATATAACAGGAAATTATATATTCATGACAATATATAATAATATAATATTTAGCAGTATAACAAAAATTAATTTCTCCCTTAATGTTCAGTCTTGTCACAATACTCAATATTAACACAATGAAAAAAAAAACTCTCTGAGGATCTCTGAGGATATTAGGAATTCTGATTAACCCTAAAAGATAATCAGGAATTATTAGCATATAAAAATATCATTTTGAAAAATGGAATGGGGTTATTGATTATGCTATGACATAGGTGTTGGAAAAGAAAAAGGGCTACCTAAAATGTTGATCATTACATATGAGATGGTATATGCAAATCCTTACATGTGAGATAGTGTATGCAAAGAAATGTTGATCATTACATATGAGATGGTATGTGCAAATCCTTACATATGAGATAGTGTATGCAAAGAAATGTTGATCATTACATATGAGATGGTATATGCAAATCCTTACATATGAGATAGTGTATGCAAATAAATGTTGATCATTACATATGAGATGGTATATGCAAATCCTTACATATGAGATAGTGTATGCAAAGAAATGTTGATCATTACATATGAGATGGTATATGCAAATCCTTACATATGAGATAGTGTATGCAAAGAAATGTTGATCATTACATATGAGATGGTATATGCAGATCCTTACATATGAGATAGTGTATGCAAAGAAATGTTGATCATTACATATGAGATGGTATATGCAAATCCTTACATATGAGATAGTGTATGCAAAGAAATGTTGATGAAATGGGGTCTTACAATGCCAACCCAGGCTATCCTTGAACTCCTGGGCTCAAGCAATCATCCCTTCACTGCTTCCCAAGTAGCTGGGATTAAAGACATGCCACCATGTTTGGCTATATTTTTCTAAAACAATTCAAAAGACTTCTAAAATTTTCGGTTTGCAGAAACAGTGAGCTAGAAAGAACACTGTTGACATCCTGATAATAAGACAGTAGCTGAACAAACTGCAAATTAACTGTTTCTTCTGGAGCTATTAGAGACCTGAACTTAGGGAGCAACCAAGTAATCTGAAATCTGGGGAAAGAGATGCCCAAGGTATTGCTTACTTGGGGCTGATCTGCAGAGAGATACTAGTAAACACTCTCACTTGAGAAAACTGGTAGAAATCCACTGCAGCTCATGGAAAGAAGCTACCCTTGAGATAGGGCAGGCATGCTTTATCTAGTTATGAGTGGGAAAGTGTGGTAGTCATGCTTAAATGCAGAGGTTTCCATACTGTAGGTCCTAATGAAAAGAGAAAATTAGAGTAATATAAAATGTTCAATAGGGTAGTAGGTAGGATTAACCAGATTGAAATCAGGACAGGTAGGAGTCTGAATTTTTGTTATAAAGAAAGCAGTCAAAATAGGCAAAGACATGGAAGCAAGCCAATTAGGCTTATGACTTATTAAGATTTTAACAGGGCTGAAACAGAAAATATTTGGTGAGATAAAATTATAGATAGGAAACCTAACAGCAACAGTAGTGAAAATTCTGGTAAGCTAGGGTGAATTGTATTCTATTCTTCTTGAACACTGACAAATAGACATCCTAGGAAATACAAAGGTTGATCAACTTGGACCTGTCCTATAGATCACAGAGTCGAGTCTGGAATTAGAAGTGAGATTGAGTCTTTATTAGCTATGAACCTATTGAAAACTATGATAGTGAGAAAACTTACTATGAAAATAAATGGAATCTAGGTATATCATTCAGCTCCAGGAATAGTGAGGCAGCAAAGAGAAATATACAGCCTTCTAGGGCATCATATAGTCTTTAAAACACATTTAGCAAATTACAAAATAAATTTGGGCACTATGAACATGCAAGCAAGTCAAACAATCAATTTATTAACCAGATAGGAAGGTCATCTATCTCTCTTTTAGACAATTTTGGAAGGCTTTGGGATTAGAAAAAAATCACAGGAATTTGAGTTATACTTCATGACAAGGAAACAGTATTAATATTCTAGCCTACTATAACAAAGTATCATATATGGGGCTAAAATTACAGAAATTTATTGTCTCACAGTTTAGAAGGCTAAAAGCTTGAATTCAAAGTTTTGTCAGGGCCGTGCTCTCTCTCTGAAGCCTTTAGGTCAGATATTTCCTTATCTTTGCCAGCATCTCATTGCCTAGGCATTGCTTTGCTATGGCGCCATAACTCCAACTTCTTCTTCTGTCTTCATGTCTTTCCTCTGTGTTTGAATGTTTCTATGTCTTCATATGGCATTCTTTCTGTGATGTGTCCAAATTTCCCTTTTTCTCGTAAGAACCCAGTCACATTAGATTAAGGTCCACCCTAATGACCTGATTTTAATTTGATTAAATCTGTAAACTCTATTTTCAAATAAGGTCACAGGTACTAGGGATTAAAACCAACATACCCCTTGTTTGTTGAGTGGGGAGAGGCACAGTTTGGCTCATAACAGTTACAAACACGAGAGAAACTTTAATACTTGTATTATTGGGAGAGGCAATAATAACTAACAAAAGGTGGCTAACACTAGCTAGTGGGTACTTGACCTTTACTGTGTCCTAATTATCATCTTAAGCAATCTAGAAAACTATTAGTTTAGTTAATTGTTATAGAAAGCATGTGAAGTAGGAACTATTTTCTTTCTTTCTTTTTTCCTAAGACCCCATGGATGATGAGTGGTAGAGCCTAGGTATTCACGCAGGCAACATTATTGTATTCTTAGAGTAAGCAGTTTATTTAGTCACATTTTAATATAGGAAACAAAGTTCGTGAGACTTCTGGCATTAGCTAAATCAGTAATAGTTAGAAACTAAAAGCCACATCCATATGATACCTTTTCCTTAGAGTATCAGAGTACAGAAAACATGTTCTTGTATTTGGGAGAATAATTCAGGCATCCATAGTGAAGACATCTAAGAAAACTGAACAGAGAGAGAGAGACTCATGTCTTCCAGGATATGGAAAGAAATAGTTCTCATGAGATTAGCTAAAGACTTTTGGAAGACTTTGTTGTTACCCATAATATTTACTCCAGCTTGATGTGGCCAGGAAAACTATCATTGTGAATAATTACATTATCAATTCAAAAGTAATAAAAGAAAAGGCAAACATCTGGGAAAGAACATGGAGAAAATATAACTTGGAAGAGTAGATTGGAAATCTGAACTGTATTATATCATGGAAGAAGTTGTATTAGAAATTTTACAAAAATGTGCAGGGATAATAAATCGATGAGGGCAGAGAAAGCAATTCTGTATTGGGAACTGGTTGTTAAGCTTTAATAGGTAATTTCTAGTTAAGTAGAAGATGTGGAATCATCACTGCAAAGAAAAATTTTGTGCCTGTTGCAGATATGGAAATCAAGTTGACCGTAAATTTTGATGGTCAAGGGGAGGAGAAATGGGGCAGTAGCTTGTTGACACAGTACTTTGGAGAAAACCTTGTAGGTGTGTTTTACTAATGAACATTTGTAAAATAACTACTACTATGAATACAGAGCCATATGATTGATCTTTCTCCCTTTTCCAACTTGCAAGCATTTGGAAGGTCCAGTGAGTGATAAGAAGAAGTTGAAAGCATGTTAAATAAGGTCCACTTCTGTTACAAATGCAATATTTGCCTGATATTTACTGCTCAACCAGTAGATGTAATTATTATGCAAACTCAAAAGCGAAATATATGGATGTTCAGGTGTCAGTTGCAAGAAAATGCTTAACTCTTTTGAATAAGTGGTCCAGACTCTTGGGTATCATTTTGTTTTCCTGGATAACATGCTGAGCAGCCTGAGTGAAAGTTACTTGGTTGGAAACAGAAAACATGTTCCAGAAAACAATTAATAAACAAATACAATGTAACAGTTTCATTCAATTTAGCTGTTGGCGGTATTTAAAACAACTGAGAAGCTGAAAACTAAATGATTGTTTGCTAAATTAATTTTTATGAAATAAATGATTAATTTGGGATGACAAATTATTTAATTATGATATGATGCAAAATATTTATTTATGTAATAGTAGTGTAAATTACAGCAGTCATGAAGACCGAGAGTCAATCCAACATACTTTTTTGTAGGCATGTCTAACTAATTTTAGTGGAAGAGGCAGAAAAACCGACACGCTTTAATACACTGTAATCTCTGCACCCTTGTGCTGTCCATGATCCTGGGAGAAAGACAACACCTGCTGGGAGTTACGAAAGAATATAAGCCTATTTTGCTATTCAGAGAAACTATTTCTGGTTAGAACTTTACAAAACAGTATAACTTCATGTGGCTGAGGGACTTTGAACAGTGATTCATTACATGTCATACTCTCAGCTTGTTTTAGTATTGTCATTCTTAGTACCTACACTTATTTTTCAGTGCATTTTTCAGAATGTTCTCTTATTTTCTAATTGCGGCTGAAATAACATTTTCAAGCAAACCATCAACAGTTGTGTTGTTCCTTACACATCACACTGCATTCTTCCAGGAATTAGATTTACTGGAAAATGAAAGACTGAAAAAGCAATTTTATCTTTTATTTTTCTCCCACATGTATCTTTTTCCCCAGAAATAAATTTCGATATCTTTCTGAAGAAACCTGGGTTTTAATTATTTTTTCAGAGACTGACAATTCATATTTCCCAGATGATAAATTAAATGTGTAGTGCTTATGTATCATATTTCATTAAATGCAGCTGGATAATACCCCCGTGAAAGTCATTCCCTAGAAACAGACCAAGAAAGTACCATTCAGTACACTGCGGATTCAATACACAAATTAGTACTTCAGTGTTCAGAAACAGTTAACAAAACATCACAAACTATGTGATTTATTTTGTTGAAATATTTTAATAATACCATTTTCTTTATAGTTTGCAAAGCAATTGCATAAGTGTTATCATTTTGTACTCATAAAAAACCCAAGAGATATCTATTGCTGTCTCCATTTTATAAAAAAAATAAAAAAGATATTACAACTGAAAGATTTTCTTTGCAAAAGTACCCTTGGCTGTTAAGTGGCAGAGCTGAGCATTTTACACTGACCCTCTGACAATAGGTTTTAGACTAGTTTCTATAGTACAGCTTCCTGTAGTTTTGTACATGTGAGGCTATTTAAGTCCTCTTCTGAGAAAAGAAATATTCTCAATGTAAGACTTTAAACTAGCAGCTTTTAGTGCATAATCTGGAAAATGTAAAGCAGAAATACCTTAACATGTTTGAAATTCACAAATTTAATAAAACAGTGATTAAATGAAAATTAAATATATTTAGTTATATGCAGTATAAATTATAATTTTCTTTGTCTAGGGCTTCTGAAAAATTGTGATTGTTGGTTAACAGAACAAGTATTTCTCTAGCACTGCAGCAGACGTTTTCTTTCTAGTGACATGCATGAGTGGGTGGTAAGTATTTCAGATCAGAACATGGAGTTCCTGTGAACAGACAAAGAATATATGACTGGCTTTCTCCCTCTCCCTCTCGCTCCTCTCCCTCTCCCTCTCCCTCTCCTCCCTCTCCCTCTCCCTCTTCCTTTCCCCAATTCCCCCCGCCTCCGTCCCTCCCCCCCTCCCCCCGTGCTGAGCTCGGTCATCACACAGACTTTTAGAATTAAACACCAACCCCTCTTCAAAAAGGAAAACAAGAAACCAATTCTAGATAAACCTTGACTACAGATAACCTCTACAAAGGATCATTTCTTTATGCTTTTTTTTAAAGGAATAATTCCAAAATGCTTAATCAGACAGGTATTAAATTTTCTCTTTTCTGAGGGTCAGATAAAATAAAAATGTAGTTTTGGTTATCATTAAATACGTTTCAAGTCCTAAGGAGCTATTTCTTCTCTTTTACTCTACTTAAGAGAAACACAGGTAAGATTATGCCAAGGATAGTTTTTCATTTTCATAGGAGATTAGGACCAATATGTAAGCAAAGAAAGCCAAACGTTCATTTTTAACTCTTGTATGAGTAACATAGAAAACAAGAATTTACATTGAGGCTACAAATTTTTTGAGCAAACAAGACGTATATTTTTTCTTTTTTTTTTTTTTTTGAGACAGAATTTTACTCTTATTGCCCCAGGCTGGAGCGCAGTGGCGTGATCTCAGCTCACTGCAACCTCCATCTCCCACATTCAAGCAATTCTCCGGCCTCAGCCAACCAAGTAGCTGGGACTACAGGTGACCGCCACCACTCCCAGCTATTAATTTTTTGTATTTTTAGTAGAGACGGGGTTTCACCATGTTGGCCAGGCTGGTCTCGAACTCCTGACCTTGGATAATCCACCCAGTTGGCCTTCCAAAGTGCTGAGATTACTGGTGTGAGTCACCATGCATGACCTTCTTCTCTTAATGTAGGTCTTCATGATCCAGAGAAGTCACAGCAAAATTTTATTTCAGGTTTATGGAATTCTGTGTTGTCATCTTCTTGGCAGAAAAACTGAGAAATCTGCTTGTGATGCTCGCATACTACATATTATGCATGTGAATATGCACAATTCACATTTCTTGTGCGTCAGTTTCCCTTTCTGAAAAGAAAAAAAAAAAAGCAAAAATGGAGAATTAACTTGAGAACTGATTGATAATCTTAAGTGAAGTTTTTTGGTTATTTCTGATAATTACTGAGAGTGTTCCAGAAGAATAAGATAAGTGCTAAGTAATAAACATCATTTTTATTCCCTTTAAAATGTAAAAGGGGACTAGAAGAAATACATGTCCAGTATTAGATAAAAGGCTTTGAAAAAACTATATATCTGTCATCCTTACCTCCTCACTTACTCCAAGTTTATGTAGAAAGGCTAGAAAATCAGTAGATTTGAGAAGGGGAATGTCTTTGATTTGGAAAAGGCTTGTTAGAGTCTTCTGCATTTTATATATCTTGGCTTTCTCTGAAAGTGAGGGATTTTTCTCTTATTTCAAGACTAGCTCAGGAAGTTTCAAAAGATTTGATGAGATAGGGAAGGCTGGTATATACGAAGATGAGACTAACGTCAATCATTACTCCAACAAGATGCTTTTTTAGCTGACAAATCTTGGCTTGTTCTTTGTTGCTATTGGAGAGAAGTGTGCCAAAATGGGTTTTGTGTTCATGGGGCCTGCCCTTCTGAAGAGTTTGGTCAATGCAAACATAGACTCCTGTCTTTTGTCTGGAAAAGTCTTAAGGCACGAGACTTGGTTGGGTGAATTCACCTTGAGCAAAGGGAATGTTGCAGGGAGAGATTGAGCTGGGTTTCTGTGCCTCTAGAGAGAAACCCAAAGCTGTATATCCCATGGTCAACTTGAAGGGACATTACCTTTGTAAAAAAAAATGGCAACCTTGGAGGTCTCCTCTGCAGAGTAAATTGCCTTTAAAAGATCCCCAGTGCACCCCCATGAAAGAATAAAAATAACATTTGAGTATATTTGCTATTGAGCGTATACCAATGCTAGATTACAATTACACCAGCCAGGGCTGAGTGTTGTGGCCCACGCCTGTAATCCCAGCACTTTGGGATGCCAGGGAGGGCAGATCACTTGATGTCGGGGGTTCGATACCAGTCTGGCCAATATGGCGAAAGTCTGTCACTAGAAAAAATATAAAAATTAGCCAGGCATGGTGGGGTGTGCCTATAATCCCTGCTACACAAAAACCTGAGGCATGAGCATTGCTTGAACCCAGGAGGTGGAGGTTGCACTGAGCTGGGATCTGGCCACTGCACTCCAGCCTTGTTGACAGAGTGAGACTCCATATCAAAAACCAAAACCAAAATAAAAACACCAGCTGCAGGTAGTACCTTCCCCAACCCGTTGTCTTACTTCACTCTCTGTTTCCCATCCCCAGAGGAGCCAGAGGCAGCTCAGTCGAGCAAGAAGCAGTGGATGCCTCAAGAAAGGATATCACACCTTTTCTTGCTGCTCTGTGAATTTTTCAGACCAGAGTCCGGCCAGAGAAAAGACATGCTTAAAATGGATGGCAGCTTATAATGTTGATATTAATGTGAGCTGGACTTCATTAATACATAAAAATGAAGTTTCTAATATCTGAAAGTAACGAAGAATGATTTTGCATCTAAACATACTATTCAGGGGCACGAAGGTAAGAGCCGACAGACATTAATTAAAGGAAGAGGGAGAAAGGAATATGGTTTTTATACATTGTACAGCATTGAGTTCAGCTTTGTAAAATATTAGTACTGCCTTATCAATTACATTTTCAAAATATTACTCAACCATGTGTTTGATCCTTGTTGACTTCATTCATATTAGTCCAAAACAGTGACTAGTCTCACTTAAATAATTGCACCAGCTTCTGATTTGATCAGACTCAGGTCTGAAAATTTCACAGAGCAGCAGGAAGACAGTGTGATATTCCTTCTTGAGGCATTCACTGCCTCTCCTCACTATATTATGCTGCCTCTGGCACCTCTGGGGATGGGAAATAGGGGGAGAGGTGAGGCAGTGGGTTAGGGATGGTATTATCTGGCTGGTGTATTTATAATCTAACATTGGTATTCTCTCTATTGCAAATACACTCAAATGCTTTTTTTATTATTTCATGGGGGTGCACTAAGGATTTTTTTTTCTTATACTTTAAGGTCTGGGGTAGGTGCACATCCTGCAGTGTTGTTGCATAGGTATACACGTGCCATGGTGGTTTGCAGTCTGTTTCCCTCTCACCTACATCAGGCATTTCTCCCATTGTTTTCCCTCCCCAGCCTCCCTGCCCCCAACTGTCCGTCCCCAGTGTGTGTGATGTTCCCCTCCCTTTGCCCACATGTTCTCATTGTTCACCCGTCTACGAGTGAGAATATGCAGTGTTTGATTTTCTCTTCTTGCATCAGTTTGCTGAGAATGATGGTTTCCAGATTCATTCATTATGTCCCTACAAAGGACATGAACTCATCATCTTTTTTATGGCTGCATAGTATTCCATGGTGTATTTATCCAGGAGAACTTCCCCAACCTAGCAAGGCTGGCCAACATCCAAATCCAGGAAATACAGAGATACGTCTCAAGAAGCACAACCCCAAGGCACACAATTGTAAGATTCACCAGGGTTGCACTGAGGATCTTTTAAAGGCAATTTACTCTGCAGAGGAGACCTCCAACATTGCCATTTCCTTTCAAAAGCAAGGAAATAATAATATTAAGTGAAGCTTTTTCACTTAAAAAAAATGGGAACACAACTGACCACTGGAGACACAGCTTTGGTTTCATCCCTAGAGGCATAGCAAGCTAGCTTAAGCTCTCCCTGCAACAGTCCGGCGGCTCCTCCACTATAGATGAATCCAGCTGCTCCTACTGTTTCTCCTCCACTCCTCCTCTCTCGCTCCTCTACAGAGCAAGAAGAGTGATTTTCTCAGAAAATAATTTAGGTCACATTTAGCTTCTTTTCTTAAACATTGAAGTGGGTCCATATTACATGTACTACAAAATCTAGATTGCCTTGGCCCACATGATCATTTCTCCATGTTTCTCCACCTTCTTTCTAAGCATCTTCCCCATTTCTTTCCTGAGCTTCAGACTCGCTAACCTCCTGTGATCATATTCTGGCTATGGGTAAGCTCTTTCTTGCATGTGATTCCCAGTGTCTCTTCTCTCCATCTCTGCAGATGGCCAAATTAACTCCACATTCCCTACTCAGAGAAGACTTCCTTGACCTCCCTATATGAATGAAGTTTCCTATGCATTTCTCCATCTCGACTAATTATTTTCTTCTTAATAGTATTTATTTATGACTCATCACCCTCTTACCAAAAATATTAATTGTATGCTGAGTCTTTTTGCTAAATTTTGCTATTAAAAGCAGTGTCTCCACACTTCAAACAGTATCTGCACATGGTAGACATTCAGTGGAATGGACTCCCATGTTACCGTCATTGTCTTCTGGAGGCCATACAATGAGACATGAAATGAAGGCCATGTAAAAAGATTTTAACTACTTACTATTTATGCTGGTATTAACTTGAATTTATTTTTTAATTAATAAGATCTAGGTTTAAAATTGTGCTCTGCATGAATTTTAGCACATTTAATTAACTAAAATATTGGCCATTTATCTGTTAAATAATAAATAGTAATGTTTGGCCAGACAATTAATCTATTAAGTAAAATACAATATTTAAAGGACCTGAGACTTAAAGTCAATAGAAGAGTCCAAGGTTGTGATGAACTCCTCTCTCTTCTTCAAACATATAAAAATGTTACATATTTAAAAGTCATATAGATTACTATTTTTATAAATAGGTAAATTTGTATTGAGAATGTATTCATTATGAAATACATATATATGTTTACCACAAAAACTACTGACATGAATTGTGGTATGTGATAAAGTCAAAGAAATACGTGGAAATGTCTCCAGTTTCATGGCTGTGTAGGATCTAGATGGTAGAACCCACAGAGATGATTCTGACAGGTGAACAAACACAACACAAAATATATTTTTAAAAGACTCTGGACCGTAATTTGCATTGGTAAAGTAAAAATCCAAGTCCAAGCATAAAACTAACACCAGAAAAGACAACCAATAACACTATTGTTAAAAAAATTAGTCTATTCCTGGTTATAGCAAATTATATCCAAGTATTCAATTGAATTTAGTATAAATATGCCTAAGGTCATCTGATATAGTAAAACTTTAATAGGTATACAAATTATGAAAGATACTGTAAAAATACATTATCTGAATTAATAAATTTGAATTAGGGCATGGAAATATGCATTTCTTAGAAGCTCCCAAATAATGCTGGTGATCTGAGAACCACATTTACTACAAGTTTTAGAATGAGGTAATGGGTTAATGTAATAAGGAATAAGTTGGAAATTGTGGAAATGAAAATAATAAACAGCAATATCAAACAATTCAAAATACAGGAAGCTCTAGGTTGGATAAAGCCAAAGACAAAATTCACATTGAAACATTCAGAGAAGAATCAGTCCACAAAGATAATGAGAAATAGACATATAAAACAAGAATTAACAGACTCAAAGGACTTATTAATCTTCCAGAAGAAGCATCTTCTCCTAAATTATCATGGATAAAAAGCAGAATGAGAAAGCTAAAGCAAAAATTCCTAATGAGTCACAAAGAAAAAGACACATCACTTCCCTAATGGAAGTATAATAATGTACCAGCCATGTGTGTACCTACGGAACTGTCTTGCATGCTCTGCTCATGTACCCCAAAACCTATAATCCAATAAAAAATTAAAAAACAAACAAAACAAACAAACAAACAAACAAACAAAAAAATAATGTACCAGCAGACTTATCCTCAGCAATTAGAGGTGCCAGAAGACAGAAGGGAAGAAAAGTAAGCATATTCTGCCTTATGTTGTATCCTGGCCTTGAACAGATTGAATAAGGTCCATTCACATTCAGGTGGAGAATCTGATTTACTCAGTGTATTCATTTAAACATTAATCTCATCTAGAAATGCTTTCAGAAACACAGGCAGAATAATGTTTAACCAAATATCTGGGCACCTGATGATCCAGTCAAGGTCAAACATAAAACTAACCGTTTTAGGTAGACAGATTTGCCTACTGGTATATGTTGTATATGTTACCATTCTTTTGATTCATAAATACATATATTTGACTCATATAAATATATATATAACTCATAAATATATAAATAACATAACTATATATATTGACTCATATGTATATTTGACTCATACATATATATTTTTTCCATCTGACTTCTTGGTTGTCTTTCTTATTGTCTCTGAAGTAAGTTATTTGGTGATCACTTCACTGTGAGTCCCTGAGTATTACACTATTTAGATTTTATATATCTGAAAAAGCTTTTTCTTTTTATCTGTGGACACAATTGAAACCGGAAATTCAGTCATTTGGGACAACATGGATTAACCCAGTGGTCATTACGTTAAACGAAATACCCAGGCATAGAGAAACAAATGTTATATGATCCCACTTATATGTAACATCAAAAACAGTAGCACTCCTACTGTTAGATCAAACAGTAGAAAGCAAAATGTTAGATCATTGGGGCAGGGGTGAAAGAGAAAGGGGAGTTGTTGGTCAATAGGTATAGTTACAGTTAGATAAGAGGAATACGTTCTGGTATTTCATTGTACAGTAGAGCAACTAAAGTTACTAAAATTGTTTTCTATAAAATAACTGAAAGTATTTTGAATATTTCCACCGCAAAGAAATAATGAATGTTTGAAATAACGTATGCTAATTATTCTGATTTAATCATTATAAAATGTATACATAGAGAGAAACATAATGGACATCATAAATGTGCACAAATTTTAAAGTGTTTAAAATATTAAAATAGCAGCTTTGGTGGATCATGCCTGTAATCCCAACACTTTGGGAGGTTGAGGAAGGTGGATCACTTAAGGTCAGAGTTTGAGACCAGCCTGACCAATATGGGGAAACCCCGTCTCTACTAAAAATACAAAAATTAGCCAGGTATGGTGGCAGGCACATGTAGTCCCAGCTACTCAGGAGGCTGAGACAAGAGAATTGCATGAACTTTGGGAGGTGGAGGTTGCAGTGATCTGAGATCGTGCCACTGCACTCCAGCCTTGGTGACAGAGTGAGACTCCATCTCAAAGTAAATAAATAATAAAAATAAATAAAATATTTAAAGTCCCATAGAATTATAAGGCAATGTTTTTAACATAGCTATGATACTTGCAGATTTTAATATGCTTCTTAAAATTGTAGATCAAGTTGATAAAATATTAGTAAGGATATTGAAGACTTGACAACACAATCCATCTGATCAAACAAGGATGTTAACCCCTGACACACATAATAAGACATACATTATTTTAAGGGCACATGAAATACATTTAAAATGGATGATTATGTATTTACAAAGAAAGTCTTAAAAATAAAATAATTTATATCACAGAAAAAGCAATGCAATTCAATATCAGTTTTTATCAGAAAAAAATTACTTTGAAAAATATAAAGTGCATTTTGAAATAATTGTAAACAGAAATTCACATGATAAACTATGAATATTTAAAACTCAATAACAATGAATGTAATTATGTTTAAAATTTTGTAAGATTTGGTCAAACTGCTGATTAGAGGCAAATTAGAGCAAATTAAAGAGGAAGAACTCATGCAATTATATTAAATATTGTAATTCATGAAAATAAAGGAGTAAACAGAAAAGTAGAAGGTAAATGATAAATAGCTGTATTTTGTTAATGTTATCCAAATAACAATAAGATAGAAACATTAAATCTTGGGAGAAGAAACTATAGCAATAATAAGCAAAACAGAAATGTAATTCTTTGAAAAACTAAAAATGCAAAATGATTTATCAAGGCAAACTAGAAAAAAACATGAAAAAGCAAAACAACAGAGTTAGACTGGTGGAAGTTGTTTAACAATCTTAAGACTATGAAATGGCAAGATACTTGAAAAAGATATAGGATATTTCGAACTATATTATCAGTTAATATTAATGAAATACAAAATCATTACTCGAATCAGTGGCCAAAAATTTCTTCAAAAAGTTTTAGAAAATGTCTGTCCCATATCTTTGAATGTTTAAAAAAAGTCTTTCAATAAGTCTTTTTATTCAGGCTCTTCAAATAATAGAAAAAGAAGAAGTAAACCATAACATATTTTATGGGACCTGTATAACCTCGATGATAAAACTGCATCAAAGTAGTACAAGAAAATACAATTGTCCAGCAAATTCATTTGTGAACATAGATGTAGAAAACATGCACACTTTTACCAAAGTAAAACCTGCATTGTTTGTATATAAAATAAATCACATTAATCACATTTAAAATAAAACATATTAACAGACACTTTACGAAAGAAGACATCTATGAGGCCAACAATCATATGAAAAAATGCTCATCGTCACTGGTCATCAGAGAGATGCAAATCAAAACCACATTGAGATACCATCTCACGCCAGTTAGAATGGCGATCATTAAAAAATCTGGAGACAACAGATGCTGGAGAGGATGTGGAGAAACAGGAACACTTTTACACTGTTGGTGGGAGTGTAAATTAGTCCAACCATTGTGGAAGACGGTGTGGCGATTCCTCAAGGCCTTAGAAATAGAAATCCCATTTGACCCAGCAATCCCATTACTGGGTATATATATCCAAAGGATTATAAATCGTTCTACTACAAGGACACATGCACACGAATGTTCACTGCAGCATTGTTTACAATAGCAAAGACCTGGAATCAACCCAAATGCCCATCGATGATAGACTGGATTGGGAAAATGTGGCACATATACACCATGGAATATTATGCAGCAATCAGAAATGATGAGTTCGTGTCATTTGTAGGGACATGGATGAATCTGGAGAACATCATTCTCAGCAAACTGACACAAGAACAGAAAATGAAACACCGCATATTCTCACTCATAGGCGGGTGATGAAAAATGAGAACACATGGACACAGGGAGGGGAGTACTAAACACTGGGGTCTATAGGGGGAAAAGGGGAGGGCCAGTGGGAGGGGGAGGTGGGGAGGGATAGCCTGGGGAGAAATGCCAAATGTGGGTGAAGGGGAGAAAGCAAACAAAACACACTGCCCTGTGTGTACCTATGCAACTGTATTGCATGCTCTGCACATGTACCCCAAAACCTAAAATGCAATAAATAAAATAAAATAAAACATATTTAAATTTGTTCTAGCAGTATCAAAGAGCTTTCTTATAAAAAATTGTCAGTATATTTATACATTAAAAAATAAGATAATCTCAGTTGTTGCATTGAAATATTTGATAAAAATTCAGCTATTACTCATAAGTAAAAGCAAAGACAGAAACGAAACACTTACTGATTCATACATTGAATGTTCCTTAACAAATATACAAATATATTTGTTAAGAACCTGCAATACATATTATCTTTATTGATGAAACTTTAGTGCTATTGCAAAATCCTGTAACAATACTCAATTCAAACTAAAAGTGCTCTATCTTAGCAATTTTTGATGTCCCTTGTAATTAAGTGGAAGTGGTCAGAATATGCAAGGGCTAATTTGACAAGGCAGGCTGTCAGGACAAGTAGCTTTATTGAATAAACACTTCCTTCTATATATACACGATTGTCCTCTCTTTAATTGTACTCCCAGTGCATGGTGTAAGAGAAAGAACATTGCAGACAGCTTGAAATTATTGGCATGAGAATGTATAAAGAAACAAGTAAACATCTTTTTCTAGATTCAATTGATCCCAAGGAAAACAAGAATCAGCCTCAGGAGGACTATTGTTACCCGTACATTTACACATCTTTTTCACATATATTCCTGATTCTAGTAGTTTAGGTCCAAACAGTTACTCTCATTTTTTTAAATTTCAGCACAGCTGAAATATTTGCTTGCTTAATAGGAAGCACCAACAATTCCTATTTAATATTGTTTCAAACAATTTGTTTTAAAGACTGTACACTTGTGCTATTAACTTCCTGGGTATTTATAGATTTATATTTTGAGTCTATATAAATTTATTTCATGAAATTTTCATAAAGGTTAAAACTGTCTCATTTATAAATATGTAAATAGCTACTAGATATGCTACCTATCCTTGATAAAAACAGATATCACATGGATGGAATATGATAAAGTGATTTGTTTACTTTGTTATCAGGAAATAATGGCTTATAAAAAAATAAAAACTTTTATGTGAAAAACATAGGGACTGTGTTCATTTAGCTATGATCTTAGAGCTCTATTGTGCATTTGCCGCTGAGGAATAAGATTTGTTTTTTTTCTAATGTCTTCACAATTATTCCAACAATAAAATATATTCATGAAATGAATTCTGTTTCACACATTCAATCACTTTTTAGTGTTCAAGAACATCAAAATTGATGTATATATAAAGTGTTAGGTTTTTTATGATTCATTATTGTGAGATACATTAAATAGCATTGTTTTTATCTATTAGAAGTACATTAAATACTTCTATTATTAGAACCTATTTTTAAAAAGGATCATAATATGAATATTTTAATAGCTGTATGTTACACTTGAAAGTTTGGCTTTCTATGTACTTTAAAAATATATAATCTTTTTTACATTCTTGTAAATTAAAATATCAATTAAATATATTTCTCATTTATTTCTTGCTAGCATCTAATAAAAATATTCCTTTAGTCCATGCAGAAATTAAACTGGAAAGCTTTATTTTCTTTTCCCCAATGATAGTATTTTTTAAATTTTGTGTTTTATAGCAGTTTCATATGGTGTTAATATCTTGCATGAATCTTGAGGTTATTGTGTTCTCTTATTCATTTACTCTCATCTGCTGAAAAGAAATTCCTGTGTTTCTGCTGCAACCTACTGCGTTTGCACCTTTTAAAAGTTTGTTGTGTACTTTTCTTTTGAATACTTTAGCCATTTATTTACTACATGTGTTTTTGGAAGGAATAATAAAAACAATTTTCCCTTTCTATGTTTGAATCGAAGTGATTGTTTTAAGTTTTCCTAATTTTACTTTTACTTTAATTCTAAATGAGTTGTTCTAAAATTAATCTCACTTATATTGTACTTAATATACTATTTTAAAGTATAATCTTAAAGCAATAATTAAAATGATTATGTTTTCAAACTTTTTAGTTTTATGTGGGTATATAATAGGTGTACATATTTATGGGATACATGAAATGTTTTAATAAAAGCATGCAAGATGGATAATCACATCAAAGAGAAGAGGGTATCCATGGCCTCAAGCGTTTATGCTTTTGGTTACAAACAATCCAATTACACTCTTAGTTATTTTAAAATGTACAATTATTGACTATGATCACCCTGTCCTGTTATCAAAGAGGAGGACTTATTCATTCTTTCTGTTTTTTTGTTGTTGTTGTTGTTTTTCATTTGTATGTTTGTACCCGTTAACCAATCTTATCTTCTTCCAGTTCCCCACTAACCTTCTCAGCCTCTGGTAGCAATTCTACTACTCTATGTTTATGGGTTCAATTGCTTTGATTTTTAAATTCCACATATAAGTGGGAACATGCAGTGTTTGCGTTTTTGTGCTTGACTTACTTCACTTAACATCAAGATCTTCAGTTCCATCCTTGTTGCAAATGACAGGATGTCATTCTTTTTCAGGGCTGAATAATAGTCCCTTGGGTACATGTACCACATTTTCTTTATTCATTCATTTGTGAATAGACACTAAGTTTGCTTCCAGATCTCAGCTATTGTAAACAATTGCTGCAACAAACATAGGAGCACAAATATCTCTTTGATATGCTGATTTCCTTTCTTTCAGATACACACCCAGCATTGGAATTGCTGTATCATTGGTAGCTCAATTTTTAGTTTTTTGAGGAACCTCCACATGGTCCTCCATAGTGGTTGTATTAATTTACATTCCCACCAAGAGTGCACAAAGGTTCCCTTTTCTCTGCATGTTCAACAGCATTTGTTATTGCCTGCCTTTTGGGTAAAAGCCATTTTAACTAGGGTGAGACAATAGCTCACTGTAATTTGATTTGCAATTCTCTGATAATCAGTGATGTTAAGCACCTTTTCATATACCTATTTGCCACATATATGTCTTCTTTAGGAAAATTGCTAAGCAAATCTTTTGCCCATTGTTGATCAGATTATTAGGTTTTTTTCTCTATAGATTTGTTTGAGCTCTTTATATATTCTGGTTATTAATCCTTTGTCAGATGGGTGATTTGGAAATATTTTATTCCATTCTGTGTGTTGTCTCTTCACTTTGCTGGTTGTTTCCTTTGCTGGGAAGAAGTTTTTTAACTTTGTGTCCATTCTTGCTGTGGTTGTCTGTGTTTTGGAGGATTGCTCAATTTTTCTCCCCCAGACCAATGTCTTGGAGGATTTCCTGAAAGTTTTCCTGTAGAAGTTTCAGAGTTTGAAGCCTTAGGTTTCTCTTTAATCCATTTTGATTTGATTTTTGTATATGGCAAGAAACAGGGGTCTAGTTTCATTCTTTTGCATATGGATGTCCAGTTTTCCCAGCAGGGTTTGTTGAAGTAACTGTCTTTTTCCCAATGTATGTTCTTGGCATTTTTATCAAAAATAAGTTCACTTCAGGCATGTGGATTTGTTTCTGGGTTCTCTGTTCTGTTTCACTGCTCTGTGTGTCTGCCAGCACCATGCTGTTTTGGTTACAGTCATCTCTCTGTAGTATAATTTGAAGTCAGATAATATAATTTCTACAATTTTTGTTTTTTTTTTTTGGCTAGCTTTAGCTACTCTGGGTCTTTTGTGGTTTGATATAAATTGTAGGATTCTTTTTTTCTATGTATGTGAAGAATGTCACTGGTATTTTGATAGGTATTTCATTGAATCTGTAGATTGCTTTTGATAGTACAAACATTTTAAAAATATTGATTCTTCCATTCTATAAACATGAAGTGTGTTTCCATTTTTAGTGCCCTCTTTAATTTCTTTAATCAGTGTTTTATAGTTTTCATTATAGAGATTTTTCATTTCCTTGGTTAATTCATAGGAATTTAATTTCATTTGTGGCTATTGCAAAGGAGATTACTTTTAAGTTTCTTTGTCCACATTGTTTACTGTTGGCATGTAGAAATTTTACTGATATTTGTATGTTAATTTTGTACCCTGCAACTTTTCTTTTATCAGTTCTAATAGTTTCTTTATGTGTGCATATATGTGATGTCTTTAGATTTTTCCAAATATAAGATCATATCATCAGCAAAGAATGACAATTTGAATTTTTCCTTTCCAATTTTGATGCCCCTTAATTCTTTCTCTTGTCTGATTGCTCTAGCTAGCCCTTCCAGTGCTATGCTGAAAACAGTGTTGAAATTGGGCATCCTTGTCATGATTTTAGAGAAAGGCTTTCAGTTTTTCTCCATTCATTAAACAATGATTAACTCTGAAGAAAATGTGAAGGCTTTTAAATAAAATTTACATGAGCATTATAGGTATAAATTTATAATATGTGTATATTCTTATGTTACTCTCAAGTTTTCCCAGATTAATGGCATTAATTACTTTGCAAAATATTGACATTTAACAGTAAAAATATTAGAAAGTGGAAAGAAAAAAATCTTATTTGTAGAATAATGCTAATTAAAAATTTAGAAGCAATAATAAAAACAGAAAAATTACTATTTAATAATCATCGTAGTAAAAACTGAATAAGAACAAAAAATCCATTAGTCAATGTGAAGTAACGAAATTATAGATGCTGAGATATTCACAAAGCCTAAAATTATTGCCTCATAAATTATCAATTAATGACAAAAGGAACAAATAATTTTATATTAACATAGTTTGTGAATACTAAGTTAATATTACCAATTATGGAGCCATTAGCAAACTACCATTAGCTATTATTCTTCTTCAAGATATTTTATTGCAATAAATAATGATGACTTTTTCTCTCTAAATAGGTTCATATGTATATATATATATATAATATATATATACATATGAACCTCTTTTTGTTATTAAGGTTTGTATGCTGTGTCACTGGGCAGACATATTTGAATTCAATTCCCCCATCAACTGGTTATATATTATATATATATATATATATTATATATATTATATAAAATATATATATTTTCTTATATATATATTATATATATTATATAAAATATATATATATTATATATATTATATAAAATATATATATATTATATATATTATATAAAATATATATATTTTCTTATATATATATATAAGAAAAAAGGATGAGTTCATGTCCTTTCTAGGCACATGGATGAAGCTGGAAACCGTCATTCTCAGCCAACTGACACAAGAACAGAAAACCAAACACTGCATGTTCTCACTCATAAGTGGGTTTTGAACAATGAGAACACATGGGCACAGGGAGGGGAACATCACACACTGGGGCCTGTTGGGGTGGTGGGAGGGATATGGGAAAGATAGCAGGGGGTGAGGGAATTAGGAGAGATACCTAATGTAGATGACAGGGTTATAGATGCAGCAAAGCAGCATGACATGTGTATACCTATGTAACAAATCTGCAGTTCTGCATGTGTACCCAGAAGTTAAAGTATAATAAATAAATTAAAAGAAATGAGATGATATAAAAAGGGTACCTATTTTCAACCCAAATAAATATTTTTTCTTCAACACTAAATGTAGCTTGTTAAAAATAAACATTTGGAAGTAACATTTTTATTAATTTATTAGATTATTTGTTTATTTTAATTAAAGATTGAAAGTCTTCATCTTATAAATGAGTAGAAGAATTTAGACTTTATAAAATTGTAGAAAAAACTAATATGTTATTATATATTTACCAAATAGATAAACATTTATTGACAATGTGTGTGGTTTTAAAAAGTCTCTGAACTCTTCATTTCTAAACATAGTTTTTGTGGGGCTTGAATTCCCAGTTCTGTGAAATTGATATGGTTCTAAAGTAATATAACAGTTGAAATTTTATGAATATATATTTTAATGAGAAACTAATGTCTAGAAGGCAAATGTTGAATAATCTTTTATATTCAAATTTTATAATCTAGTAGATTGGTTCCGATAAACACCCCAAATTATAATAAAGATCAAAGTTAATTTTAAAAAGCTATTCTCTTCCTATAGCTTCACTAACATATAGTTTCTGCCTACTATAAAATTCCAATTCCTTATATGAGGAGATGGTGCATAATCTCAGATTATGGTTTGAAGTAGAAAAACAAAGCAGTATCAATAGTTTACTCAATTTTGTTGTGGAGCAGTATTCAATTATATAAATATATGACAATTTGGTTATTGGCTCAGCTTTAAAATAAAAATGTAGATTGTTTTTAGTCACCACGAATAAAGTCACTATGAACAATCATGTAAAAATTTTTACACTTTTTCATAACCAGTTGATGGGGGAATTGAATTCAAATATGTCTGCCCAGTGACACAGCATACAAACCTTAATAACAAAAAGAGGGAAAACTTGGACATTTCTCTAGTAATAAAGTTAAATCATGTTTCATAGCAGTAGCTACCACACGTTTTGTGAACAAATAGAAAAATATTTCTCCATGTCATAGAGATTTACAAGGCATTTCATCTTAGGCTGAGTGTTTTGCTTTAACGTTTGTCAATGTGCTATTTAATTTTTTATCTAATTCACAAGATACAGGGAAGATATGAGCTTTCATGCTGACAAGGATGTTTTGGAAGAGCTGGGATTTGAAATGCCCTTCCCCATCCTGAAACATTCTCTGCATCTGAAGTCCCAAGTGCTGTCTAGCACTGCTATATGTGATTTTGGAATGTATATTTCAGATATGCTGACAAATATTACTGATGGCAGGTACCTAAAGCTTAGGATAAAATAAAGTCATGTGTGTAAGGCACAAATTTTGTGAAAGGAGAGCCAAGATTTATAGCCACCTGTTTGTAAAAATGATGCCTTAGGAAGGAAAGGAGAGGATTCTTGTCAAAATGGTGGACTGAACTAATAACGGTTGTCCCACACATTGAAAAATGTAAGCACTCCAGGAATCATGTTTTAATATGCATGATTAAGCTCAAAAGAAATGACAACAGCAACAATTTCAAGGTACAAATAAAAATAGAGTGAAGTAGAATTGTTAGATCAGAATATTTCAATTTGTTTTAAAAAGTTGGCCATACAATACACTTTCACATGTAGCTAGAGGGAGATGAAACTGAGTACCCTGCACAAGATCATGACTGAGGAAATGCTAACTCTGCTTCCAAACGAGACTCAATTTTTACCCCAATGTCTTGGATATGAAGTAAGGAAACAAGAGGCTTTTAAGGATATGAGTCCATGTTTAAATTGCCAGTAAGTTATAGAAACTACAATTCAAAAATTAATTTTTTTAAATGGTCTGAATTTAGACAACCCATATAGGTTACAAAACATAAATAAAATGTTTTATAGGAAAGTTTGCATATGAGGTATTTCAAATACAACAGAAAACAACTTCTATGGTATATCCTGAAGAGCTGACAAATAACTAGAGATAAGAGAGAACTGTAAAAGATATTTTAAGCATGTATAAAGTGATCAGACTGAAAAATAAACTAGAACCTGAAAGGAAAAAATAGACATTAAAATCAGGCATATTAAAAACTAGAAACTCTATATACATGAGAGTATAGTCATTGCATTAATCAAAATACAAACAGACAAATCAAACCAGTTATGAGAACTCTTTTAAGAGAGAAAAAATGAACTAACTGAAGTAAGATGGAGAACTTGAGGAAAGAAAAGCAAGTCTTTGAATTGGGGCTTGGCATCAGAGATAATCACATATAATGTTTAGTGTATATGTATATTCTTTTTTTATGGATGGTGTAGGTAATTTCGAACAGTTCTAAAGTGTTTTTCTCCTGTGATTTTATTTTCCTTAATTATTTGTACCACTTCCAAAACTGTACCTTTGACAAACTTATACATTGCTACTGTGGTCACTAAAATTGTAGGGGCATCAAGGAAAGTGAGTCTGTCTACCTTGAATCATTACCGGCATCTTTACGGAGGTACCATCATCTGTTTGAGGGTCTTTTGAAGTATTTGCTTTGAATGGATTAACTCATCACAGAGATAGAAGCAGAGAATAAGAATGTGTAACTTAAAACAGCGTGTCTGGAGTGATGTCAGACAAATCCTGAGACACTTTACAATTCCAGTACATTTTATAAGATGATGACTTTAGAAGAGTAGAATAGGGACAGGGATTTTGGTTACAGTATAATATGAGTATGAGTCCCATTTTTTAAAAAGTTACAGGGTTGTATGGAAGTTTAATGATGGAATGTTCATGTAAGTATGAGTACCTATAAATGTTTTATTTTTAGCATGTGACATAAAAATTGAAGAGAGTGTAAAATGTTGACAAAAAGATAAAAACAATCTTAGGTAAAATAAAGGAATGCCACAAGTAATGTCACATAATCTGAATTGGAAAGAGGGAGCAGTGTTCTTTACTGGATACTGCAAGGAAAAGTGGGGTATTTAACCAGATAAATGGGAATATAATGTGGAGACATTATGCACATAGTTTAAAATAGGTGAGTATTTGAAGAGACATCTAATAAACAGATAACAATTGTTTATCACAATGTAGAATATGAAAAACAGTCAGATCTACAGATTAAAAAATAAGAAGGACAAAAATTCTGATAGAAAAGAACTCTGTGATGAATTAAACAGATATTCAAGGTATGAGGGGTTACTGTCAAACACAGAGATACTTTAATTAAACTGAGTGAAAATGGGAAAGGAGTTTAGGGGAGTATATTAAAGCAAAAGGATACTATCAAATGTAATTATTAGATGCCTATTGTTTGACCTTTAATAGAGTGCTTTTTGAAGTGACAGTGGCATTTTCAGTTTTCAAATTGCAATGCCAATTGTCATCTCAAAATACATTCCCCAAGTGTTTATGGGAATATGGCTGCATCTAGCTGCTGTCGAGTCTAGAAAATGTCATTCTTAATTTATTCATGCCACTGTATTTTGGGTCTTCTTGCTATTGCAACCTAAACTTTATTTTAACTAAAGCAGACATTAGTATCACTGGAGAGTTGTTGCTGTGAGGGAAACTGAAAACACATGACATTAGAATAATGCTCAGGCAGTATAGACCTGTAAGGTTGGAAAGCTGCTAACCCTTGTTATACCATTACAGCTGATCAATTGTTGTCTTTGAAAAGGTAACTAAGCCACATTCTTGTTAAGAAAATCAGGTGACAATTGAGCCTATATTTTTGAGAAAATTATTGCAAAGATTCATAATGTTAATATATATTGCCTGTTTCTTTTTGCTTTATGCAAATTACTACAAAGGACCTCAGATAATATCTGACTTACTTTCAAAACAAAATGAAAGGGAAGCTCCAAAAATATGGGGCTTTGCTGGGTTGCAATATCCAAATCATTTATTTTTATTCCTCCAAAACAGAAAGATAAAAGTGTCAGTCTAAAACCATGTACTGAGACGTCTGATTAAGATTTCTAATCCATAAAGGCATCTAAGTGTGTAGCAAACATCAGATTCAGAGTATTGTCTTTCACCCCCACGGACTGTGTCAGAGAACTTCAAATTACCTCAATCCAAATATGTTAGAAAGAGGCACACACAAGAAAATCACAAGTCGGGCTCAGGAAATATGCCTGTTAAAGAACACTGTGATTTGTTCCTGGCATATTAGTACTGAGGGGAAGCAAATAGACCATGAGTCTAAAAAGTTTTGAGAGAGCAATTACAAAGAAATCACAAGATTGGTCTAAAAATTGTGATTGTTCATCTCTGAAACAATTCTCGGGCTCCCAGAACTGCATCTGCAAAAAGAAGTTTGTGAAAGTATACAGTCTCCGAGGGGAATACAGATGCAGTCTTCAGATGTAGCCACAGAAGCTAATGCACACAATGATGACTCTCCCAGAAGGCAGAGCCATGTGCCATGGAAGACAGAGAACAAGACAGTTTTCCTCACAGCTCAGAATCTGAGTCTACCCAATGAATTTACTCAACTTTCAACAGTCAGCCTTTATTATTTCTTCCCAGAAAGGCATCATTATTATGTGCTGACTGACCTGTTTCCCATTATATTTTCTGAATGAATTCTTTTTAACTACAGTAATTGTGTTTCTGTTCTACTCTCATGTATTATTCCCATTAGCAACTTCAGACTCAGGCAAGAAGGGGTGCTGCCTTGGACCCCATATTTTGCAAACCTGTTTCTGTCCTTCCCCAGCCTCACCCCAGTTTTCAAGTTAAGACTTGCACAGGCCAAGAGGCAGTGATGCCTATGCCTAATGAAAGCATAGGCTTTCCTTCTAGGCCATTCTCTGGATGCCTGATAGTCCACAGAGCCCTGCTCAAATAGCCCCTAGTTGGCTTCCAGATATTTCCCAGACCTTCTACTCACATCATCCTCCTGAAATTTACTGGCCTTAACTTACACCCAAGAACTGGCTAAGGGCAGCAATGTAGTTTGTCTTGCAGACTGGGGTGTCACCAAATTAATCATAAGAGAGGGAAGTGAAGAGAGGGTCATGGCTGTGAATTCAGAGCTAGGGGCATCTTTCCTTGTGTTGTCATATTCTAGGATAGAAAAACAAGACTCTGAGAACTCTGAATTTGTCAAAGTAAGTGAATTGAATGTATTTTATGTAATGGTCTAATTTGTTTGGTTTATACAGTTTTAATTTTATATATTCACTTATTTTTGAGAACCTGGAGTGCAGTGGCACGATCTGGGCTCAGTGCAACTTCCATCTCCCTGGCTCAAGAGATCCTCCCACCTCAGCCTCTAGGGTAGCTGGGACTACAGAAACAAGCCATCATGCCTGGCTAATTTTTAATAATTTTTTTGTAGAGTTGGGGTTTCACTATGTGGCTCAGGTTGATCTCAAACAGCAGGACTCAATGAATCCACCTGCATGGCCTCCCAAAATGCTGGGATTACAGGCATGAGTCACTGCACCCAGGCTGTTTGTAATGATTTAATATTGTTTGTCTTAGCCATATATCATGCTCTTTATAAACAACAGAAATTTATTTTGCACAGTTCTGTGTTGCTAGAAAATCCACAATTAAGTCCCCAGCAGATTTGATGTCTGGGGAGGGCCCACTTTCCTGTAATGATACCCTCTCACTCTGTCCTCACTGGGTGAAAGGGGTTAGGTAGCTTTTTGAGGTCTCATTGTAAGAGTACTAATTGCATTCACAAAGGCTCTGACCTCCTGATCTCTCAAAAGCTCAACATTGAGGGTTAGGTTTTAATCTATGATTTTTGGAGGAACATAAACATTCAAATGATTACATAGGTATAGGAAATGTAAGACTACATTTGTAGTATTTTTCTTGCCCCCATAAATATTGGGACATACCTGAATATGTCTGTGTAAAGTGAGGTTGGTTGTAAAGAATCGAGTATTTTTCTATTAGTTTGTAAGTTTCCAGGATACAAGATCTGTGTGGAACCTAATAGAGAGGGATGCCCACTAACCACAGATTCTGAGATTTGTGCTGGAAGAGGTCATGAAATAAGATCTTGGGCTTTGTCCTTTGGAAAAAGAATGAGTTTACTTTGTTGGAAGCAGTGTGCACTGATAAGTGGTTGCCATATGAAGGACTCTGGCAGTCTACCAGTCATTCCCTTCAAATCCATTTCCCTCTCCACCCCCCCACCCCTGCCACATGGCTACAGAGCTGTGAACAATTTCTATTGTCCTCACATGTATTAGCCATGTTAGGCTCTGTCGTTAAGTCCTCATCAATGAAATATGAACAAATGTGTTCATTTGGTTTAAAGGAGATTTCTTGCTCCGGTCTTCCTCACTTTTCCCTTCCTGCAGACTGAAATGTTGATGTGCTGGAGGTGCAGCATCAGTCTTGCTGATGAAGACAACATCCATGGGGTTGATGGAGGAAGAAAATGGACTCGATGAAAATTCACAGAGAAAAGCTGCCTTATGTGCATGAGATAAAGGTCACTCTTACTTAAGCTGTTGTATTTTTCTTCCCCATCAGTTTAGCCTTCATTCTAAGAAAACTGCTTAGAAAAATATGGGCTTATTGTAACTCATTTAAAGTGGGCAAATGTGTTATTATGGGCAAATGAAGTTATTAAGAGAATCACAAACTACTTATTTATCTTTCATTAGAGAAGATAAAAAACAATGTGTAAAAGAACTCAGTTATGTCATTATTTTCATAACTCCTTATGCTTAGGAAATAAGATATTAGAATTCTAGGAACAGTCAGATTTATGTAGACATTTTAAAACCTTATGAATATCTTCTTTAACTTTCAGAAAAATATATTACATATATACACGTACAATAGCATATAGAAAATTTAGTATAATGTATAACATTTATAGGGTGTATGCACAGTACATAGTATACAGATTATAAAGAGTATAAACTATGATGTATAAAGCATTTATAATAATACCATATATTACTCTTCCTGTATTAACTTTTAATATCTATTTCAATTTTCACACATTGGCAAAGTTTATGTTTTCTAGAACTATTTTAAATTTTCTATTTTTACAATTCACAGAACAATTGTCTCATTGTTCTAATATTAGGTAGAAAATCATTCCCTTTTATGTTGTTTATCTTATAAATTACATGTTTTTACATTTTGTGCTCAGTAACTTATAAGAAACCACCTAGAAGCACATCATTAACTTTATGAATGTGTAAATGAGTTTGTTATTTGCTAGAAGCCAGTGAGACCCATGCTTGGTGTCTACTTTGTCAAGCATTCCTTTTTGAAAATCTTAAGCAGAGACATCTTCTAAATCTGAGTCATAGACCAAGTGTCTGTCTGTCTGTCTGTCTGTCTCTCTCTCTGTATATATATGTATATATATATATATGTATGTATATATATGTGTGTTTGTGTGTATAAAACACACACACAAAAACACACAGACACACACACATTATATCTGTTAGGATCAGTTGGTTTATATGTCTTTAAGTAATACATTTTTTAATCAAACTTCCATCTAGATGTTCTATCCATTATTGAAAGTGGGATATCGAAGTCTCCATCTATTATTGTAGAACTATCTATTCTTTCCTTCAAGTCTGTCAGTACTTGCTTTATATTATTTTGAGAATATGTAGTTTTGAGAATATATGTTTATAACTATATCTTCTTAATGAATGGACACTTTTTAAATATATACCTCTCTCTTCCTCATATATCAGTTATAAATTTACTTTGATAATACCATAGCTCTCCTTTTGGTTGATATTAGTATGGAATATCTTTTTATATCCTTTACATTTCAATCTGAGTCTTTAGGTCTAATGTGAGTCTCTTGAAGTTATGTCATTTTTAAAATTCATTCTCCTTTCCCTTTTGATTGAAGAGTTTGATAGTTTTCTATTTCAAGTAATCATTGATAACAAAGGACTTATTTCTGCTATTTTGCTTTTTATATATACATAACCTATAATTTTTTGCCGTTATTTTCTCTATTACTGCCTTTTCTGTTTGCTTTTAATGAGCTACTTAATTCCTCCCCCCCTTTTTTATGCATCTTATTTTGTGGATATTTTCTCTGTGCTTATTATAGGTATAATATTCAACATCAAAACAAAGATAACCCACAATAGGAGATATATTTTACATCAGAACCCTCCCCCCAAATTTTAACGTCCTATATTTAAAACAATATACTGTCAATTAAAGTTAACATCCATAGCATGCAAATACGCTACTCCTGTGGAGCTTCACTCCCTTTTATGTTGCTTCTCTTACAAATTACATGTTTCTACATTTTGTGTTGAGAATTATAATGATTGATACGATTATTTTGATATTGTTTCTCCTAGGTATCATTTAAGAATCACAAAGATATGAACAAAAAATACAATAATGCTGGATTTTATATTGCACCACACATTTTCATAATTTCAAGTATCCTATATTTTTGTTCTCAAACTATATTTTCTGCTTGCTCATATCTTTTGTGTTTTAAAATGTCTACTATGAATTCAACTGCAGAATTTATGTTTAGCTCTTTTCGGAATATATTTCTTTCTTACATTCTGTTTTGTTTGTGCATCATTTTTATGATTACTTTTAGTTCTTTAGTTTTCAATTTTATGTTTTTCTGTGAGGATCGTCACTTACCACATAGTGGCATTTCAGTCAGTGGTGGACCTGTCCCATTTATGATTGTCCACCCGTAGGATTGTAGTATTGTATTTTCACTGACCCTTTTCTGCATTTATATATGTTTAGATACACAGTACTTATTACTGTGTTACAGTTGCCTACAATATTTAGTATAGTAACATTATGTGCAGGTTTCTAGTCCAGGAGCAACAGGCTACACCGTATGGTCTAGGTATGTAGTAGGCTATACCATCTAGCTTTGCATGAGTACAATCTGATGTGCACATTGATGAAATTGCCTAATAATGCATTTCTTAGGGCACATTCCCATTGGTAAGCGACATATGACTGTATATTTATAGTCTTTGTCTAGTATATCCAATGTTGGATTCCTCATGGACAGTTTTTGTTGACTTATTTTGTTCTGTTACATGGACCATATTTTTCTATTAGCCTTGTGATTGTCATAGAAACCTGGGTATTTGGATATTACTGAACAATAACTTGAAGATTCTCTCTTCTCCTCAAAGTTTTTTATTTTCTGATTGTTTGAAACTGTTGAGTAGTCTGTTTAACTACTTTCTAACCTCTTTTTGCAGATGATTCCTTTACTTGTTTGGACATGTCTGACATGTCTGTTCTTTAGCTTGTGTTCAGCTATTGTATTGCCAGTTTTTGTTTTTATTACCAGAATCTAAAACAAGCAAAGAAAATGTCTCGCCCAATGTTTGAGATGAGTTTTGTGCCGTAGACACATTTAGCCAGACTTGCATTAAGTCTATTGATTAGCCTGAGGTGAAAGCCTTGGGCCTTGTTGAGCATGTGTCTTACCCTGACATGCATGTGGCTTTCTTAATTCCCCTGTATGCATGGATGCTTTTGAATGTCTTAATTTTTTTCAAAGAAACTCTCCCCTAGCTGTTCCTCCTCAGCCTTAGGTAGTTTATTACATGTCTAGAACATAACATTTTGTCCCAGGCATTTTTGATTTATTAGATTATCTTGTAGTTTTGTTGTGGTTGTTGTTGTTGAGATGGAGTTTCACTCATTGCTCAGGCTGGAATACAGTGGTGCAATTACGGCTCACCGCAACCTCTGCCTCCCAGGTTCAAGGGATTCTCCTGCCTCAGCCTCCTGAGTAGCTGGGATTACAGGCATGTGCCACCATGCCCAGCTAGTTTTGCATTTTTACTAGAGACTGGGTTTCTCCATGTTGGTCAGGCTGGTCTCAAATTCGCGAACTCAGGTGATTCACTTGCCTTGGCCTCCCAAAGTGCTGGGATTACAGGCATGAGTCACCACACCCATCCCATCTTGTAGTATTTTTGAATGATGCTTATTCTTTTTCCAGCCTGAGTTCTGAATTAGGTGAAAGTGATGAGCACCTCGCCTCAATCCTTCAAGTAGTCTTCCAAGACTTTATAGCAGGCATGCACAATAATTGGCAAAGGAGGCTTGTTCTACTCTCTCCAGACCCAGGAACCAAGGTCCTATATTGGGAGCTTAGGCTGCCTTCAAGACTGTTCCCATGCTATGAAGTGGGTGGAGCAAGGGAAAGAAAAAAATATCACAAATATTTTTATTTCTTATATCAGCTTTGTTTTGAGTTGGCATTTGCTTTGTTGCTTTGCTACAGTAAACCTGGAACCATTTTTCAAAAGTCTATTGAAGTTGAATCTGACTGGTTACAGTTTTTTTCAATGGTTTTATGGAGAGATGATAGTTGAATCTGGCTATTCCATTTTGCTGAGGTAATCCTATCACTAAATATGTTTCCCTAATCCTAATACAGGAGATTGTAAGAAAGAGGACAACTTGGCTCCAAAATTGATGCATTAACATGCCATTGGAATTGGCCTCACCAAAAGATGCCTCCCTAAAAGCCAAAATAGCTTCCTTGTTTGAACAGAGGTAGGCATTTAGAGTTTTGTGGTATATTTTGTCCCATAGGATATTTAGAAGTATGTCGTTTAATTTGCGCATATTTGTGAATTTCCAGGGGTCTTTTTTGGTTGAGGATTCTGATTTTATTCAGTTTTTTTTGGAGTGCATTCCTGATTGATCTCTCCTGCCTTTCATTTATTTATTCTTGTTTAAGGCTTGGCATTTGGTCTATTCTGGAAAATGTACCATAAGCACCTTGGAAGAATGTGTATTTTGTTGTTGTTGGGTCAAGTGTCCAATGCATATTTAGTAGGTCTTGTTGATTGTTAACTTTACTACTGTCTTGTCAATCTTCTGTATGGTTGCTCTAACCATCAAAAGAAGGGCATTGAAGTCTTCAATTATTGTGGAAATGTCTTTTCTCCACTCAGGTCTGTCAGTTTTGCTTAGCATAGTGTTATCTCTGTTTAGGTATATATATATATTCATAATTGTAATCTGTTTCTAATAAGTTGATTATTTTATGATTATCAAATGTCCCTTTTTATCTTTTGCTAACTGTTTTCGTATTACTTTATTTGACATGGGTATAGCAACCAGCTTTTTTGTGTTCTCAACATGAAATACAATATTCCATTTTTTTACTTTTGATTTTTTGCATGTCTAAATCTAAAATGTGTTTCCTATAGAAAGAATATAGTTGGAACTTTTAAAAAATTTAATTTGATAATGTCTGCCTTTGGTTGGATTTTTAATTTGTTCACCTTTAATATAATTACTGATAAGGTGTGGAATACTGATGTATGCAATTTTGCATTTGTTTCTTGTATGTCTCATGTTTTGTTACTTTTTTGTTACTGCTTTCTTTTGCATTGAGTATATATATTTTATTTGTAATGTTTAAATGTATTTAATAATATCTTACTCTATTTAAAAATATTTTCTTAGTGATTTCTTTAGGGTTTACTATTTACATCTCAACAGTCTACTTTATATTAATACTAAATCATCATGAGATGTAGAAAGGTTATTTAAACATAGTTCTGTTTCTTCAATTTCTTGTGCCTTTATTATTGTATATATTTTATATTACACTTATATATATAAAGAACCCAAATCTGTGTTTTTAAAATTATTGCTATACATACATTTATTTTTTAAAGAAGCCAAATAAAAAGCAGAGTAAATATATAATTTAAAATTTTCATATTAATTAATTTATCATTTCTGATTCTATTCATTAGTTTCTACAGATTCAAGTCACAGTTTAGTATAATTTTGTTTCATCCCGCATAGATTTTCACCTACCCACCTCTTTTTTTTTTTAAGATGGTGTTTTGCTCTTGTTGCCCAGGCTGGAGTGTAATGTTTCGATCTCAGCTCAATGAAACCTCCACCACCTGAGTTCAAGTGATTCTCCTGCCTCTGCCTCCGAGTAGCTGGTATTAACAGGCATGTGACACTATGCCCAGATAATTTTGTATTTTTAGTAGAGATGGGATTTCTCCATTTTAATCAGGCTGCTTTTGAACTCCTGACCTCAGGTCATCCGCCCACCTCAGCCTCCCAAATTGCTGGGATTACAGGCATGACCCACTGCCCCTGGTCCACTACCCACCTCTTTTATTCTATTATCTGATATATTTTTAAATGCTAAAAGTCCAATGATACAATTTCATGTGTACTAATTTATACACCTGCTTTTGAAATCACTTAGGAAAAAATTTTGTAATTACATAAGTACTTTAATCAGTTCTCTGATTTGTTGTTATTGTTTTAGATTTGGATTATCATACAAGAGTATTTGCTTTCAGCCTGACTATCTTCCAATTCTCTTAAAGCAATTTTCCAAGTAACACATTGTCTCAGTTTTATTTATTTGGGATAGGTTTTACCTTTGTTTCTGAAAGATACATTTGCTGGAAAGCAATTCTTAGTTGACAGCATTTACTTTTTCACATCCTCTCTGCCTTCTGGACACTTTTATTTTTCATTTTTTTAATGCGTTGTCAACTGTTAGTGGTATTGCCTCAAAGGTAACAAGTCATTTGCTTTTTCCTACTCCTTTAAAGATAGGCCTCTGTCTTTTCATAAACTTTTACAATATGTCTGTGTGCAGATCTCTTTGGGCTTATTGTACTTAGAGTTTATGGAGCTTCCTGAGTGTGTAGATTACTATTCTTTTAAATCAAATTTAGAATAATTTCTATCATTTAAAAAATTTATTTTCTTTTTTCAATTTCTCTTTTAGGTACTCACACTAGTACATTAGGGTGCTTTCTGTTATTCTACATTTCCCTGAACCCTGTTTATATTTGTTCATCTTATAATTTACTTATTTGCATTAAACAAACTTTTAAAATATTTTTTATTGTATTTTAGGTTCGGGGTTACATGTGCATATCATGCAGGATTGTTGCATAGGTACATACATGGCAATGTGGTTTGCTGCCTCCATCTCCCCGTCACCTATATCTGCACTCATTATTTTCCCTGACTTTTATTGAATAGTCTCTATATACCTTTAAATTTTCTCTTGCTCTTTCTCTCTCTCTCTTTTTGTCCAGGAGCTCAACTCCTACCTTAAGATACTCTAGTAAATTTTTTACTTGGATTGTGTGCTTTAATTTTCATATTGCAATTTTCTTATATAAAGTAATTTATTTATTTTTTCTCTATTTTGTGACATTGTCATTGTACTCCTGTAAGCATGAATTTGTCTAGTTTTTACATATATTTTAATAGTCTATTAATGTCTTTGTCTGTTGAGTTTCACATGTTGGCCTTCGGAGTAACTTCTAATTTTTTTTTTTCTGTGTATGTGGTAGACTTTGCTGTTTACTTGCAAAGCTTATAACATTTGCTTAAAACCTGACATTATAAGTAATATATTCTAGAAATTATGGATGCTTACCATCACTCCTTCGCCAGGACTAGCTTTTGTGGTGGTTTACTTATCTACTTGTTGAGTGGAAGAAATGGACTATTTTAATGTTCATGGGAGCAGTAGCTATAATATCTTTTTTATTTCTGAAATTAGTCAATATTGTCTTGTCTTTTTTTTCTTGGTTACTCTGACTACTAGCTGATTGATGCTATTGACAATTTCAATAAACCAGCTTTTGGTTGCATTAATTTTCTTTATTGTTTTTATATTATTTTTAATTTCATTGAATCCCACTTTTTGATGTTTCTTTACTTCTTGTTTGCATTTTAAATTGCTATTTGTTTAGTGTCCTAATTTAGAATGCCAAGTTTTATAGGGTTTTAATTTTGTAATTATGCAGTTAATGTGACACCCTACGTTCTAAGCACTGATTTTTATTGCATCACACAAACTTTAATGAGTTGTATTTTTATTTACATTCACTTCAAAATAGTTTTATTCAAAAAATATTTTTTGCCCATTTGTTACTTATAATTGAGTTGATCAATCTAAAAATATATATGAGTTTTCCACCTATTCTTCTCTTATTGGTTTATAATTAATGTCACAATGGTTTAATAACAATTTATTTGGGATGATTTTCATTCTTTTAATTTTTTAAATAAAATTTATGACCCAGAATGTGTTCTCATTTGGTGGATGTTTCATGTGGGTTTGAGTAAAATGTGCATTTTTTGTTGGATGGAAATTTTCATAAATATCATAAACATAAGATTGCTTTATAATGCCATTCATTAAACTTCATACTTCTTAACAGGTATTTTGAAGACTGCAATTATAATAGTGGAATGTTTACTTATTTCTTAACTTATCTTAATTGTTTTAGTTTATTTTACCACTGTAGCTACGTGTATACACATGTGGAATTATATCTTGTTGTAGAATTGACACTTTTATTATGTTGCACCTCTGTTTATCTCTAATGATTTTTCTTGTTCTGAAGTCTGCTTTTTCAAAATTCACATAGTGACTCCAGCTTTCCTTTTATCAGCTTTAGCATGGCAAACATTTCTTCATTTCTTTATTTCAAACTATCTGAGCGTTCAAATTAAAAAGTATTTTTATAAATAGACAACATAAAGCTTTCATAGTTATTTATTCATTATAATAATCTTTATTGTTTAGTTGCTGCATTTAGACTGTTCACATTTAAAGTTATAAATTATATGGTTGGATTAATAACAGCCATGCTTATTACACTTTCTATTCCTTGTCAGAGGCATATATTTATGCATTCTTTGATTTGGGTGTTTTGTATAGCTTCATTTTACTTTTCCTTTAGTGTGTCAACTACACAGTTTAAAGAAAATTTCTATGCTGGTTTGCTCTAGTATTTACAATATTTTTAATGAATCTAATTCAACCCTTAAGTAACACTACTTGTCTTTGTGTGTAGTTTATGTGTCTTATACTGGAGAGTTCCAAGTTCCTTCCTCATGATATTGTACTCGTCCATTTTTTTATCCATGTGCTATAATCACATGATATGTTTCCACTTAATACTTTTAAAAAATTATCATTAACATCAATAAGAATAAGAAAAGATTTTCCTTCATCTTCATTTACTTCTTCTCTGATATATTTTTTATTCATGTAAAACCATTTTTAAGGACCTATATCATTTCCTCATGCCTTAAAAAAAGTCTATGGACATTCCTTACAAATCAAGTTTGCTGGAAAACAATTCCTTCAGTGTTTACTTGTCTAACAAATCATTTATTTCTCCTTTACTCTTGACAGTTAGTTTAGCTGGACATATTATTTTGAATTCTAATTTTCTTTTTGCTTTCTCTTTCTCTTTTTTTTCCTTCCTTCAACTCTACATGTTTGCTCAACTTTCTGCTGGCTTGTATTTCTGACCACACATCAGCACGAAACCAACCTTATCTTTAACCCTTTAAAAATAAAGTATTCCCACCTTGTGCCAATATCTCTCAAAATTTTATTTTTGTCTTTTCTTTTTCTGCAGTTTGAATACTCTATAAATAGGAATAGTGTTTTTGATACATGTTCTGCTTTGATTTGTCTATGTTTCCCAGACCTGTGGTTTGGTGTCTGTCATCAGTTTTGAAAAGGAGTTCTTACCCATTAGAATTTTACATATTTTTTTCTGATTTTTTCTCTCTTCTCATTCTGGTGTTCAAATTTGATGTTTTCCACTTTTTAAAGGTTTGTTTCAGTTTTGATTGACACATAGTTTTTCATAGTTATGGGTACAATGTAATGTTTTAATATATTTATATATTGTATATTACTCAAATGAGGTTAGAAAATCAAGAACTTAAGACTTTCTTGTGGTGAGAACATTCTGAATCCTCTCTTCTAACTGTTTTGAAATACATAATACCTCATTGTTAACTATAGTCATCCTGCTGTCCAATAAAGACCAAAATGTATTCCTCACATTTAACTGTATCTCTTGACCAATCTCTCCTCATCTATAATTTCCCCTCCCCTTTCCAATCTCAACTATTATTGTACTTCCTACTTCCATGAAATCAACTTTTTAAACTCTCCTATATGAGTAAGAACATGCAGTGTTGGTCTTCATGTGCTTGGCATTTTTTGCTTAACATAATATCTTCCAGGTTGGTTCATGTTATTGCAAAGGACAGTGTTTCCATCTTGTTAAATGCTGAATAGTACTCCATTGTATATATACCATTTTTCCTTTACCCATTCATTTCTTGATGGACACAATATTGCATGTCTTGGCTACTGGAAGTACTACTGAAATAAACATGGGAGTGCAGACATCTTCTACATACTGATTTAATTTCCTTTGAATATATACATTTTAACATTTTCTCATAGTTCTTGGGGATTTTGTTCCTTTTCTTTTCATTCATTTTCTTTGCACATTATTTTGGGAAGTTTCTATTGGCCTCTACTCAAATCAGTGATTCTTTTCATAGTCATGTCTAGTCTATTGAGTCTAAAAACATATTCTATCTGTACATTATTTTTGTATTTCCAAATTTTTCTTTTGATCCTTTCTTAGATTGTTTTAAATCTTTTTACTTACATTGCCCATTTTCTTGTATCTTATCAATGACTTTGGGACAAAGCTTATATAGTCTTTCTCTCTGGAGAGAATGCCTTTACTTTGCAGATAACTCTGTTAGCATGTCACAGATATTATTCATTTTCCCCTATCAGAGTCATGAAATCTTTCTCGAATGTTTAATGTGAAATCTCCTACAAGTTCTGGATGTAATGCCCATAAAAACGTGTTGGACCCCTAAAAATATTGCCTCAATTATTTTCTCACTCTCACCCAGTTCACAATCATCTTTCAGCAATTTGTCATAACTACTATTTAAGTGTCCATGCCAGTTTTTCTATTGTTCGCTGTTTTGTAATGCTCATGTTTTATTAAATAATTTGACAAAGGATACAATATATCGATAGAATATATATGTTAGGACTTTTGTATAATATGTCCTAACAGTTTTTCTTTGCAGTGGTTTATACCCCAGGTAAATAGATCTTGGCTGTAATTCTCTGGATCTGTCTGTCTCTCTTGATATTGGGGTAGTGATTTGCTTTTCCAATGAATTTGCTTTTCCAACTCAATTATCTGATAGGTCCAAGAAAATTATTGATTTTCTCTTTGTCCTGTCTTTGTTTATTGTAAGGATGTAAGCAGTGACTTCCCAGCTCTTTGCATGTCTCAGCTGAAACTGGACGTTTCCTAAAGGCCCCATAAGATTTTAAATTTATCTATCTGAGTTTTATTAATTTGCCACATTATTGTCTATAACTTAATTGTCCATGTTGTTTTCAGACCAGTGTTCAGAACATAAAAATATTTTGATAAATTGTTTCTATTTTACATTTTGCTTTGTTTTGTTTTGTTTTTATATAATGGCCTTGGTTTGTCTACATATATCCCTGCATCTGATCATTAACCACACAGAAGAGTTCTTTGGTTCTGCCTAGATTTTGTTTTGTGCAACTGTAATGGAAGACTATGATATCTTTAGTTTCATTGGTTAAAAAGATGGGATTATAGATAAGAAACTAGAAAAGCTGAGTTGACAAATAATCCTAATTATATGATGTTTTCTCCACCAATTCCTTTTTACAGGAAACATATCTAACATTAAGGCATGTGTATAAGAAAACCACAGAAGTAAAAAAAACAACAAATCATTTAGTCTATTTAATTTAACAACATTTTTTTCTTTGACTATAATCATATTTTTATTTTAGCTCTTCATAATTTTTCTTTCACATATATTCTGCCATTAATTACATTTTTAAATTATTTTTAACCTTCTAACTTGAAAGCAGAACATAATAAAGAGATCAAAAAAGTCTACCAATTATTATCAACTTTAAGCATTGAAAATTAAATAGAAATCAAATTAAAAAGAATAATTTATAAAGCAAATAGAAACAAAGGTTTTCTTAAATGGGGTATTAACATCATTATTTAAATAAGGTTATTACTACATTGTGAAATTAAAATGAAATCCTCTACTAATAAGATAAGGGGGTTTAAATTATATTTGATGTTTAAATATAATTTGCCATACATGGGTTTGGAAATGGGGTATCATAACAGTACATTCACTAGGAACTCTTGCTAAATAACTATAAACATCATTATAATTTTAATAACAAAAATATTCTGATTGTACCACATACCATGCTGTATGCCTCTTACATAACTGCTAATTCTCAAAACATTAAAAACAGAACTGCCCCGTGATCCAACCATCTCTGTTTTTTAAAGTATTGTCAATTACAGGAAAAAAAAGGTAAGAAAAGTTACTATCGTGATTCAGATGACGGGTAGAGGGGAAGAATATATAAAGTGATGAATTATGTCACTATAAATTAACAGAACAAATGGAAGAACATAAATATTTTCATCACATCATGTAGAAATCCAAAGTAATATTAGCAAAAACTAATCTGACATTGACAACATAAAATTGCTGCTCACAAGTTTAGTTGCTTTTTTCTATTCAAAGAACCAACTTTTGACTTTGCTGTTCATCTCTATTAAATATTTCTTTTTTCAGCAATTTTTAAATAATCTGTTTATAATGTCCTTGCTTCATTCTTTTATCTCTTCTCTTGTTTCTTTAAAAGACATTCATATTTTATATTATTTTAGCCTATTTACTATTCAAATGTAACTTTCTTTTTTTTTTTTTTTTTAAATTTTTTATTGGATTATAGGTTTTGGGGTACATGAGCAGAGCATGCAAGACAGTTGCGTAGGTACACACATGGCAGTGTGCTTTGCTTTTCTTCTCCCCTTCACCCACATTTGGCATTTCTCCCCAGGCTATCCCTCCCCACCTCCCCCTCCCACTGGCCCTCCCCTTTTCCCCCCAATAGACCCCAGTGTTTAGTACTCCCCTCCCTGTGTCCATGTGTTCTCATTTTTCATCACCCACCTATGAGTGAGAATATGCGGTGTTTCATTTTCTGTTCTTGTGTCAGTTTGCTGAGGATGATGGTTTCAAATGTAACTTTCTAAGCACAATACATTTTTTTTTCTTTTACAAGATTTTTAAAATGGTAAATATTATTCTAAGTACCATTTGGTCAGCATCCAACAATATATATCAGTAACATTTGCATTACAATTAAGTTCTAAACATTTTTATTAGTATGGAAACACATGTTAAGATTTATTTATCCATATTATATTTCAATGTTTTTATTTTTTCTCTTCAGTCATATATACTGCATGTTTTTACATATTCCTCCTACCTTTTGATGTTTTGTACTTTATTTCTTTTCTAAGTAGTTATTAAAAATTATATGTATTTCACTAAAATTTGAAGAAAATAAATATCTCCAACTTATTTACAAAGAACGCAATGCCTCAAAACACTATATTTAAATATCTCTTTTTCTATTACTCAAGAAAATTTTATTACCCACTACTCTTATTTTATTTAAAAATTATCAATACAGGGGGACATTTCAGTTTTCATGTCATCATTTGTTTAGAGTTACCTATGCATTTCCAGATTTTGTATTTACAGATTACGCTTCTCAGTCTTAATTATAAGATCATTTTATTTCTCTCTGAATTAAATATAAAAAATACCACAAGATATTAATGGATGCCACAGACACCGCTTTTTTTTAAGAAAATTGTCTCGTTGTAGTATTATTCTGAAGTGATAGATAATTTTTTTTACTTCTGCAATTATTTGTTCTGCTTAAATAATTTTAACAACCAAATCCTTACAATTTAACCTAAAATTTTAGCAATGTTAAACTGTTATTTTGGTGATCCTACTCAGTTTTCTTAAAGTAAACTTAGTTGTTTACTACCTGTTTCCTTTTGATGATTTTAGCTCAATTTGACTCAAAACTTTACTTCCAATAACCATTGGTTATACCAAGAAGTAATTTGGACTTGAACTCCAATTTAGATGTTAATTCTCTGAAAGTCAATTCATTCAAAACTAAATAAAATCCCTACTTTATAAAGTCAAATTACTTTGGTGAACTTACTCAAAGGATATAATAGCTCAATATATTACCTTTGAACACATTCCCCTGCCCCACCCTTGTACTCACTAATTTTCAAGGCCTGATCTTATTTAATTTGTAGGCCTAAGCTTTGGGGAAATTTACAAATGTCTAAGATGTTTTGTGATACCTTCTCTCTTTTTTTATTTTAACTGTTTAGAATATTATTTGTGATAAGAACTGATAACAAACACTCAGAAAAGTTTTGACACTTAGTCAAAACACACATGGTAACTGTCTTTAGGGTAAAAACATTCACTGATGTTAAAGCACACATTACAGTGAAGATGGCAATTGAGTGCTTCGAACCACATGTACTCAAGCCTAATGAAATGTGATAAAAGCCCAAGGAGGCCTAATTATTGTGTTCTTTAAAAAGTGTGAGTACTTCTAGGGAGACTACCATGATAGAGTGAATTGTAATGAATCACTATTTTAAATGTTGTAATTGCTGTCACAGTTGTTGGTAGATAGAAATTGATAAGGGACAATCTTCATTACACTTTTACCGTATTGTATATTTATTGTTTCAAGAAATAAATATGATTCTCTGTTGTAATGGCTTATTTTCTACACAATCTCTGATTGCATGATGGCTTCTTATGCAAAAATATAAATTCCCAGGCTTTCTATTTTTTTTTTGGTCAAGAAACTGTTTATGTGTATGGAGGGAGCAACTTTTGAATTTTCTATTTTCCCCTTTCATTTCCTTAGGTTTGGTCAAAGTAATTAGAACAACTTTACTCTGAGTCCTTATCTTAGTATAAGGATTACAGTTATAGAGGAAAGCACAGTTTTGTTAGAAAATGGAAAAAAAAACATACTTTGAATCTAAAGTGTGAATCAGTAATAAGTACAGTCAAGTATTGGGAGAGAGGGAATAAGCAGGAAATGTGAGACACTGACTCAGGAAAAGGACACTAAAAGAGGGGACTGGAGCCCTGGGTGGCAGTTTTGTGCAATGCAAAATTGTGCTAGCCCTTAATTCAGCATCTAGGGTGCTAACAAAACCTCCTAAAATGTGTATTAAGCTTCATATATTCCAAGAACAGCACATATAAAGAAACTGTGAAATAAAACTTCATGATTGTCATTTTACAGTACACAAGCCAATGCTGGAAACCGTGTGCTTTAGCTTTGCTGTCACCCACTTCCTCTTTCCTCCTGCTCACTCTTCTTTTCTTTCTCCTCTTTCTTCTCATTTTTTCTTCTTCTCTTGTTTCTTTCCTTTCTTCTTCTTTAATGAATATAATCATAAAAATAGGCATCTGGAAGGACCCTTGCAAAACATATTGTGCTTAATGTACTTTGCTACTTTATTATTTATTTATTTTTGAGATGGAGTCTCGCTATGTCACCCAGGCTGGAGTTCAGTGGCACGACCTCAGCTTACTGCAATCTCCTCCTCATTGGTTTAAGCGATTCCCCTGCCTCAGCCTCCAGAGAAGCTGAGACTACAGGTTTGCATCACCAGGTCTGGCTAATTTTTTGTATTTTAGTAGAGATGGGGTTTCACCATGTTGTCCAGGAGGGTCTCTATCTCCTGACCTCACCATCCACTCGTCTTGCCCTCCCAGCGCTTGAAGTCTCAAATCTAAAACTAGCAATTTTTGAGCAAAGACATGTTAGGTGAATCAGCTTTCTCACATAAACAGTAATTAACTTTCAGATTAGATATAGAGAACCAAATTCTATACCTGGCAATCTCATAAAGTGTTAAACGCATAAAGAGGAGAATTTCAATCTGGCATGAGAAATACATCTAATTTTAAAAAAAAATTTGTATCTTGAAAATGCTCTGTTGCTTCAGGTAATTTGGCATAATTCAAATACAAATGTTTCCAAGAAAAGTAAATATAACTTCTTTTATCAAGCACCAATTTTGTATTTAACCAGAAGCAAAACTGAAGGCACAGTTTTAAACTTGTATTTTAAGATAGATCGTTAGCACAGGAAAAAAAAAAAAAAAAAAAAAAACTTTTTATTTCAACTTAGGCTCATTCCCCTACAACTAGGAGTCCACTTTAAGTAGATTGCAATGAAACAGAATTTTAAGATTAAATTATATTATTAAATTAAGCACCTATACTGTGATAAGAACTATTCTAGACCTGGGAATCTCAGAAGGAAAAAGGCTGAAGCTGTTTTGTTTTTTCTTTATTTCAAATTCAGCTGTGATGAAGATGACAATAGTCAAGCAGGTTAACATATGTTGTGAAAAAAATGAAATCGTGTAAGAGGGAGGAACTGAAGAGAGACTTATGGGTTTGGTCAGGGAGAAGTATAGCATCTTCTATTTGAGCCCTTCAATTGCCTGAATAATAGGTGGGGGTGAGTGCATCTGATCATTCACCAAGAGTAACTGGAGAGAAAGTGTGTGAGTTCAAAGGAGAATAAAGCAATTAGGAAACACTTGGTTTAAGGAGTTTGCCTCTGCTAGAAAGCAAGCTGAGTGCCTGTGGTTTCCTCTCTTAAGATGAATAAAGAGAACCCATGGTCATGATATTTCAACTGCAGAGATGCACTTAGGAAAAACACAGACAAGCTTTAGTTTTGTTTTGTTAATAGAGGAAGAATTTGCTTGTGTATGCAACTTTTTCTTGTAATGATTGACTTGTTTTTCTAAATAGGAGATGTGAAGGATGATGTATGGTGATAAGAAGATGAAAAAGTAGCTGAATGCAGGCTTTTAAGTCTTGGCGAGTTCAAATAAATAGTGTATTCCTGGTATACAATTACTTATCTGAAATCCTTGCAACCAAATGTGTTTTATAATTCAGCATATTTCAGACTTAAATAATTAAGTATTTTATGTAATGCCTCCAAGAAGGATTGGAGAAGAACCTCCTAATCAAATATGATTCTTTTTCTGCTCTGAACAAATGCATAGTCACATCAACTAAGAAAATAGTAACTATAAAAAGTGATGAATAAAGTGAATCATGTCAGAGTTTACCACAGAGTGAGTTTTAGCACCAAAGTTATGAAAATACCATTTCATTTTTAAAAGTTTTAGCATCTTGGAGTTATAGTCTGAAGGTTTTGAAAGTGTGACCACTAAGTGAGCAAGAAATATAAGAGGGAGTTTCAAATCACAGGATATTTGAATTAGATATTTCAGAAATTATGATATTATATTGACAGGTTTAAAAGTATGACTATGAGTTTAGGGGATAAAGGTAAAAAATAAATGCTAATTTAGTTGACAGGCTACACAGATTTGGAGACCAGAATTATGGACAACTTTTCCATATGGCTATTGATGCCATGGAGGTGAAGGGATAGAAAGAAACAGTGTAAACCAAGACACAGGAACCTCGTAAGTAGAAAAGTGTTTTGAATGTTTCTAGGTGACAACAATGAAGGGGAAATGTTCCTATTTTTGATCAAATATATTTTCTTCGAACACTTCGGTTTTATAAAGCTTATTCTTATATTGTATTTTAGTTCTTAGAAAAATGACTCACTTTCCCATCACACAATCAAAACATGGAAAAAAATAGACTCAGGAAATTACATAACTCTGTTAAATAATTCTGACAAGAAGTCCGTTAACCCCATCCTTCCCAGTTTTGAGCAAACAAAATATCACGAGCTTCAAGTCAGAGAACTCAAACTTTACTTAGAGGTAGAAGGTTGTATCTTTCATGCCCTGCTTGACAGTTTATTTCCCACCTTTCTTTTCCCTTAATGAGACACAAAACACAACAAAACAGAACTCCAATGGAAGCTTGTATTATTCAGGTAAGATGTATTTTGCCTTTCAAAAAATTATGCAATGAGATGTATATACATTGAGATAACAGAAAATATCAGATCATCAAATCACATACAGGAATCTCAGATCTTACACAATCAAACTTTAATATTAATTTCAAAGTGGAAGTACTCATGAAGCATAGATGAAGCAGCAAGTCCAGAGCTACAGATATATTTTCCTGTTTTCCTTCTAGCCTCATTAGGAAACCTCATTAGTGAGGTCCAGCTATAATATATGCGTTTTCTAAGTGCTATATGTTATCATTTACATAAAAGATAGCCCTTTTCGTCGTAAAACAAGCTTATTTTACATATCAAAGATTTTGTGACATACTACAGGAAGCTATATTCCCTTCTCTCCAAAATGTATGGATAATAAGTTTGTCGTAAGAACTCCTAGTCAGATAATGTACATTCTGTTAGGAAATACCATCAGTATATTTGTTAAATGTCTTTTACTAACACATTTTCAAGAGGATTGGATCAGAAGGGATTATACGGCTCTGGGTAACTCTTTTCTTCTGGATACACTTTCCAAGCTCTTCCAACATCTCTTTGACACATGTCTCAAATGTGTTTTTATGTGTCTTAAAGTTTCCTCACAATTTTATTTTAAAAAGTATACTTCACAACCCAATCCACATCTGGATTGGAAACATAAAACAGGGGTCAGGAGTTAATGCTATAATCATTTTAATAATAGCTGTGTTCCTTCTAAGGCCTTTTACTTGTGTATTTCTAGCTCAATTAATTTTGTTGTTTATTTGTAGTCATTTGAATATTTGTAAGATTATTCTAGGACATGCAGTATTTTTAAAGCCAAGTTTATTTTTCTAGCCAGTAACTCTTCATGAGTATTACATTAACTAGAGATTTTAAATAATCTACCAGGAATATTTGCTAATTCTATGGTTCATGGTACACGTAAGTCTGAATTGCAGTTCATTTTGACATAAAATTATAACCTTTTTGTTATAATACATACATGTAGCAGAGAGGAAAGTAACATTTTACATACATCAATTAAAATTACACTACCATTCTTCAATATTTTTGCAGCAGAATTCCAGTGACATGTCCTTTGACCAAACAGTGTTGACCAGTAAGTTTGTGAGGATAAGCGTATCTCAGATATCTTCTACAAGCTTTTATAGATACTGATTTCCAGGTGTTGTGTTGGTCACGATTCATCCACTCTTATAACAACAATGTGATTTTTTTTTTCTCCGTCCACTACCAGGCGATTGCTATAGGAAGTCAAATTTCCTTTCAAATTATGTTAACCAAGTAATTCTGTATTAAAGACTACATTTTTCAGAGATGTTCTGCCCTGAGATTTACTGTAGTGTTTCCATTAATGATCATCAACTTTTGCACCTCTAGCAAGCCTACACTTTAAAAATATTTGTTACATACTATTTAGAATATTAATAGTTATTGCTGTGTGATGGTTTAGGAATGTTGCCATTGCTAATGGTATCATGTTCAATTACAGTAATTATCCAATTAATGTCTCCACTCATAGCCTATAAACCATAAACTAAATGGCAGCTGTAGTCATATACTGGTCAGTTGAGACAATGGTATGTCATGGTGGAAGGGTGCCATTTCTTTATCTGAATTGTCCAGATGGAATTTTTAGTTGTACAGATCTGGGAACAGTCTGAAATTTTACACTATTTGCAACAAACACATATGCCTGTAAAAATTTCATGGATTCTAGTAAAAGATATAAGATTCCTTGGTCAGAGACAGAAGGAGATATTCTTACTCTTAGTGAGGGCAAACACCTGAGTATCAGGGACTGTATTCATTCCCTGAGCCCCAATTCCTATAGAATGATGGAAGGAGAGCCAGTTGACATATGCTGATGCAGAGGGAGTTTTTATATAAATGGAATTCTGATTTTAGGCAATCTGCATCTTTATGTGTAAATATTTCTGCTCTTTATTCCAAAGGGATAGATTATCTGTTATCTTCCAGCAAATGTTTTCTTTGTTCCTGAGAGAGACACTATCTTCCAAGGCAGTTCCCTACACGAACAGTCTTAAAAAGATTTCTCAGAACAAAATGTAGTTGGTGCCTTACTTGCAAACAGCAGACAGGAGAGAGGCCCATTGAAAATTTTCTTCTCAAAATATCCACTTTGTCTTTCTATACTGTCTTTACTTCTGGACAGTTTTTTGAATATGCCACTTTATTGTCCATTCTGTTTTTGTGACAGAGATGGAACCAAATATATTTAGTTTGTTCATTACAGCATTTAAAGTCCAGTTGCATGACTTCCATTGCAGGGATTGCTTCCCACAAAATACATATCCCTATATAAATGCTACCAATAAACCAGAGTGGCCCTTAGAGAGATCTTTACAATCATCTTAGGACTACAGGATCAAAAGATGATGTTTCCTGAAATAATTCAGTTTCTCTTATGATCATTCCCAAGTTATAGTTCAGTCTTTTAGAAAAGGAATCACTTTAATGCCTGTCTTCCACATAGATGTACAATTCTAGGATCATACATTGTGTTTCTGAAAAAAAGAAAGTATAATTTAAGATTATGGAAGTCTTTCAGTGAAACCTGTATAAGTTGAGGACACAGTGTGAAATTGTTTCCAACTTATCCTCTCAGCCAGCCACTTAGTGACTCTTAATTCAGGCATTCCTGTCTGTTAAATGGGCAGCTTTTTGTTTCTACTGACAAAGAAACATAAGGTTCAGACCATGTAGTAAGGGTTGCCCCTTGCTGAGTCTGTCCAGCAGATTCTGGCTGGGCAACGGATGAACGGAGTACACAGACAAGGTATTTTGCCTATGAGCGAGGCTAAGGGACCCCACAGCTAAGCGGAGGACAAAATGTGCTCCATAAACCAGGGACTCTTGCATTTATTTGGTAGAGATTTAATGATAAAGGCCTGGAGCAAACACCATTTGTGGGTAATTAACATTGTCTACCCCTCAGTAGGGGGCAGTCCGACGCACAGATGATCAAAGGTTGGTTTCTGGAGAAATTGGTAAACAAACATCTAGATAAATTCTTTTGCACTCCCTTGCTAGTTGCTCTCTGCCTTTAGCTCAAGGTAAGATTAGGCTGCCTCCAGCCATAACCCTTTGCTGAAGCTTTTGCAAAACCTCTCAGCCTTCCAGTAAGGTTTGCATCTTTCCTGTAAATTTTTCCACCTCCCTGACCGACCTCCTACAGCCCCTATATTTGACCTCAATGAAAGTAAAGTAACCTGCTTGTATATGGGCAGTTCCTTTTGCCAGCTTTTTCTCTTAGAGATTTTTGAATACAATACTGCCACTTTGCAAATAAACTTCATTGAGTTGCCCTCTCCTGATACCTCTCTAACATTGTGCAGAACATGATCAGTTTTCTACTCTTAAAAATATCAGATGACTTTGCCTTGTTGATGAGAGTCTTTTTGACCATACCTGATAACAACCTATTCACAGTCTTTCAAATGGATTACAACTAGCTATATCAAATATCAGAATTCTAGCATAAAAGTATCAGGTTAGCATAGTAGTCAGAAGTCAGTTAAAAAAAAAGAGTTACTGAGAATAAAAGCATTTGCTACAACCACTTCTTTAATCAGAGTTAAGAATTATAACTCTGGAATTTTGTATTGTCTAATGTTTACTATTGCGGTTGCCTTGAACAATTTCTGTTTCCTAATAGTTTAGCCAATTGGAACTGAGGTATGAGCAAACAGCCAATTATCTCCTTAAAATGGATGAGGCATTACACCCTGTTTAAACATAATAATATTCATTGAAATTATGAAATCAGGCAAAGACAATGGATCTGCAAATTAATATCTTCAGTCACTACTTCGATTTGAAGATACTCAACCTTAGACCTGTTTACCTCTACATCATAAGCCTCCAGTTTCAAGCTTAGAACATCCTTATGCTGGACCTTACTGTATATTGAGCACCAATACCTAGTAAAGCTACATAGATGAGCATGATACTTGCCCCAAGTTTTGTAAGGTAATTCGACCCAGATACTTGCATCTGCCTGAGATCTCCCATTAGAAGATGGAAGAGCAGATTTTGACCTCTCAGTTAAACTATTTCAGATTCTGAGGTTCTAACTTGGTAGATAAGTTCTGTGTCTATTCAAGCCTTTCTGTTCTAAATTATGATATTCTTATTTTGATTTTAATTTCCCTAGATTAAAATACATAGAAAAAATGTTTTTTCTTGGAGTTTCTAAATATGGAGGTAGTATCAGAATGGCTTCCCTAGCCCATAAATATTGATAATGGGATTTCAACTTGATAGTTGAAAATCATGAGAGTTACTAATCTATTGGGTCAGTTACTACCCTCCATTTATTTTTTTTTTTAATTCCAAAATGGAAGACAGTTCAGAACTATCCTCACCAAATTGGAAGTACTGTTATGCAAAATAGAGAACTGTGCAGCAAAATTCAATCTGCCTACAAAAACAATGGGTTGGATTGGAATCAAGATGTTCCTTAAAAAAGTTTGATAACCAAAAAAATATTTATTAATAGAAGTATTATTGTTTCAAGATCTCTCCTGAGTACCGTCTTTAAATGATTTCTTTTTAAACTTGGCGTTTCCTTTAGTAAGATTTTAAAAAAATACATGTGTAGAATTTCTGCATTGTTATTATGGTATCTTAGTGCTTTGAGTAGTTGTAAGAGAATGCCACAGACTAGGTGGTATACAAGCAACAATTTTATTTACCACAGTTTTAGAGGTTGGGAAGTCCAGCATCAAGATTCTGGCAAATTTCATATCTGGTTAGGGACTGCTTCCTGGTTCACAAAAACCTTTCTCAATATATTCCTCATATGGAAGAAGGGACAAGGGAGCTCTCTGGAGTCTCGTTCATAAGATAATTAATCCTATTTATGAGAGTTCTGTCCTCATGATATAATCACCTTCCAAAGACCTCACATCTAAATACCTTCATATCATGGGTTAGATTTCAACATATGAATTTTGTGAGGATAAAAATTCAGTCTCATGAATATTGACTATTTTAGATTGGCATAAAGGGTAATTGATGTTTACATCTCAGTGTGACATATGGTCTGATCGTGGAAAAGATATTAATATATTAACACTAATTGTGCTAATATTAACTAGAGAGAGTAGGAGACCTGCTGTTTTATTATCAATAGGGTAACCATACATGGATATGTTTTCTTGTTTACCAGTAACTTGAATTCTAAGAGCTCTCCTCATTACTTTTGAAAATCAGATGAAGAAATTGATTTTTGAGTGGTAAATTACTAATGTAAGCACAAATTTCATAAGTGGAAGGCTAGAAGGCTAAAGAAGTTTTTCTGGCCCATGATCCTTTATACTATATGATGCTAAGAAAAGAAAGTAAAAAAAATTTCAAAAAGGTAAGAATAATCAATATCTCAAAACTGTTTAAAATTGTACATTTTAGATTAGGAAGCCAGGCATCCTTTAAATTTCTAGCTGATTGTAAACTGAAAGTGTTGAAACAGTATCATATATAGGATAAATGATCCATACTTTTTTCTTAATTATACACAAAACAAAATTTCACAGTATCTGTGACTGAAAGCTTTTAAGTGTTAAGTTTTGCAATTAACTGTTCTCTCAGAAATTGAAATACACTGCAAGAATTACACTAACAATAATTCTGTGCAATCAGTGAGGTATGATAATTCTGTGCAATCAGTGAGGTATGTTTTCGTGTTTTACATACATGCAGACCTCTGAGATGCTCAGTTTATTTTGAAGTCTTCCACTAAAATTCATATGGATCTGAATAATTTTCAATCTAATTTTATTTCCTCTGGTACTCTAAAATATTTCCAATTAAGAAGTGGTATTCATTCTGATGCCACACAGTGCTCAGAAATCTCACATTTTCTAAAGATGCCAAAGTAATCTGTATGATCCATTTTCAGTTTTTTCATGATTACAGGGCCTCCTTCTGTTTAAGAACTTCACAGCCCTAGTATAGCATAAGCATTAGTAAGAAGAAATAGGTATTTTTTATGCAAAGAATCATTTATGGATCTTTTGTAGATATACAGATCCAATATCTTCCAGGGAGAGACACAATCCCCATAATATCCCCATGTGTACAGTTTTGTATTTGATGCTTGGATTTAGCTGACAGATGTGTAAAGTCACAAATAACCAAATGACTCCCTACTGACTTCACAGCTGTACTGTAGGAGCTGAAGCTTGTGAATTACTGCAGGGACGGTCAGCAAGAAACTATACAATGTTGCCTGTATCCATGCGTAAGGAACTTGTTTGAAATATGAGCTTGGAAATATGCATACGAAACAAATTGTTTATGAAACATTCTATTTAAGGTACAATATTTAGTTTAAAAAATGATCATAAAATTTTTAGTGGTTCTTGCTATGACTATTATGGAATTTAGAGCATCAAATTAGCATAAATATGTTTTCTCATATTTGTTTCAGGTTTTTTTCTTAATGGCTTATGTGTCTTTTAAGTATAATATTCCACATACTTAATTTGAAGTTAAATGGTATATGAATTTCATTTGAATTACACTAATTGCATATGTGTATGTTTTAAAATTCCTGTTTATTCAGAACTGCATATAACCAATAATAACTGAAATTAATCCAAAATTTAGTTGATAGAAATGATTTGAATTTTGCTTTATGACTTAAGTGAACTTTAGAAATGTTGTATACCACTTACTCTTCCTGTCTTTTGCACTGTATCTGATTTTTGCATGTGAGAAAGTAGGAAACCTTTCCTCATGTGCTTCTCATTTGGGAAGAAAAAGTAGAGAACAAAGAAAAAGTAGAGAAAAGAACACTCATCTGGTGTCTACTAAAATTACAGGTAATTCTTGTACCACACCGTGCTCCCACCAACAACCTCTGGTAACCATCATTCTTCTTCCTACTTCTAAGTTTAACTTTTAAAATTTCTCATATACTTGGGGATTTGCATTTATCATCCTGGGCCTGGTTTATTTCACTTAATATAATGTCCTCAATGTTTATCCATGCTGTCAGAAATAACAGGATTGTATTTATTTTTATGACTGAACAGTATTCCATTATGTATGTATACCATGTTTTCTTTATTCATTCATTGATAGACAGTTAAACTGATTCCATATCTTTGTTGTTAAAAATAATGCTGCAGTACACATGGGAGTGAAGATATCTTTGATATATTAATTTCATTTCCCTTAGATATATAACTGGTAGTCACATTGCTGAATCATATAATAGTGATATTTTTAGTTTTCTAGTAATCCCCATACAATTTTCCAAAATGGGTGTGCTAATTTATACCCCCACCAACACTGTTCAAGGGTTTACTTTTCTCTACATCCTCACTAACATTTGTTATCTATCCTCTATGATCTATCTATCTATCTATCTATCTATCTATCTATCTATCTATCTATCATCTATCTATCTATCTATCATTGCCATTTTAACAGTTCTGAGGTGATTTCTCACTGGAGATTTAATTTGCATTTACCTGATGACTAAAGATGTTGATGATTTCTTCATGTATCTGTGAGTGATTAATATGTGTTCTTTTGAGAAATATCTAGTCACATCTTTTGCCCAGTTTTAAAATCAGGTTGTTTTCTTACTATTGAGTTTCTTGTATATTTTAAATATTAACCCTTATCAAATGTATGTTGTGCAGATATTGTCTCTCATTCTGTGCCTTGCCTCATCACTCTTTTTTATGTTGGCTGTGCAGAAGTTTTTAGGTTGATGCTAACTCATTTGTCTATTTTTGCTTTCATTGTTTGTGAGTTTTGTTTCCTATTCAAAAATATCATTGCTCAGATCAATTGCATGGAGTTTTTCCTTTTGTTTTCTTCTTGTAGTCTTACAATTTTAGGTCTTATGTTTAAGCCTTTAAGGCATTTTGAGTTGGTTTTTGTTTATGATGTGAAAAGAATGTCTAGTAGTATTCTTTCACATGTGAATATCCAGCAGTAGCACTATTTATTGAAGATATTGTTCTTTCTCTATTGTGTGTTCTCATCAATGTATTGTAAATCAATTGATTATAAATTTATGAATTTATTTCTGCAGCTTCGATTCTATTCCATTGGTTTATGTGTCTCTTTTTATGCCACTACCAGGCTATTTTGGTTTCTGTTGCTTTGTAGTATAGTTTGAAGTCAAGTAGTGTGATGTTCCTGCTTTGCTTATTTCACTGAAGATTGCTACTTATAGTCTTTCATGGTTCCATATGAACTTGGGGATATTTTTTCAATTTCTGTGAAAAATGACATTGGGATATTGATAGGGTTTGTGTTGAATTTGTAGATCATTTGGGGCACTGTGGACACTTTTACAATATTCCAATCCATTAATGTGGGATAACTTCCCATTTATCTGAGTCTTTTTCAGTTTTGTTCACTTACGTTTTATAGTTTTCAGTATAGAGGTCTTTCACTTTTTTGGTTGATTATTTTCTAAGTGTGTTATTTATTTTTTTATAGCTATTTTAGCTGGTATTGATTATTTGATTGTTTTTGGGGAGGTGGAGTTTGTTGTTAGTTTATAGAAACATCACTGATTCGGGGATGTTAATGTTTATCCTGCAATTTTCCCAGATTTGTGTATTAGTTCTAAACATTTTTTAGTGGAATCTTTAGTGTATTTTATATGTAATTATGTCACCTGAAACAAGGACTATTTAACTTTATACTTTCCAATTTAATGCCTTTTATTTCTTTTACTTTCCTGATTTCTTTGACTAGGACTTCTATTACTATGTCAAATAGAATTGGCAGAGTAGGCATCTCTGTCTTGTTCCTGGTCTTAGAGGAAACACTTTCAACTTTTCACCAGTTTCATGTTACCTGTGAGTTTCTTGAAGCTGACCTTTGTTATGTTGAGGTATGTTTCTTCTATACCTAATATAAGCCTTTTTACCATGAAATAATGATAAATTTTGTCAATTTTTTTCTCTGCATCTATTAAGATGATCATATGATTTTTATGTTTCATTTTGTTAATATGGTATATCCCATTTATAGATTTAGTTATGTTAAAATATCTTTGGATCACTGGGTTAAATCCCATGTGGTCATAGTGAATGATACTTTTAATGTGTTGTTAAATTTGGTTTGCTAGTGTTTTGTTAAAGAATTTTTCATCCATTTTAGGGATATTGGCCTGTACTTTTATTTTTTGTAATATCCATGTCTGGTTTTGATATTAGGATAATTCTGGCCTTGTAAAAAAGTTTTGAATTATTCCCTCTTCAGTTTTTTTTTTTTTTTTTTTTTTTTAAGAGACTGAGAATGATTGGCGTTAGTTCCTCTTTAGCTTTTGATAAAATTCAGCAGTGAAGTAATTGGGTCCTGGGCTATTTTTTAATGAGAGACCTTTTTATTACTGATTAAATCTTTTCTTGATAGTTTCTGTTCAGATTTTCTGTTTCTTTCAGTTCAGTCTTGTTAGATTGTATGTATCAAGAAATTTATCCATTTTCTCTAGATTATCCAATTTGGTGACATTTAGTTACTCATAATAGTCTCATCATCTTTTGTATTTCCAAGGTATATAATGTTACTACTTTCATTCCTGATTTTGTTTAAGTCTTCTTTCTTTCATTCTTAGTTTAGATGAACTATTTTTTATTTTTTTACCTTTTTAAAAAAGCATTTCTTAGTTTCACTGATAATTTGTTTTTCTAGTATCTGTTTTATTTCTACTTTGATATTTATGATTTTTTAAATTATGCCAATTTTGCAATTTGTTTTTCTTTTTATAGTTTGTTTAAAAAGTTGTTTATTTAAGATCTTTCACTCTGTGAAATATATTCTCTCTGAAAATCTGTCTCTGGGTATTGAAGTCCCCTACTATTATTGAATTGTACTCTGTCTCTCCTTTCTATTAATATTTCATTTATATTTTAGGTGTTCTGTGTTAGGTGCATGTATATGTAGAACTGAATAACTTCTTGACAAATTCACTTCTTTATCACTATATAATTACCTATTTGGGTTTGGAATCTCTGAGCTATGTGTTTATTGCTGTAAATGTCCCTCTTTGAACTGCTTTTTCTGCATCCCATAAGTTTTGGTATGTTGTATTTCCATTTTCATTACTTTTAAGATATTTTAAATTTCTCTTTTAATTTATTCATTGATGCATTGGTTGTTCAGGAGCATGTTGTTTAATTTTTATGTATTTGTGAATTCACCAAAATTCTTTGTTATTGATTTCTAGTTTTGTAACATTGTGGTTTAAAAAAATACTAGATATGATTTCAATCTTCTTGAATTTGTTAAGACTTATTTTCTTACCTATGATTTCTCCTGGAGAATATTTTGTGTGTGCTTGAGAAGAATTGTATTCTTCTGCTCTTGATTGAATGTTCTGTATTTGTTTATCATGTCCATTTGTTCTATAGCGTAGTTTAAATATGATGTGCCCTCATTATCTTATCTCTGAAAATCTGTCTCTGGGTACTGAAGTCCCCTACTATTATTGTATTGTACCCTGTCTCTCCTTTCTATTAATATTTATATTTTAGGTGTTCTGATGTTACTGGTGTGCGTGTGTGTGTGTGTGTGTGTGTTTACAATTGGATAACTTCTTTATGAATTGACCTCTTTATTACTATACAATTACCTATTTTTGGTTGGAAAATCTGAGTAAAATCCTTCTTATAGTTAGAAGAGACTTGGCTTGTTACCATCTCTGTCTCAACAGGAAAATGTTGATGTCTATATGTCATTTTTATTATTGGGATGTTAAAAGGGGGTAAACATTTACGTTAACTTGGCCTGGTTGAATTCTGCACCAGTTGGAATTCCAGAAAACAGAGTCAACTGATATATAACAAGCATATGTGCTGTAGAAATGGAGGATGATTATATACTAAATTTAGCTTAGAGTAAGAATTAAATTGAAATTTCTAACTTTCTAACCAATTCAACATTATAGGTCATTAAACAACCACCTTAAGGAAATTTTGAATTTGAATGGAAGATACACCTTTGCTAAATTATTCTTTGAAGGTAGAGAAAAATGTATCAAACAGAAAATATGAAATGTCATTTAAAATAAAAATGACATTTATTTTATACACAGAAATAAATAAATCATGTAGATACAAGCACACAAAGATCTAAATGAACTGAGCTACATGTCACATGTATATATAGTAGTAGGAAGACTTAGTATCATAAGTCAAAAGTATACATATATGTATTGCAACAGAATGTGAAAAAAGATGTTCTTGAAGGAGCATAAGGTAGCATGATATATGCTATCGAATATTCACATACATATCATTACAAATTACAAAATGTTTAAGACAGCATAGAATAGTTCCAGGCATATAAATTAACAATGAAAAGTAATAGAGAAAGACATAGATATATTACCATTTGATAACCTATTTGCTTGTGATGCTGGGTCAATTGTTTTCTTATAGAACTTAAAAGAAAACCAAGTCTCAATGCCTTATTTCATGCAAAAATATAAATTCTACATTGAATAATAATCTGTGTATTAAAAATCTACGTGTGTAAAGCCACATTACTTGGAAAGTTAGAGGTAGTGTTTTGGGTGGGCTAGGTAACAATAATCAATGTGAATAATATGGATAAGAAAAGTTTCTTTTGGAGAGTAAATCTTACATGTTTTTTGGAAAGCTAAGATGCTAAAGAGCTAAAAAGAACTGATTAGAATATAAGAGACACCATTAACCAAGAACACCACACTGGTGCTAGTGAAGAAGTCTGTGGAAGATGATTGTCTTCAAGTCTGGTAGTGGACTTGGAGTCACTGTATGGTGGCTGATAGTCAAGAAGGAAAGATATATGTGAAGTGAGAAGAGTAATATCAGAACACATAAAGACAAATTAAAATCTGTTTCTCACTGTCTCTACCTTTGATATGACAGATGATCAGCAGGAGAAGTACATATTCCTCGAGCTGGATCTATCTACACGTGCACCTGTCCCAGGAAGCTGAAGTGGGAGATCTGATGAGCAGTGGAGGACTGAACTAAAGCCTTTGACTTTTGCTCTATACCAATCAGGTGTGTCCCCAGATAAACTACAAGATGTGCAAGTGTCTACTTATTTGGACTAATAGTCATAGCTTAATGGCTTTACTTCTGCCTTACAAACCTAATTGAAAACTAAATGGGAAAAGTCTTATTGCCAACCTAAACACAGAAAAGAGTAAGGGAAGAGGAAAAAAGTATGAACTATAAAAGTAATGAAGTTAAACAAAATCTCCTGTTTCTCAAAAGACAACACAAAAATTGAAAATACATGACACAGACTGCACAATATATTTGTAGTGCACACATTCATGCAGATTAAGAGTTAGAATATAAATGTTCATATATATATATAGTTCATATATATATAGTTCATATATATATGCTGAAAGAAGAATCAACAATCAACATGATGAAATAATTGATAGATCAGAAGTTGAAAAGTCAGGAAATGTTTGAACATATAGTCACCTCATAATATCAAGTTAATATGCTTTGGAAATGTATGTGGTAACCTCAATTCCCTGTGATTGGTTGAAATTAAATAGTCGAATGAAATCAGATGTGTGAATATGTGGAATAGGATACCTCAAAAACTGGTAAGTGAGAAATCAATTAAAATATGCACTGAGAGAAAATTGGGGCAATATCTAGGAAAATAAAATATTGTCATTAACTTTTGGTCCAGCATTTCTGTTCCTGGTTATATGCCCTATAGAAATCATCACCCTTGTACAAAAGTAGACTTGTACAATATATTTATAAGTTGTAATTAAAAAAGAACAATCCTCTGAAGAACAGAAAAGTCATGCCCTACTTGTACAAGAAATTTTTATAAAATTCCAATATATTTGTGGACATATCAACATGAATTATTAAACATAATATTAAGCAAAAATACATAAGAATAGAGAGAATAGGTTATCCATACAAGAAAAACAAAAATGAAATTAAAAGCTATTATGCCATATATTTACAAAAATTCTTATGTATCTAGTAACTAAAGAAAAAATTCAATAAAAAAGATTCATTTAAATCTCTATATGACTGAGTTAGAATCAGGAATCCATAGTAATTTATTTTTAATTTGTAAAATATAATTTGTAGTTCTTTGGGGAGATACAAATGATTGATACATTAGTATGTATGCTCTTTAATGTTGGATATAAATCAGCCTTCCTTCTGTCACTGAACAGCCATGGAAAGCTTGCATAAGCAGTGACTAACATCCTTGGACAGATTACATAAATCCATTTCTTTAGAATTAAATTCACTCTCAAGATAAAGAGGTAAATTTTGTGTAACAATTTATTCAGTGAATTAACCACTCAACTTGCACACATTCACACAACCCTACCTCCAACTTATCTTCTACTCCCACTCAAACAAAAGAGAGGGAAAGAATAACATACTAGTGCTGGATTTTAGATTGATTTTCCTTAGGTATTTGCATGCATCAGCACCTCTGGAGGGCTTGCTACAAAATATACTGTTGGGTCCCAGTCCTAGACTTTCTAATTCAATAGATCTGACATGAAATGACTTGCAGTTCTAATAAGTTCCAGATGATGCCCATTCTCCTGGAAATGGAAAGTTTAAGGTAGTGTTTTGGGTTGGCTAGGGAACAAGAATCAATAACATGGCTAAGAAGAGTTTATCCATTCTCCTGACTTGGAGGCCACTCTATGACTGCCACTACATGAGACCCAGGCCAACAGCAGCACCAGCAACGTAACGAGCACCGTAAGCTTATTAGAAATGCAGGATTTCCGGCTCCAACCCACATCTGCTGAATCTGAATCCACATGTTTTGTGTCATTTATACTATAACAATGCTTTTTAAAAATAGTTTTCTTTTAGAATAGTTTTCTACTTACAGAAAAATTGTGAAAATAGTACAAAGAGCTTCTATATCTTTCATGCTGTTTCCCTGTCTCATGTATACTTGTAATAATTATTGAACCCATACTGATATGTTATTAAATCCATTTCAGAACTTATTCAAATTTCCTGAGATTGTATTTAATATTTTTTTTATCTTCCAGAGTCTTTTCAAGGATGTCATGAGATCCAACATGATGTTAGGATACAGTGTTGTAATGAGTAGTCAGGTCTCCACAGGCTTTTCTTGGCTGTGACTGTGACTCACATTTTCCTTGATTTTGACCACCTTAGAATTCAGAGAAGTAGTGATCGGGTATTTTGTACTATGTCCTTCACTTGGGCTTTGCTTGATGCTTGTCTCCTGAGAAAACTGGGGATATGCATTTTAGGGAGGAAGGCCACAGAGATAGAGAGACATTCTTTTCACATCAATACTACATACTATCAGAAGGGCTTATCACTGTTGATATTAACTTTGATCACCTGGCTAAGACATTATTTGTCAGAGTTTCAACTTTATAATTACTCTGTGTTTTTGGTTTTCATAAAGTGCTCTTCGAAATGAAGTCACTCTGTGCAGCTGACATTTTAAAAGTAGGAATTTATCATGGTGGCAGAGTATCTGTACAAATAATGTGCAATTCTTTTATTTTCAGAGTTTGGAATTATAGCATTCCTACAAATCTTATTACTAATGGCTCCACAAATTGTGCATAACTGATATGTATTAGTGCACACTTTAAAGCATGTAGACATAAGCTGTATTTGAAAAACAATTCAGATTGAAGATCTACCTGTTTTAAAGTGAATCTTAATTGGAAAGTAATGATGCCTCCTAGTAATTTACTACTTTAGCTGAACCTACAATATCAGCCATAGCCCAGAAAATATTAGAGCTACAATTTATACAGTTCAATATCATCTGCCAAAGCCCACCTGCACTGCATCTGCAAAACCAGCTGTGGTTTCTTTGCTCTCACAATTCATGTCAGGGTTTTTCAGCCAGTGCATCATTGGTTTTGAATTTTATAGTGTTCCTCTCTCAATCCTCCACCCCTCTAGTTTCTAACTGATAAAGAATAATTAGGTGAGGTTTAAATTATCAGGGCTATTCCGGGTTTGTGCAAAATAGGAAGGTTTCTTCCAGGTTATAGCACAATTTGAAGAGCCTGGCAAGAAGTATCCAATATTAGCAAGTAGAAAAGCAGCTTGAGTATGAGGATAGAGCCACCCTCAATATTTAGTACATGGAAAAAATGTAGAAGATAACTTACCTACCTTGTTATTGATCCATCAGAAAAATTTGGTAAAGCATGCCTTCAGCTTTTGGCTCAATGTAACCTGACAAATAGTATATTAATACATATGTAATATTTTTTCCAGATAAAAACTGCAGTGAGAAACAAGCATCCTCTCTATCCAATTGAAAGGAGGATTGAGGAATTCCTGTGTGGCTTGAAGGTAATACAAAGCAAAATTAAAGGAAATTAAGTAAAGAGATAAAGCCATAATCCCTACTGTAAAATATAATGACATCATCAAAGTTCTTGAGAATATTTAATAATTTATACTAGTAATAACTGGTGGAAACCAAGAAACTGGTCATAACATTTGAAAGTAATATAATTTTTAGTGTTAAATTTAAATTATATGTTACCACCTTGATATATTATTGTGATAAATTATTTAGTAAATATAAATTATAAATGTGTTAGAAAAATAAAATTATATAAAATGTATATTAAAAATGAAATTTAAAAATAATTTATTATAATCAAAGTAACACATTTAAAACATTCAATAATTAATCAAATATACTTGGCATACCAGTCATTCTAGTTCTGCCTCTGCCTCCAAAACAATATTCATCAAACATAAGAATGAGATGTATGTGGTGGGAAAGTCAGTATGAGAATGCAATGGAGGTATGTAATTACATCGAAACACAGACATAAACTGTGCTATTTCTAAAACTCAGTTATCAACAGGAAGATAATATCCCTATGTAAATGGTGCAAGGATGGACTTAAAATAAATAGGTACATATACACACACACACACATCCCAAATACAAGTAAATCTTCTTTACTTTTTCAAATACCCAAAGGTGCCTGAATTACTAACATAAATTTTAATAAACCCTCAGTGGAGGAAGATTCCTTTATCTCAGAGTCAACAAATTCCCATTAATACAGGGTTCTCTCTCATTTAAACATCAGTAATTGGTTAGAAAATCAGATATTTTTCTTGACAATTTTAACCAGGAGTCTATTTCTTCAAATCAGCAAAAACATTTTCATGGTCTTGGTATCTCATTCCATATTACACACCATCTTTTAATACTATATTTGAAGAAAAATTTTAAAATTTACACTATCTTAGATCAGAAAAATATACAAAAAATAAGATTGTAGAAAATTCTACAAATAAAATTGCTACATAAAAATTAAATTATAATTCATGTTTTTTACATTTTTATTATGGTAAAACATGTAATATGAAATTTGCCATTTTAACCTCTGAAGTGGACAATTCAGTGGCATTAATTGCATTTACAGTTTTGTGCAGCCATCACCACTATTTTCAAAAATTTTCATCACTCCAAACAGAACCTCTGTCATTCAGCAACAACTCCCTATATTTTTTGTTACTCAACCCCAAAAACTCTAACGTAAATTTTGTCTATAGGAAGTAGTCCCTCTTCTAAATATTTTATATGACAGGTATCAAATAACATTTACTCTGTGTCTGGCTAATTTCACTTTGCATGATATTTAAAAGCTTTATCCTTATTGTGACATGTATCAGAACTTCATTCTTTCTTATGGCTCAATTATATTCCACAGTATGAACACATGCCACATTTTGTTTATCAGTTCATCTGATAATAGACACACTTTGGTTATTTCCTCCTTTTGGCTATTGTGAATAATTCTGCTATAAACATTAGCATGTGGGTACTAAATTAAATTGCTAGCTCATATAGTAATTCTGTTTAACATTTTAAGGTATCACCAAACTGTCTTCCATAGCAGCTGCATCATTTTACATGCTGACATGACATGTCATTGTGATTTTGATTTCTGATGGCCTAATAATGAACGGTTTTGAACAACTTTCCATGTGCTCATTATCCATGTGCATATGTTTAGCAAAATGCCTAGTCAACTTCTTTGCCTTTTCTTAATTGGGTTGTTTTGTTTTTTTTGTTGTAGACTTACAGGTTTTTAATGTCTTGATATAAATCTTTTACAAGATACATACTTCACAGTATGTTATCTCATTGTACAAATGAGTCATTATTTCACTCTCTTAATAATGTGTTTTATTAACCAAAGGTTTTAATATTTTTTAAACTTGTACTGTGATCTGATATACCCTGTGATTAACAAATTTATTTCTTAAAAAGTTAATTATTAAAAATTACTGCATATTTTTGTCCTTATTGTTCACTTCCTACTTCATGAACACCAATTATCTGTTTGATAGATTGTCATTTTCCATGCTTCATACTAATTTTTTCTTTTTCTTTAAGATGTGAAGTTAGGTTATAAATTTAAGATTTTTCTTCTTTTTAAAAGTTCAGATGTTGACAGTTAAAATGCATCTCTAAATACTGCTTTTACTATGTTCCATATGATTTCATATGTGGTGCTTTTACTTTCATTAATCACAAGGTATTTTCTGATATTTTCTAATTTCCCTTGTGCTTTATTCTTTGATCCATTTATTTAAAAGTTTGTCATTTAATTTTCATATGAGTTTTTCAGTTTTTTTCTGTTGCTAATTTCTAGTTACTTTGTATTCAGAGGAAAAACAGATGATTGTAATATTTCAATCTCCTTAAATTTGTTAAGGTTTGCTTGAAAATTGAATTTACAGTATATACTGAAGAATATTCTGTGTAACTCTTGCTCTATCATAGAACTTCCAGTTCTATGTTGAATACATAAATGTGTCTTCTGGGTTGGGAGGAATAGTTTGTGTATACATCTGTTAGGTCTAGTTGGTTTATTATATCATTCAAGTCCAATATTTTCTCATTGACTTTCTGTCCATTTCATTATTAAGAGACATCCAAATGCTCTTTTGGTTACTGTTTTCATGGACGATCTTTATTGTTTTACTTTTAGGCTCTTCGTGTTGTGGCATCTAAAGTAGGTTTCTCGTACTTCTCAGAAAGGAACTGTTTAACATTTATCCATTTGTTACTTTTTGTTGTATATATTTTTGTTTCTCAATTTTTTCATTTCATTTTTGTAATTACTTGATTTTTTGTAGTATACCCCTTTGATTCCATCATTTCTTTTATGTGTATTTTAATGTATTAATCATTACCTTAGGGATTATATTAAGACCTTAAATTCATTATTTTTTTTATTTTTTACTTTCTTTATACTTAAATTCTTGTGCAGAACATGCATGGTGGTTTGCTGCATCTATCACCCTGTCATCTACATTAGGTATTTCTCCTTCCCCAATCCCTATTTATCCTTCCCCAATCCTCTCACCCCCTAACCCCTGACAGGCCCCCATGTGTGATGTTCCCCTCACTGTGTCCATGTGTTTTCATTGTTCAACACCCACCTATGAGGGAGAAAATGCAGTGTTTGGTTTTCTCTTCTTGTGTCAGTTTGCTGAGAGTGATAGTTTCCAGCTTCATGCATTTCCCTGCAAAGGACATGAACTCATCCTTTTTTATGGCTGCATACGACTCCCTGGTGTGTATGTGCCACATTTTCTTTTTCCAGTCTATCTTTGATGGGCATTTGGGTTGGTTCCAAGTCTCTGCTATTGTAATCAGTACCACAATAAACATGTGTGCATGTCTGTTTATAAGAGAATGATTTTTAAAAATATTTTTATTGCATTTTAGGTTTTGGCATACATGTGAAGAACATGTAAGATTGTTGCATAGGTACACACATGGCATGTGGTTTGCTGCCTTTCTCCCCTTCACCTATATCTGGCATTTCTGCCATGTTATCCCTCCCCAACTCCCCACCTGCTGCTGTTCCCCGCATTTTCGCCCCAACAGACCCCAGTATGTGATACTCCCCTCCTTGTGTCCATGTGTTCTCATTGTTCAGCACCCACCTATGAGTGAGAATATGTGGTGTTTGATTTTCTGTTCTTATGTCAGTTTGCTGAGAATGATGGTTTCCAGGTTCATACATGTCCCTACAAAGCACAGGAACTCATCGTTTTTGGCTGCATAGTATTTCATGGTATATATGTGCCATATTTTCCCTTTTCAGTCTACCATCGATGGGGAATTGGGTTGGTTCCAAGTCTTTGCTATTGTAAACAGTCCTGCAATGAACATTCATGTGCATGTGTCTATATAATAGAATGATTTATAATCCTTCGGATATATACCCAGTAATGGAATTGCTGGGTCAAATGGAATTTCTATTTCTAGTTCCTTGGGGAATCGCCACACTGTCTTTCAAAATGGTTGAACTAATTTACACTCCCACCAACAGTGTAAAGTGTTTCTATTTCTCCACATCATTTCCAGCATCTGTTGTCTCCAGATTTTTTAACGATCACCATTCTAACTGGCGTGAGATGGTATCTCAATGTGGTTTTGATTTGCATCTCTCTAATGACCAGTGATGATGAGCATTTTTTCATATGTTTCTTGGCATCATCGATGTCTTCTTTTGTAAAGTGTCTGTTCATATCCTTTGCCTACTTTGGAATGGGCTAGTTTTTTTTCTTGTAAATCTGTTTTAGTTCTTTGTAGGTTGTGGGTATTAGCCCTTTGTAAGATGGGTAGATTGCAAAAATTTTTTCCCATTCTGTTGGTTGCCAATTCAATCTAATGACTGATTCTTTTGCTGTGCAGAAGCTGTGGAGTTTGATTAGGTCCCATTTGTCTATTTTGGCTTTTGTTGCCAATACTTTTGGTGTTTTAGTCATGAAGTCCTTGCATATGCCTTTGTCCTGAATGGAATTTCTTCTAGGGTTTTTATCGTATTAGGTCTTCTGTTTAAGTCTTTATTCCATCTGGAGTTAATTTTAGTGTAAGGTGTCAGGAATGGGTCCAGTTTCTGCTTTCTACACATGGCTAGCCAGGTTTCCCAACACCATTTATTAAACAGGGAATCCTTTCCCCGTTGCTTGTTTTTGTCAATGATCAGATAGTTGAGGATGTGTGGCGTTGCCTTCGAGGCCTCTGTTCTGTTCCATTGGTTTATATCTCTGTTTTGGTACCAGTACCATGCTGTTTTGATTACTTTAGCCTTGTAGTATAGTTTGAAGTCAGGTAGTGTGATGCCTCCAGCTTTTTTCTTTTTGCTTAGAATTGACTTGACTATGCAGGCTCTCTTTTGATTCCATATGAAGTTTAAGGTGGTTTTTCTTCAAGTTCTGTGAAGAAGGTCATAAGTAGCTTGAGGGAGATAGCATTGAATCTGTAAATTGCTTTAGGCAGTATGGCCATTTTCACAATATTGATTTTTCCTAATTATAATCCTTTGGTTTGCTGAGCCAAATCATATTTCTAGATCCTTGAGGAATTGCCACACTTTCCACAATGGTTGAATTAATTTACACTGGCACCAACAGTGTAAAAGTATTCCTATTTCTCCACAGCCTTGCCAGCATCTGATTTTTTAATGATTGCCATTCTAACTGGTGTGAGATGGTATATCCATGTGGTTTTGAATTGCATTTCTCTAATGACCAGTGATGATGAGCATTTTTTCATATGTTTGTTGGCTGCATAAATGTCTTCTTTTGAGAAGTGTCTGTTCATATCCTTGGCCCACTTTATGATGGGGTTGTTTGTTTTTTTTTCTCGTAAATTTAAGTTCTTTCTAGCTACAAATAGAATAAAATACCTTGGAATATAACTAACAAGGAATGTGAAGGACCTCTTCAAGGAGAACTACAAATCCCTGCTTAAGGAAATAAGAGAGGACATAAACAGATGGAAAAACATTCCATGCTCATGGTTAGGAAGAATCAGTATCATGAAAATGTCCATACTACCCAAAGTAATTTATAGATTCAATGCTATCTTCATAAAGCTACCATTGATTTTCTTCACAGAATTGGAAAAACCACCTTAAACTTCATACAGAACCAAAAAGAGCCCACATAGCCAAGTCAATCCTAAGAAAAACAAACAAAACCAAACAAAACAAACCCCACAAACCTGGAAGCATTATGCTCCCTGACTTCAAACTATACTACAAGGTTACAGTAATCAAAACCACATGGCACTGGTACCAAAAAACAGATATAGACCAATGGAACAGAACAGAGGCCTGAAAAGTAACATCACACATTTAGAACCATCTACTCTTTGATAAACCTGGCAAAAACAAGCAATGGGGAAAGGATTCCTTATTTAATAAATGGTATTGGGAAAACTGGCTAGCCATATGCAGAAAGCTGAAACTGGATCCCTTCCTTAGCCTCATATAAAAATTAATTCCAGATGGATTAAAGATTTAAACATAAGACCTAACACCATAAAAACCCTATAGGAAAACCTAGGTAATATCATTCAGGACATTGGCATGGATGAGGACTTCATGACTAAAACACTGAAAGCCATGGCAACAAAAGCCAAAATAGACAAATGGAATCTGATTAAAGAGCTTCCACACAGGAAAAGAGACTATTAGGGTGAACCAGCAACCAACAGAATGGGCAAAATATTTTGCAATCTACCCAAAGATCTTAAATTTATAACTACTTAGTTTGAAAAATATCAGCTTTATTTCAGTAGTATACAAATACTCCTATACATTTGTCCATCTCTTTATATTGTTATTTTCATTGACTACATCTTTATACATTACATACCCATTAACATAAGTTTAAAATTATTGTTCTGTACTTTTTCTGTTAATTCATATGGGAAATGAAGAGAAGTTTCAACCCAAAGGTTTAGTTATATTGCCATTTACATTTACATTTGTAATTATATTATAGTTTAAAAAATTATACACATTCAAGTTGATGTCTAATGTCCTCTGTTTCAGCCTAAATTTCTCACAGGGCAAGTCTACCAGTAATAAACCCTCTTATCTTTAGTCTATCTGGGCATGCATTAGTTTATTTTTCATTCTTGAACAAGACATAGATATATAATATGGATTTAAAATTATTGTTTTACATTATGAAATTGTGCAAGTTATAGAATTATTGGTTCTCTCTCTCTCTCTTTTGTAACAACTTTAAATATGTTATGCCACTACCTTCTGGTCCCCAGGATGTTTGTTGAGGAATCATCTATAAATTTTATTGGGAATCTCTCTATGTGAGGATTTGCTTCTCTCTTCCTGCTTTCAAGATTCTTTCTCTTTTTCTTTTGGCAACTTGCTTATAATCTTTCTCTGTGTGGATTTTTGTTTTTTAGTTTGTCCTAGTTGCAGATTCTTAGATATGCAGTTCATATCTTCAGATTTAAGAAAGTTTTGGCCACTATTTCTTTAAATATTTTTCTGTTCCCTTTTTTTCCTCCTCTTCTTCTGAGTCACTTATAATGTATAGGTTGGTCCTCTTGATAGTGTCCCAAATGTCCCTTAAATTCTAATCACATTTTTGAAAATTCATTTTTCTCTCTGCTCTAAAATTGTATTATCAGTTTTCAGTCTTCATATTTACTGATTATTTTTTTTAATCTACTAAAAACTGTGGAATCCATGTAGTGATTTTAAGTTTAGCTATTTTACTTTCTAGTTCTAGACTGTTTTGTTCCATGCTACCATTTCTGTCTCATCACTGACTACATCATTTTGTTCATAAGTCATTTTTTAAAAATGTTTAGTTCTTCAGGTTCTTGAACATATTTAAAACAGTTGATTTAAAGTCATTGTTTAGAAAGTTAAATGCCTATGCTCTCTCATGGACAGTTTTTGTCAATTTATTTTTTCTTTCCTTTTATTTGGTATATACTTAAGGGATAAAATTTCAGTTTTGTTACATGGCTATAGTATTCAGTGGTGAAATCTGGCATTTTAGTGTAATCATCACACAAATAATGTAGATTGCGCCCATTAAGTAATTTCTCATCCCTTACTGTTCTCCCACCCTTTAACCTTTCTACATCTCCAATGTCTACCATTTTACCCTTTATGTCCATTTGTACAAATTATTTAGCTTTCACATATAAATGAGACTGTGTAGTGTTTGAATTTCAGGTTTTTAGTTGTTTGGCTTAAGATATTCTAGTTTCATCCACGTTGCTCCAAAAAAGACACCCATTTTATTCCTTTTTATGGATAGTGTTCCATTGTGTGTGTGTGTGTGTGTGTGTGTGTGTGTATTATATAATATATACCATATTTTCATTATTATTCATCTCTTGAAGGAAAATTAGATTGAGAAACAGTTTCCATCTGTTTATGTCTACATCTCTGCTATTGTAAATATTACTGATATATGAATACAAGTATCTTTTTAATATTTTTTTGTGTGTTCGGGGAGTATACCTCATAGTGGAATTAAGGATTGAATGGTAGTTCTATTTTTATTTCTCTGAGAAATCCTCATACTGTTTTTCAAAGAGGCTGTACAAATTTACATCCCACCAATGGTGTATAAACATTCTTTTTTGCTGTGCATCTCCCCCAATTTTTTTCTTTTTTTTACTCTGCAGTCATAGCCATTCTGTCATGAAACAATACCTCATTGTGACTTTAAATTGCACTTCTCCGTTGATGAGTATTTTTTATGTTTTTGTTGCCCATTTGTATGTCTTCTTTTGAAAAATATCTATTAATGTCCTTTGCTCATTTTATAATAGGATTATTTGGTTTGTTGTTGCTGTTCTTTCAGTTCCTTATAGATTTTCAATATCAATTTCCTGTCAGATGCAGTGTTTGCAAATATTTTCTAATCTGTAGGTTGTTAAGTCTGTCGATTATTTCTTTTACTATACAGAGGCTTTTTAATTAAATCTTATTTTTTTTGGTTTTGTTCCTTGTGTTTTTCAGGTCTTAGTCATAAATTCTTGTCCTACATTATTTGTTATATACTTTGTAGCTAAATGTTTTGTCATAGTTGCTGGTGGTGGTGGTGGTGGTGTTTTGTTTGTTCTGGTTGTTTTAATGAACTTTGACTGTTACAATTTGATAGCATTATATATCAGATTATCTCTTTTTCCCAAGGTTTGAGTATTATGATTGTTGAAGGCCACCTTTGCTCAGCCAGTGTTTTGACAGATATTTTGTTGAATGTGAGGGGCTTAAACAAAATAGTATATGACAAATAACACTCGTCCAAATCTTTGAGGATTGACCCAAAGCCAAAGCACTCTGTCAACACTTAATGAGGCCATTTGTAACACTGCCTCGGCCTGAGCTTTTACTTCCTGCTTACACTGAGCTTATAGATCAGCCAGTGATGAAAACTTAAGCCATTTTTTGGCCTGTGTCATCTCCACGACATACACATTGCTTTCCAGTTTCTCCAGTAAAGAAAAACACATTTGAAGCCATAATTTTCTGAAAAAAATTCAATTCACATCCTCTCTTTTCTTCTTACTCCTTAGACTATCTATGGCATGCCATAATCACAATATTTTTCTCCTAGATGTTGTGGGTTTTTAAATCACTTTTTAATATTATTGAAAAATGCGTACCCTTTTCCTACTGACTATATTTCAAGCTAGAAAAAAAATAAACAGATGTGAATGCCTTATGTGAGTTTTTCCACCTCCAGACGTTAGAACACACCAGCAATATTTTGAACACACAAGTGAGACATCAAACAATAAAACTAAAGAGAATAACATTTTAGTAATAAAATATAAAATAATTTCATATGAGGTTTAAGGTCCTTTTTTCCAATTCTGTGAAGAAGGTTAATGGTAGCTTGATGGGGATAGCGTTGAATCTATAAATTACTTTGGGCAGTATGACCATTTTCATCATATTGATTCTTCCTAACCATGAGCATGGAATGTTTTTCCATCTGTTTGTGTCCTCTCTTATTTCCTTGAGCAGGGATTTGTAGTTCTCCTTGAAGAGGTCCCTGACATCCATTGTAAGTTGTATTCCTAGGTATTTAATTATCTTTGTAGCAATTGTAAATGAGAGTTCACTCATGATTTGGCTCTCTGTTATTGGTGTATGAGAATGCTTGTGATTTTTGCACATTGATTTTATATCCTGAGACTTCACTGAAGTTGCTTATCAGCTTAAGGAGAATTTGGGCTGAGATGATGTGGTCTTCTAAATATACATTCATGTTGCCTGCAAATAAAGACAATTTGACTTCTTCTTTTCCTAATTGTATATCCTCTATTCCTTTTACTTGCCTTATTGCCCTGGCCAGAACTTCCCATACTATGTTGAATAGGAATGATGGGAAAGGGCATCCTTGTCTTGCACTGGTTTTCAAAGGGAATGCTTCCTGTTATTGTCCATTCAGTATGATATTGTCTGTGGGCTTGTCATAGTTATTATTTTAAGATTTGTTCCATCAATACCTAGTTTATGAAGAGTTTTTAGCATAAAGCACTGTTGAATTTTGTAGAAGGCCTTCTCTGCATCAATTAATAGTGGTTTTTGTCTTTGGTTCTGTTTATGTGATAGGTTTATAGATTTGCGTATATTAATTCAACCTTGCACCCCAGCGATGAAGCTGACCTGATCGTGATGGAGAAGCTTTTTGATGTGCTGTTGAATTCAGTTTGACAGTATTTTAATGATAATTTTTGCATCCATGTTTATAATGGATATTGGCCTGAAGACACACTCTTTTAGTTGTGTCTCTGTCAGGTTTTGGTATCAGGACGATGATGTTCTCATAAAAATAAGTTAGGGCATATTCACTCTTTTTGTATTGTTTGGAATAGTTTTAGAAGGAATGGTATCAGCTCCTCTTTGTGCCTTTGGTATAATTTGGCTGTGAACCCATTTGGACCTGGACTTTTTTTGTTTGGCAGGCTATTAACTGCTGCCTCAATTTCAGACCTTGTTATTGGTCTATTCAGGGATTCAACTTCTTCCTGGTGTAGTCTTGGGAGAGTATAAATGTCCAGGAATTTATTCATTTCTTCTAGATTTACTGGTTTATTTGCATAGAGGTGTTTGTAGTAATCTCTGATGGTAGTTTATATTTCTGTGGGAGTGGTGGTGATATCCCCTTTATCATTTTTTATTGCATCTATTTGATTCTTCTCTCTTTTCTTCTTTGTTAGTCTGGCTAATGGTCTATCTATTTTGTTGATCTTTTAAAAACCAGCTCCTGGATTCATTGAATTTTTGGAAGGCTTTTTTGTGTCTCTATCTCCTTCAGTTCTGCTCTGATCTTAGTTACCTCTTGTCTTCTGCTAGCTTTTGAATTTGTTTGATCTTGTACCTCTAGTTCTTTTAATCATTACATTAGGGTGTCGATTTTAGAACTTTCCTCATTTCTCTTGTGGCCATTTAGTGCTATAAATTTCCCTCTGGACACTGCTTTAAATGTCACAGAGATTCTGGTACATTTTGTCTCCATTCTCATTCATTTCTAAAAACCATCTTTATTTCTGCCTTTACTTCATTATCCAGTATCATTCAGGAGCAGGCTGTTCAGTTTCCACGTAGTTGTGCGATTCTGAGTTTGTTTCTTAATCCTGAGTTCTAATTTGATTGCACTGTGTTCTGAGAGACTGTTATGATTTCCATTCTTTTGCATTTGCTGAGGAGTGTTTTACTTCCAATTACATGGTCAATTTTCGAATAAGTGTGATGTGGTTCTGAGAAGAATATATAATCTGTGGACTTGGGTTGGAGAGTTCTGCAGATGCCTATGAGGTTCGCTTGGTCCAGATCTGAGTTCAAGTCCTGAATATCCTTGTTAATTTTCTGTCTAATATTGACAGTGATGTGTTAAAGCCTCCCACTATTATTACATGGAAGTCTAAGTGTCTTTTTAAGTCATTAAGAACTTACTTTATGTATCTGGGTGCTCCTGTATAGGGTGCATTTGTATTTAGGATATTTACCTCTTCTTGTTGCATTGATCCCTTTACCATTAGGTAATGCCCTTCTTTGTCTCTTTTGATCTTTGTTGGCTTACAATATGTTTTATCAGAGACTAGGATTGTAACCCTTGCTGTTTTTTGCTATTTGCTTGGGAAATCCTCATCCATGCCTTTATTTTGAGCCTACATGTGTCTTTGCAGGTGAGATGGGTATCCTGAATATGACATACCAAAGGGTCTTGTCTCTTTCTCCAATTTACCAGTCTGTGTCTTTTGATTGGGGCATTTAGCCCATTTACATTTAAAGGTCCTGCCATTTTGATGCTAGCTGGTTGTTTTGTATGTTGATGCAGTTTCTTCATTGTATCCATGGTGTTTACCATTTAGTTCTTTTTTGCAGTGGCTGGTACTGGTTGTTCCTTTCCATGTTTAGTGCTTCTTTCAGGAGCTCTTGTAAGGCAGGCTTGGTGGTGATGAAATTTCTCAGCAGTAGCTTGTCTTTAAAGGATTTTATTTCTCCCTCACTTATGAAGCTTAGTTTGGCTGGATTTGAAATTCTAGGTTAAAAATTCTTTCTTTAAGGATGTTGAATATTGGCTCCCACTCTCTTTTGGCTTATAGGATATCTGCCAAGAGATCCTCTGTCAGTCTGATGTGCTTCCCTTTATGAGTAACTCTACCTTTCTCTCTGGCTGCCCTTAGTATTTTTTCCTTCATTTCAGCCCTGGTGAATCTGACGACTATGTGTCTTGGGGTTGAACTTCCCAAGGAATATCTTTGTGGTGTTCTCTGAATTTCCTGAATTTGAATGTTGTTCTGCCTTGCTAGGCTGGGGAGCCTGCATAGCCAAGACAAACTTAAGCAAGAAAAAGAAGGGCTAGAGGTATCACACTACCTGACTTCAAACTGTAATATAAGGCTATAGGAATCAAAAGAGCATGGTACTGGTACCAGAACAAAGATACAGACCAACAGAACAGAACGCAGACCTCAGAAACAATGCCACACTTCTACAACCATCTGATTTTTGACAAACCTGAGAAAAAAGAGCAATGGGGAAAGAATTATCTATTTATTGAATGGTGTTGGGAAAACTGGCTTGCCATATACAGAAAGTTGAAACTGGATCCTTTCCTTACACCTTATACAAAAATTAACTCCAGATGGGTTAAAGATTTAAACATAAAACATAACACCATGAAAACCCTAGAAGAAAACCTAGGTAATACCATTTGGGACATAGGCATGGGCAAGGACTTCATAATGAAAACACCAAAAGCAATGGCAAAAAAAGCCAAAATAGATAAATGGAATCTAATTAAACTAAAGAGCTTCTGCACAGCAAAGAAACTGTCATTAGAGTGAACTGACAACCAACAGAATGAGAAAAAATTTTTGCAATCTACCCATCTGACAAAGGGCTAATTCCCAGAATCTACAAAGAACTTCACAAATATGCAATGAAAAATAAAACTCCATTAAAAAGTGGGCAAAGAATATGATCAGACACTTTTTTAAAGAAGACATTTATGCATCCAACAAACACATGAAACAAGCTCATGATCACTGGTCATTAGAGAAATGCAAATCAAACCACACTGAGATAACACTTCACGCCGGTTAGAGTGGTGAACATTAAAAAATCAGGAGAAAACAGGTGCTGGAGAGGATGTGGAGAAACAGGAAAGCTTTTACACTGTTGGTGGGAGTGTAAATTAGTTCAACCATTGTAGAAGACAGTGTGGCAATTCCTCAAAGATATAGAACTAGAAATAACATTTGACCCAGCAATCCCATTACTAGGTATATACCTGAAGGAGTATAAATCATTCTATTATAAAGGCACATGCACACATATGTTTATTGCAGCACTGTTCACAACAGCAAAGATTTGGAACCAAGCCAAAGGCCCCTCGATGACAGACTGGATAAAGAAAATGTGGCACATATACACCATGAAATACTATGCAGCCATTAAAAAGGATGAGTTCATGTCCTTTGCAGGGACATGGATGAAGCTGGAAATCATCATTCTCAACAGACTGACACAAGAACAGAAAACCAAACAATACAGGTTCTCATTCATAAGTGGGTGTTGAACAATGAGAACACATGAACACAGGGAGGGGAACATCACACACTGTAGCCTGTTGGGTGTGGGTAGGGAATAGCATTATGAGAAATATCTAATGCAGGTGGTGGGGTGATGGATGCAGCAAACCATTATGGAATGTGTACACTTAATGTAACAAACCTGTATTCTGCACATGTACCATAAAACTTAAAGTATAATTTAAGAAAGAAATATAAAAAATATAGAATAATTCCAAATTGTCCTATTATTATATTAAATATTGCTATTTATACACCATAATTAATGCATTCATATTTATATTAATATTTGAATAAAATTATTGTTTTAATAAATTAATAATATCCATCAATATTTGTATCAATCTATAAATTAATACTAATAACACAAATTTTAGAAACTTTTGCGGAGTATAAAGAAAACAGAAAATACATCACAATTCATTTTATGAGGCTAACACAACCTTTTTACCTAAAACTGAGATGACAGTGCAGGGAAAAATTTTAGGTAACTAATTCAAGAACACAGTGGTAATATTAAACCAAATGGTAAATATGCTAGCAAAATATTCATTCCACTTCAGTACATAATCATTAAAATTATAGAATAGAAAGAGATGCAAATTCATCATTCTAATGAAACGTTTTTAATAGATCCAATAAAACATAAGAAAATATCACTACCTGTTATACCAATAATACACCAAACTTGCAAATATTGATTATTTAATGGTTCATTATGCAATTTCAGCTATCTTCCAAGGTTTAAAAATGTATACAGTACTTATGTAACAAACATACAGGATCTGCACATCACATGTACCCCTGGACTTCAATTATAATAAAAAAATGTATGCAGTAATTGTAGGAAATGAAAAATAATTATGCTGATGTCCAGACAAGGTCTTCAGGTGTTGTGATAGTCATCGTTCTTCTAAATAGAAAATAAGTCATAGAGGAAATTATAATGAAAATTAAAAAATATTTTTAAATGACAGCTAAACATTGTAGCATAACCAAATCCAGACCTAACAGACTTGGGGCATCTCATGTGTGTATTATAAAAGGAAAGACTGAAACTCACTATATTAAATGGAATCCAAATAGAAATACCAGAAAGAGTTTAAAGTAAAGTTTAAAAGAAAAATAAAATCGTGTAGAGTAGGAACTAATGTAATGAAACGAAAACTAAGCATAAATATATCATTGAAAATATTGTCATTTTCAAGTGACAAAACGATTCCTTTGCTGGAAGGCTGATCATGGTTAGTTGGTAGAAGACACATACAACTGAAATGAGGAGACAGTGGGCCATTAGCAACAGATTCTGCCAAAATGAAAACATATTATGAATCATATTTTATTAATGAAATAAAAACTTAACTTTAAATAAAGATGCAATGGAAAATATATAAAATCTTACAACTTATAAATTAATTCAATTATAAAATAATTCAACTCCTTACCCTTGTAATACCAAAAATATACAAATATGGACTATTTAATGATTCACAATGCAAATAATAATTCAACTATAAAACAATTATATTAATATAATGACAGAAATATGAAAAATATTTGCCACTAAAGAAATTACAGGCCTATATGATTTGCCCTGCAAACTCTAATAATGCTAAAGGAAAAGCAACACATGTACGTTATCAACCCTGTCAGAGTATCAGCAAAATAGAAAATATGTCACAATTCATTTTATCATGCTAACATACCCTTTTTACCAATTACTGAGATGACAATGCAGGAAAAATTATAAGTAACCAATTCAAGAACACAGTGGAAATATTAAACAAAATGTTATGAAACTGAGAAAACATACATTATAGCTTCCTTGATTTAAATCCAACTCAGTTTTACACTAGAAAATCAAATACTGTAATTCATCTCAAATGCTAAATAGGAAAATATATGTCACAATAAATGCAGGAAAAGCTTTTGATTAACTGCAATATGTATTAATACAGAAAATGCTCTTAGCAAATCAGCAATAAGAGTGAAACTTCCACAATATGAAAATACTTACCTCCAATAGTAAATCTATTAACCAGGAAATATAAGTTTTTCCTCAGATCAGGAATGAAACAAAGATGCACACCAATGTCATTTCTATTTGACTATGAGCTAAATGCTTTGGCCATTGATTGAAAGGTTTAACAGAATATGCATAATCATTTTATCTCATATACACATATAATAGCACTTAGTTGTCACTAAGTTTTGGTTTATATAGACAACTTGTCCATTTCCCTTTTTTCTGCACTGGTTTCCTAAATGTGTTTTGAGATACGTCTGTGTTGCATGTAGCCATATTTCACGTAGTTCCATTGCTAGAAAGTATTGCCGTATTATACTCTAGTTCATTTTCCATCTTACTGCTGATAGTCATTGAGTCATTTCTAGCTTCAGGGATATTCATAAACAAATTTGTCATAAACATTTCTAACACCTTGATGCACCTGTGCAAAGACTAAAGATTATTTGGAGTATCTATCTGGAATTGATGGGTCATACCATACATGGATCATCAATATTGCCGAAATGTTTGCCAAAGTCACTGAGCCATTGTCTACTCTCTACAGCAAAGCAGAAGACTTTCATTTCTACATGGCATAACTAATAACACTTCCCATATCAATTAAAAAATACCAACCTTGAATTCATCTAATATATAGATATAGATATACATTCATATTTAGAATATTTTCCCTTATGAGTTTTGTTTTTCATCTTGTTTAAAAACTCTTTTCAATTCCAAAGAAGTTCATGATTATACAACTGCTTAATATCTTTATATTTTTCTCAGATAAGTATGGAATTAATCTGTGGAAATGATGTGGTGTAGGAACTCAATTTTATTTTTATATTGATATAAAAATATGGTATCTCAATTTATTAAAATATCTGTTCTTTCCTTATTTATCTACCATGATATATCTCTCATATATCAAGGGTTCATATAAGTATAAATCTATTTTGTGGCTCTCTTTTCTGTTCCAACATCCGTTTTCCAAATGCTTGTGCCAATTCCACATTTTCTTAATCACTTTAGCTATATAAAAAGTTATGATATCTTATAGATTATCTCCTTCCATCTTATTTTTCTTCAAAAATATTCTGCCTGATAGACTTTTTTTGAATTTATATGTATACAATATATGAATACATTTGTCAAGTTCAACAAAAATATTTTTTGACTGGAATTATACTGCATACACATAAAAATCTGTGGAGACATAATATCTTTATAAGGTAGGATTGCCAAGAACTCTAAAGGGTCTGAAATTTTATTTTATGTGTCTGCTCTCCAGTTTGCCTGCCACAGTTTCAAGAATGCTGGCTTGAATAATTCATACTTTATACTGGGCAAAGGTTAGCCTGTCTAACTCTTGCCTGAGAAGGGGACATTATCTTTATTATATAGAATGATAAATTTTACATTGGATATTTATTGTATTAATATAATAACAAATAGCCTTAAAATAGTTGGAAAAAATAGAGTTTATGATTCTGAATGAATAACACGCAGAAACAAGAGAGGGGCATGAGTAGTTTTTTACTAAGAGGAATCTTTCAGCAATTATGGCATATCAATGTTTATTTACACATTAATATATCTAGATTTGGAAAGAATAAAATCTCTAGGAGAAAAGAAGAATATTTACATATGGAGGGACTTCCAGGAAGCTTCTGATTTGTAGGCAATTATCCAGATCTTGAGCTTCATGGTATTTATGTGGATATTCTCTTTACAAGTATTTCTTAAAATATACATACATATTTTGCAAAATTATTATTTGTAATTTCATGAGAAAATATGTAAAAGTATTCTTTAAAAAAATAACATAAGCAATACAACCCAATAGGAGACAGGACCATTATGGATTGGGGCTAACTTAGAGCTTCACTGCATTTGCTTATTAGTTTTGTCTAGCTATGGTTTTTCTACACTTCTAGAGAGTATCACTCCAGGGGTTCCAACTAGGAGCCTAAGGTTTGGAGAATTAATTACAAATACTTTTTAAGTATTTTAACTTATATGCCTTATGGAAGAAATAAAAGTATAAATTATGATTCTTATTATTTTAGGTCAGTGGATTTTAGATATGAAGGCCTTCATTATATAGAGAAAGACTTTTAGCCACTGTGTTTTGAAAAAAAATACCTAGAAATGTACATAAATACACTGTATTACCTATAAGTTCAAAAGATTCATAGGTCTACATAAGAACATTCCCAGGTCAGCCATGAACTTAGTTAAGAGCCAGTTCTTCCTTCAGGGTTTTCAGCCTAGTTGAGGATACAGGACATGTTTTTAAGCAATTAACAAGACTAATGACAACATGAAGAAGATTCAAATTGCCAGATGAAAAGCATAACCAGTAATGACGTAGGAGTACAGAAGAATAAAGAGAAAAATCTTGGACATTGATGAAGAGTTGATGGAGAAGATAAGATCTGAATGATAAATAAGACAAAGAAAAGTCTTATTTATGTAAAATGAAGCTTTTACGTAAAATGAACAGATAATGAAAAGGCAGAAAAACAAAATAAATGCTGTTTATTTTTGGCAAAGGTGATATAGGGTGAGTTGTGTCAATACTTACGTATCCAATAATGTGACAGCACTGATTGTACAGACATAAGAGCAACAGGAGAAAATATTCAATGTGCTCAAGACACTGTGCTCAAAACGAAGTCACATCTTTAGTGAAAAAAATGATGTCAAAATTAAATCTTAAAACTATGTAACCATAAAGAGAAGTGAATATATGTAGGGAAGGTGAACAAGGAGGCAAAATGTTTCTGTCTATGAGGATTTAAAAGTTGTTTAATGATGTTGAAGTATAATGCATGGTTCAAACTGAAAGTAGTCCAGTAGCAAGGGAGACCAGGATGCCATAGAGTTACCTTTACCTCAATTGTCATGTTTAGATTTTTTAATTAAAAATGAAGACATAGGTAGAGAGTAATAAACACCACAGTGCTGACCTCAGAAGAGAAAGAAATAGCTTTGAATAAAATGCGCTGAATTCTTACATCTTTATTTGCATTACACCGAAACATTATTCAGAAAAAGTATGCAATGACATAGAAATGCTTACTACTATATTTGCTAGGATTTTAAAAAGCAAAAAAAAGGAAACACATAAACAGAAAATCAGAAAATTGAAATGAGGAAAAATAAGGTTAAAATATATTTGTAAGAAGATAATGTAGCTGTGGGTTTTCAAGATGTCAAAGAGATAAATATTAGTAAATTAAAAAACATTGTCCCTAAAATATAAAAAGTTTTAAAGTAACCATGCCAATTTTTGGAATTAAACCCCAAAAGACATAGTTCTTACATGTTATTTAAACAATATATTATGATACATAGTAACTATGAAGGACATTAATAAAATTTTTTGAAATTGCTTATATCTACTTTGTTAATGGCAAACAATAGTTTGGTAAAATGTCTATGGAGGTTAAAATTATGAGAATATCTACATTGATGTAGAATTTAAGGTACAAATTTTATAAATCTATCACTGTTATAAAATATGAGTTGATATTTTTATATACATGGTGTTAACTGTCCTTTAAAATTTATATTGAATTTATGCTTAAAGGTGGAAGATATTTTAAGATTACACTGTTAACAAATACATATCTGAATGACAAGGTGTCTATCAAATGGAATGGAATATTTAAAATTTTCATTTTCTTATTGATTTGTTTATTCTTTCTTGATAGTAGATATACTATGTTGCCAATTACTAGATTAGCAATACTGAAATCTGTCAAACATATTTCACACATACTTTATTATTACAGGCACAATAAAATGGTGTCAAAACACGAGTTAAGAGAGCAGCCAGCAGCTGAAGGAAAAGAACATCCAAAGATCTCATTACCTTTTCTGTGTAAGGATGCTTGCTTCGGGGACCATGGGATATATACATGGCTTCTACTCTCCTTTTATTATAGTCATAAAGAGCAACTGAAGCTCATAAAAAGTAGCTGGCAGATTTGTAAAAGATATAACAGCTTTTTCACAGAGTTTCTATAGAGCCATCTAAGGAAAATTTCCCTTCCAAAGCATTGCTAGGAGCTGTTTATCTTAGAACTGCCTACTATGTCACGGTGAACTGAGTATTTCTCCTGTCATCTAGTTTGCCAAACAAGGACCTGTTCTCTTTGACTTTTTCCTCAATAACAGTCAATGCTGTATACATGAAGTATGAGAATTCAATACTTATAGAGTAATGGATCTGTCCTGAGGTGAAGGTCAATTTATGTGTTTGTGTATATACATATTTGCAAGATAATTTATATTTTAAATTTATTAAATTAATTTGCACCTATTTTATAATAGTTCTGGACATACAGACGGGCAGAAGAGATAACCATTCCTTTGTAAAAAAAGTAAGAGGTATTTAATTCTCTCTGCTGCTAAGCCTGTGTTCTAAAATGTTCACACTAATCTGACCTTTATTTTATTTTTTATTTATTTTATTTTTTTGAGACAGAGTTTCGCTCTTGTTACCCAGGCTGGAGTGCAATGGCGCAATCTTGGCTCACCGCAACCTCCGCCTCCTGGGCTCAGGCAATTCTCCTGCCTCAGCCTCCCGAGTAGCTGGGATTACAGGCACACGCCACCATGCCCAGCTAATTTTTTGTATTTTTAGTAGAGACGGGGTTTCACCATGTTTGCCTGGATGGTCTCAATCTCTTGACCTTGTGATCCACCCGCCTCGGCCTCCCAAAGTGCTGGGATTACAGGAGTGAGCCACTGCGCCCGGCCCTGACCTTTATTTTTAATGAACATAAAGACTAAAGTAGCATTATAATGTTATCTAGAAACTAATGTATAGTTGTCCAATAACAGCTGATAAAAATTTCACTAAAATTAGCTTATTAAATAAGTTTCCAATAAGTAAATGAACCCTGGGGGATATAAAATGGCAGCAATAATTGTCAGGAAATGTTTCCAAAACATTCTAGATTATTTATTTCAACCACAGAATCTGGGAAGGGGGAGTTCAGAAAATATGGACGGAATAAGGAAACCCCTAAGTGTGTATTAGAACCAAAGAGTTTGAAAGGAAAAGAAAAGTCAGAGAAAAGCAGAGGCAGAAAGTGGCAGAGAGAAACTGATAGGGTTTCCAAAGGCACCCCAGCTAGAAGGAAAGGTAGTAACTGCCACAAGGCCCCAGAAAAATGAAGTTGGAACTTAATATATCTCTTGTAATATGTTACAAGGTACCTAGTCAACATCAATGGTTCACTAAAGATCTGTGTTTCTTCCAGCTCTCTATCCCATCATCTACGTAAATGTAGCCCTCATTGGCTGGAATCATAATGACATCTGCATCTGGAAGTGGCCACCCACAAAACACATGACAGACTTCAGACCACATGAAAAGTCTACAGGGTGAGAATATGAAAATCCAGCAACGAGGAGAATAAAAGAGTTATCTCCCACGAAGAACACTTTCCAGAAGCTACACAATTCCAGTTATTGATTCATCCCATTTACTAGAACCTGTTTATCTTGCTATGCCTAAAAGCAAGGGAAACTGAAATAGATGCTATTATATTCTGTAACTCAAGCTTAGCCTAGCTTCAGAAGTTTTAATAAAGAAAATATATTGAAATATTTTATGGTAGCTATTCACTTCCAAATACATAATTTTTGTTTCAGCTCAATTTTTAAATTTTAATATCATATCACACTCCTTCATATAGGTTTAGATATAATTTTAACTTCTTTCTAAGGGACATTGTTTCCTATAATTAAAGCAGTTCAACTATCTGCTAAGTCATTGCTTTCCTATTACAAGCTATTTTGATTACAATAAACCTGTGCAAAACATTAGGATGCTTTAGCAATAATTAAACACCAATGAATACTTTCTTAGTTTTACATGGTGAGCAAAACAAGTATGGCCCCATAGTCTCATCTCAGTTTCCATGAGTCACTATTAATTCAGGTATAAAATATAGGAAACACATATACTGAAATTTTTGATTTCCCCAAATGGAAGATAAATTAGACAGCAATGTTGAGTTATGATCTCCAAACCCCAAATTTCTGTGCTTTCCACATAATAAATCCAAACCGAGAGGTTTATAACAGCCCAAGAACTGAATATGAACACCAGCCTCAAGAGCAGAACATTGACTATCAGGACAAAAACTCCAAAATGCACTTGTGGGGGGTGCTTGTGGACACAGGAGGTCTTTTAGGGAGTGAGCATCATCATGACAGGCTGGGCATGCTAAGACATTTCTGTATCCTATTTTACTCCCTCATTAAGGAGAAATCAAATTCCTATTCTGACTGAGATTTTCACACAGTTCGGAGAGAATTAAAACCAAATTCTGGTGCTCTTTTTATGAAAAACTCTGAGCCTCAGTAATATATCATGAAACAAGATAAAATGATTAGATTCATAAATAATTTTGGAAGGCCAGACAAAGTGATGTTTAATAACCCAACTGAGTGGTAGTGGATAACAAAATACAATATCACCATTAAGAAATAGGCCCAATTAAATATCTCTTTTTATTTCCTTAGTAGAAGTAGCAGTGGTAGTAATATTGTTAGTATAGTGCTTTATGGCAATCAAAGTCAGCATGATAAAATCATTCTTACTGTATAGCTTGTCTTTTTATTTGAATCCTTGTTTTTAATTTTAGGTATCAAGTAAATGTGTTATTTCTGAGGCCTCTCTTCTGTTCCATTTACTTCCTATTCACTGGGAATTACTTCCTATTCAAACACTGCACTTATCATAATAATAAAATGTTTACTTAATTATCCCTATATTGTTTAAAATCTTTTAATTACACAAATACTATTCAGGACATAGGCATGGGCAAAGAATTCATGACTAAAACACCAAAAACAATTGCAACAACAGTCACAATTAACAAATGGGATCTAATTAAACTAAAAAGCTTCTGCACAGTAAAAGAAACTATAATCAAAAAGGCCACCTACAGAATGTGAGAAAATTTTGCAATCTATCTATCTGAGGGCTAATATCCAGAATCTACACAGAACTTAAACAAATTTACAAAACAAATCACAGCCCCATCAAAAAGTGGGCGAAATGTATGAACAGATGCTTCTCAAAAGAAGACATTTATGTGGCCAAGAAACATGAAAAAAGATTATTACTTCTCATGAGAGAAATGCAAATTAAAGCCACAATGTGATACCATCTCATGCCAGTTAGAATGGCAATCATTAAAAAGTCAAAAAATAACAGATGCTGGTGAGGATGTGGTGAAATAGGAAAACCTTTATACTGTTGGTGGGAGTGTAAATTAGTTCAACCATTGCGGAAGACAGTGTGGTGATTCCTCAAGGATCTAGGACCAGAAATAACATTTGACCCCACAATCCCCTTAGGGGTATATACACAAAGGATTATAAAGCATTCTACTATGAAGACACATGCACATGTATATTTAGTGCAGCACTATTCACAATAGCAAAGACTTGGAACCAACCGAAATGCCCATCAATGATAGACTGGATACAGAAAATGTGTCACATATATACAATGGAATACTATGCAACCATAAAAAGGATGAGTTCATGTCCTCTGCAGGGACATCAATGAAACTGGAAACAATTATTCTTAGAACTAACACAGGAATAGAAAACAAACAGCATATGTTTTCACTCATAAGTGAGTGTTGGACAATGAGAACACATGGACACAGGGGAGGAACATCACACATGGGGGCCTATCAGGTGGTGGAGGGCTAGGGGAGGGATAGCATTAGAGGAAATACCTAATGTAGGTGATGGATTGATGGGCTCAGCAAACCACCATGGCACGTGTATACCTGTATAACAAACCTGCACATTCTGTACATGTATCCCAGAACTTAAAGTATAATTTACAAAAAGGAAGTAAACCATTTCCTCAAATATACTTTAATAAGAAAAAAATGAACAGAGAATCCAAGTATCACCTACATATTATTGATAAAATTGATTTTAAGGTTAAAAATCATCTAATGTGAGAAAAATATGTTCACTAAACCCTGTATTTGTAAATTTCAATTAAAAAATTATTTGTAGGCCTTACCTACATGGCTCCTTCTCACAGCAATCTAAGAAAACAGAAAAACAAATTTACTCCATATCCAGAACTCTTGACAAATTATAAAATAATTTTTACCAATTAAGAAATTTAAATACTATTGCTGACTTACCAGATAACTCAGGGCATCTTTGTCTAAAGAAGTGAAAATTACAACTGAAACTTTTGTATTTAAAGAAAATCTATTTTCATAAAAGTCATATAGGGGAGAGAGATGTTTCCCCTAATATCTCTGGCTATTACCTTAAGTAAAATCATACGTCTTTTGAAGGTGATATAGAATATTATTTGATTTTGGTAAAATAATTGCTTTAGATATGAAAATGAAAAAAGAACAAATATGTGGCAAAAGAAAATCTCATTCACCTGATATTAGATTCTATTAGCTAAACTTTACTTGCTATTTTTTTTTTTTTACTAGCTACACAGTTCATATCATTTGTTACTATAAAGTGGAAGGCTCCAGAGACAGCTTCTTATGAATACTTCTTGAAAGATCTTTGAGGTCAAAACAGTGATTTAACCTCAGAGTTCGGCCTCAAATTCCATAGAGTGCAGGAAAAGAAAAATATAATTTAATTTCTAGGACATTCAGCAGATAGGGATTTCAACAGCTATAGGCCAGCACATGATTTGTGTTGTAATAACCAGTCATGACAGCCACATATTTTTTGATTTATGTTTAAAAGTGCTTTATACAAAAGTTTTTAAATATGCTTGGATGCATATTTTTGGTAGCTTCTTTTGTGGCAATTGTGTGTGCAAATGCACACACAGAGACACAGACTCACAGTGCCTCAAAATTTGAAGGAAAAGGATGTCATATGGATGTATAAAGTCGACGAAGTGTGTAGTTAGTAAAATTCCAAAAGTAGAAGGAAATCATAGTTACAGTTACACAATTCTTACTACTGGTTCAGGTCTTGATATAATCCTTTATCTTCGAGAGAAACATCATTTTACAGCCAATGGACATTTTACATTGTACAAATATTTAAGGACCCACTCTTAATTTGTAAAAACTGATCCCTAAGTATTGCTCTGCACATAAGGTACACTTGAATGCTGTATAAGTAAATTTTTAATTTAATTTCAAATAGTGGAGTGAAAAATGAGTTTGCTTCAATAAATATATATTTGCCTGTCAGCAACAATAATGCACAGAAATGGTAATGTTTTATACATTTTAAAAGGAAATAGAAAATACCAATTTCTTCAAAAAATAAACATATCTCTTTGCTGAGTGCTATGCAATATGTCAATATTCAATTAGCTCTATGTGAGAATCTTAACAATTTTTATTTTACTATTTTTGTGGCCAAACATTGAGACAAGATTTCTGCTTGTAAGTGGCCACGAATGAGACAATATGTAATGATTTACTGAGTTCTGGAGTCTACAAAATTATCCACAGTGAAATAAGAAAATCAGAAGATGACAAAGGCTTATTCCCAGTTTTTAAGCCACAGACACAAACAAAAAAAAAAAACCATGTTTTCTCAATGGCTACTGAAATTAGTGCTTTTCTGGCTAAAATCTACAAGCTTCAAGATATTGTTATAGAATATCAGTGGATAAAAAGATTCTGAAAATGCCTTGAAACTCAAATTCTATTTTGACTGTTAAGAGTCAAATATGTATTTAACGGGTTAATGTTGGCAATAATCAAAGGTGTTTTAGCTAACATTCATATGTGAACAAGAACAAACATTGGCAAAAGTGATAATTACTATATTAGTTGTAAGTTCATGTGGAAACTGCCTTTGCTAATTCAGTCAGGGATAGGCTGTGATGTTAGGGATAAGAAACCTATGCAATGTGATGTACAAGTCCCATAATATTAGGTATTAAAAAAGCGCCAATATTCTTTTTTCTTTTTGACACAGAGTCTCACTCCGTCACCAGGAGCCAGGCTGGAGCTCAGTGGCGCAACCTTGGTTCACTACAACCTCCGCCTTCCAGGTTCAAGCAATTCTCCTGCCTCAGCCTCCTGAGTAGCTGGTACTACAGGCATGCACCACCACGCCCAGCTAATTTTTTGGTATTTTTAGTAAGATGGGGTTTCATCATATTGTCCAGGATGGTCTCGATCTCTTGACCTCGTGATCCACCCGCCTCGGCCTCCTAAAGTGCTGGGATTACAGGCCAATATTCTTTTTATATAAACAAAACAACAAAACAGAACAAAACTGAGAATGCCAAGGAAGATTTTAAAAAGGATAAGCAAATGATAGGGTACACCAAATTCCCAATTAGATACTATCCTTATGCTTTAACATCCTCCAATGAATACTTTCATTCTGTTTTGTTGTTAAAGTTCAGTAACCCTCAACCTAGAGCACACATTAGCAAAACAAACACACAAACAAACAAAAAACAACCACGAAGTTAAAAACGTAAATAAAGTTCTTCAAGAAATACAAAATTATGAGCGCCTCATTAGAATTTATTCCATAGCCACTAATGCTAAAGAGTCCAAAAATTTGTGAGACTTAATTTAGTGTACAATTTTGTTATGTGCCTTAGTCCTTCATATTCATGGGTTCATCCTCCATCAATGGATTCGATCACTCTTGGATAGAAAAATATTCATTAAATAATTGCATCTGTACTGAATAGGTATGGACTTTTTTTTAACTGCATTTTAGGTTTTGGGGTACATGTGAAGAACATGCAAGATAGTTGCATAGGTACACACGTGGCAGTGTGATTTGCTGCCTTCCTCCCCTTCACCTATATCTGGCATTTCTCCCCATGCCATCTCTCCCCAACTCCCCACCCCACACTGTCCCTCCCCTATTTCCCCCAACAGACCCCAGTGTGTAGTGCTCCCCTCCCTGTGTCCATAAGTTCTCATTGTTCAACACCCACCTATGAGCAAGAACATGCGATATTTCATTTTCTGTTCTTGTGTCAGTTTGCTGAGAATGATGTTCTCCAGGTTAATCCATGTCCCTACAAAGGACACAAACTCATTGTTTTTGATTGCTGCATAATATTCCATGGTGTATATGTACCACATTTTTCCAGTCCAGTCTATCATCGATGAGCATTTGGGTTGGTTCCAGGTCTTTGCTATTGTAAACAGTGCTGCAATGAACATTTGTGTGCATGTGTTCTTATAGTAGAACGACTTATAGTCCTTTGGATATATACCCAGTAATCGGATTGCTGGGTCAAATGGAATTTCTATTTCTAGGTCCTTGAGGACTCACCACACTGTCTTCCACAACAGTTGAACTAATTTACACTCCCACCAACAGTGTAAAAGTGTTCCTATTTCTTCATATCCTCTCCAGCATCTGTTGTCTCCAGATTTTTTAATGATCACCATTCTAACTGGCGTGAGATGGTATCTCAATGTGGTTTTGATTTGCATTTCTCTAATGGCCAGTGATGATGAGCATTTTTTCTTATGTTTGTTGGCCTCATGTATGTCTTCTTTTGTAAAGTATCTGTTTATATTGTTTTCCCACTTTTGAATGGGCTTGTTTTTTTTTTTTGTAAACTGTTTTAGTTCTTTGTAAAAAAAAAAAAAAGTATGGACTTTTTGATCTTGTCATTATTCCCTAAGCAATACAGTATAATAACTATGTTCATGGCACTTACCATTGTATTAGGTATTATAAGTAATCTAGAGATGATTTAAATTATACAGTCAGTTGTGCATAGGTTATATGCAAATATTACATCATTTTATTTTAAGGTCTTGAGCATCCACAAATGCTGGCATTTGTGAAGCTCCTGGAACTATTCTTCCATGAATATTAAGGGATGACAGTACAATGTTACCCAAGCAAGGTACCTAAAGTACTGGATTCACAGGCAATTTTCCACACATGAGAATTAACTTGTTGAATTTTTAATTTGTGTTCTAGGATAGGAAAAAACTTTGGTGTAAGGCATTCTTGCCTCACCAAACTCCTACCTATGGAGATCCTAAGCATGCAGCATCTTCACAAAATCCTGGTATAATAAAGGTCACTATTCATGTCTTCCTTTCTCATAACTTATCAATAAGGAACTGTCAAAACTTTTGAGACAGATAACATATAGATAGTTTTAAAGTGGAGGCAACAAATCTACATAGTAAAGATATCTCCATTATACTACACATACCAAAATAGTATTAGGATATATTTAGGAGTCCTTCCCATCCCAATACACCTTGGTCTGGAGACTCCTCTGCAATTATCCCATTATGAATTTTGACATGATTCAAGATGTTCAGAATGAAATGTTTGAAAGTACTTTATTCAAAATATTTTAAGTATGCATAATAGGTTCCTTTGTAGCCAATATGAATATGTATATACCCACATATATGCAATGTATGCATACACACACACATACCCTTACACATATATGCATAATCACATATTGAGAGAGAATTCAAAAATCTGAATAGAAAATGATATATCAAAAATGTACATCCTTCTGGCATATTAATCCATGACTACAATTTATATGGAGTTCACATTATTTCCATCTCTAATCATCTGCTAGAGCTTTTTCTTTTTTAAATTTGTTTATTATACCACTTATTTCAAACTATTCCATTTGATACGGTTTGTCTGTATCTCCATTCAAATCTTAACTTAAATTCTAATAACTCACATGTTTCAAGGGCAGGGGACAGTTTTAATTGAATCATGGGGGCAGTTTCCCCCGTACTGTTCTCATGAGAGTGAATAAGTCTCAGGAGGTCTGAGAGTTTTATAAATGGGAGTTCCCCTATACAAACTCTTCCACCTGTTTCCATGTAAGAAGTGCTTTGCTTCCGCTTTGCTTTCCACCATAATTGTGAGGCCTCCCCAGCCATGTGGAATTGTGATTCAATTAATCCTCTTTCCTTTGTAAATTATCCAGTCCCTGGTATGTTTTTATTAGCATCATGAAAACAAATTAATAAACCATTCTTGAGGATTTACAGTCTAAATTTTCTCAACACTGGTAGGAATTGGAGAAAAATTAGGATGCCACCAATAATCTAAAATCAAAATGCCGGAAGATAGTTTAAAACTTTTACAATATTAAAAATAGAATATTACCCAAAGTATATTAAATAACTACAATATTTGTTACATGAAACAAAGAAAAGAAGATAATTCTGTATGGAACAAAAAAAAAAAAAAAAGGAAGGAAAGAAAAAAAACAAAATTGGCCAAGAAACAGTAACACAATTTAATCCCAGGACTTTGGGAGGCCAAGCAAGGCTGGAAGATCACTTAAGACCAGCCTGGGCAACATGAGGAAACCCGACCTCTACAAAAATACAAAAAATTATCAGTGTCTTGTGACAGGTACCTGAAATACCAGCAATCTCGGAGGTTGAGATGTGAGAATTACCTGATCCCAGAAGGCTGAAGCCGTAGTTAGTTATCCATGATGTGCTTTTCTACATGTGTTGCTTGGGTAACAGAGCAAGACCCTTTTCAAAAAAAAAAAATTAAAAAAAATTGAAATACTCTTTCTCTCATAGATAGATGGATTATCCACAGATAGAGATACAGAAGCAGCAATAGATGTATAGATACAGATATATTTCCCTCCCTAAAAAAGGATCAATGGAACTTACTTTGGATAAAATAAAAAAGAATTTTACACAGTAGAAATGTTTTTAAGTTTTTCTTTGTAGTCCTATAACAGTCTGTTTCACACAAACTTGCCTCCATTTAACCCTAATCTTCAATTCTCCATAAGTAACTGAAAGTACATTTTATTTATTTTTTAAATCTAGTAAACATTTTGGGTCAATTAAAAATTTGAGGTAAAATTTTAAAAAAAGTTGTCTAACATGAGTGACTTCTCTCTATCATGTGAAAGAAAGTACTAGATTATAACCACATTCTTTATGTCAGAGTATCAAAATATCAGTACGAGTTTTCTGTCTCTGATCTACTGTAAAGTTACCTACACTGTCTTTTCTTATATAATTAACATCTTAACATGAATTTTTTTTCTCTAAATAAGATAACAAAATCTTTACAGAAATTTTAAGTTTTCCACCAAGAAGATTCAGAGGGATACATGATTTTTTTTCTAGTGGGTGAAATTGTATCTTTTTTTAAAACCATACAATTTTGTAGGTACTGCAGAAAATGATAATTTGATTTGGGATTAAATCTATGACTACTTAGAAAAATATATATTTTCTTTGTGAATACTTATGGCATAAAAATTGATAGCTCTGGACACATCTCTTTTCCTGGCTTGTTAAAATGCAGTGTGACAAATCCTGACAGGCAAGGGAGAGCTAAGATGATAGGAAATACCTGTTTCTGGAAAATGAATACAATTTAAAAATACATTTCTTGTTCTCCTGATTTTGAAAGATTCAAAATGCATAAGCAAGATTTTAAACAGCATTTGTGACCCACCAAAATATATTTTTATTATTTTCTTCATTATATATCCTTAAAATACAATTTTTATGTATTATATGTCATTCCCATAATAATGCATTTAATAACTTCAGTTGTTTAAGAGATTCCATTTAGAAGTGTCACTTCCACTGAGAGAAGTATATTTCATGTCAATATATTAGTACCAACAATATGCAAATAGTAGTCTTTTCTTTTATAATCTGGTCTGGTAGTGAATATTACATCAATGCTTTGTAATAGCTATATAAATTACTAGCAGCATTTATATTTTATCATAGAGTTTTAAAATGGCTTTTCCTTATAATTTTATTCTTGTTTTATGCAACAGCCTTTGTGAACACATAAGGCAGGTATCACCATTCCTGGTTTAAAGATGGGAGTAATTGTCTACTAGTACATGCAAGATATTGGAGGATATGAGTTAAAAACACAAGTCAGCTAAGGAATACTAATGCAACCTATAGGATAAGGTAGAAATTATATTCCGCTGCTTAAAACATTACCAAAAAAATTCGATCTATAAGACCTTGAGTAATATGACTAGGAGGTAGGGAGAAATATCATAGAGGAAAAGCAGGAAGAGTACAAGAGGTTCTTGGACATGTTGATAAAAGAACAAATGATCTGAGTTAACAAGTCCTCTCATCATCAGACAGAAGATCATCAACAAGGGCTTCTCAAATGCCTCAGTCAACATCACATAAATTAGGCTAAATACTAACCCTTCACACTAACTCTCACACACACAAAAACAACCCTCCACTTCATCCATCTATCACCCTATTGCCTACTAAGGACCTTTTATGTGTTGATATTCTGAATATTAGTGGAGCTGTCTGCGTTTTTGCGAAACAGCACTTTTTGACATATCTCTACCATACCTCATTACTGCCAGGACTTTGGAAATTTTGAGACTTTGAAATAAAGGAACAGTGTGTATGTATGTATGTGTAGGTATAGACACAACATACACACACATCTTTTCCTACTCAGGACTAAAACTTCCCATCCTACACTATCTGCAGAAAATCTGCTGTAACTTTATATTATTATAAATACTTAAGCATAATACAATAAATGATACATATGTAAAGAGTAAAATTTAATAGGTTTTGACACACATATACACTCATGAAACCATCACCACAATCAAGAAAGTGAAAATTTCCATTAACCCCAAAGTATCTTTGTGCTTAAGGAAGCTGCTATAAGGTTCTGCAAACTGTTTTCATTTAGTCTTACCTCTGCATGACAGGCAGATCTGAAAGGGCCAAGCAACACCTTTCACTGCATACAAATAACCTTCCTACTCTTCAGCAACCACAGAATAATTTGAAAAAGCAAGATCCAAAAAACAGTGGGCTTCTGATTAAAACATATGTGAGAGACTGATGATACTCTGAACAAAAAAATAATAAATATTTTATATTAATAACATGTAAGAAAATCTAAAACCTTCAAGGAAGACAGACAATCTGCAATGTACCATGGCTTGACTTACAATTCTTTGAATTTATGATAGTGTAAAATGATATTCATTTACTGTTATCCTCAACATACAGTGGGGTTACATTCAGGTAAACCCATCCTAAATTGAAAATATTGTAGGTGGAAAATGTACTTTCTAGTTAAAATATTTTTAACTTACCATGAATCTATTCAGATATTACCCTTTCATAAGTGAAAGAGCATCTGTAATAAAATTTTTAGAATAATAATTATAATACATAAATGAAGAATAGTATGTTCATGTCTGAGGAATTTTGATGGCTATAAAAATCAAACAGGAAACATATCTTAAAGTATAGAGAAAAGCTGTTGAATCTGAGACTGTGATGGGAAGATTACATAATTAGCAGATATACACTATAGACATATTTTTAAGTGTATCTGCTAATTATGTAATATTTCCATTATGATCTCAGATTTAAAAAGAAATGATAAATATAATCAATAAATGAATTAAAAATACAATGAGGAAGAAGAAATTTTCATAAACATAATTTTATAAATATTTACAAATTAATAAAGAAATAAATACAATGAAGAGGAAATTATTTCATAAATATAATTTTTACAAATATTCACAATAAAGAAATAAATACAGTAAGAAATGACAAAACCTGAACCATGTTGAAAAATTTGATCTAGTTTCATGCAGAACTGATAAAAAAAAGTTGATAAAATTATTAAAGACCAAAGTAAAAGACAAAGAATTACAAACCACCAGAGAAAAAAGTTACTTGCAAAAGAAAAATTAAAACAACAGCATTGGACATTTCAGCTAGAAAATAAGACAAATACATCTGTAAAGAAAAGAATAACAAATTCATCATCCTATATATATCCATAATTTAATTTGAGTAAAAAACCATAGAGATATCTTTCATATGCCCAGAAATCCAGTTTTATTTTATACATTTACCTTACTGAGGAAAATAATTTACTTATGACTGAAAACAAATAACATTCCAGAATTGAAATCTACAGAACAGGAAACAAAAAGAGGACTTGCGAAAGATTTAAATTATAGAAATTAATTAAAATCTTTAAATTTCTATAGTTCTTTAGATTAAATTATAGAAGGTGGAAGGCGATCAATCAGGAATATGTGATTTAAATTCTGCATTAGGACTTTTGAAAATGAAGAGATATAGTATTAAGTATTACTAATTTGCACCAGTAGTCAGCAAACTTCTCCAGCCCACTGCCTGTTGTGTAAATACTATTTTATTGGGACAAACTATGCCCACTGATTTCTGTATTGTCTATGGCTGGTTTAGCACTACATTGGCAGGTGTGAGTAGTTGGAACAGAGATTGTCCCAACCCCCAAAACTTATTATTTCACTCCTTACAAGAAAAACAAAACCAAACCATGTTCTAGACAGACCTAAAAATATTACACCTTCTCAGCAAAGTCTAAGGCTTTGAGGCAGTAAATGGTAAAGTAAATTCAATATCTTATCGATGAGTTGAGAAAAATAATAGAGAAGTACAAGTATTCTAAAGCTACTTTTTAAATTGGATATCATTCCAAAAGACAGAGAGAAAAAAAGTGGAAGCAGAAACAGTGTATCCAATTCTGTGAAGAAAATCAATGGTAGCTTGATGGGGATAGCACTGAATCTATAAATTACTTTGGGCAGTGTGCCAGTTATCACAATATTAATTCTTTTTGTCAATGAGCATGAAATGATTTTCCATCTGTTTGTGTCCTCTCTTATTTCCTTGAGCAGTGGTTTGTAGTTCTTCTCAAAGAGGTCCTTCACATATCTTTTCAGGTGTATTCCTAGGTATTTTATTCTCTTTGTAGCAATTACAAATGGGAGTTCACTAATGATTTGGCTCTCTGTTTGTCTATTATTAGTGCTTGTGATTTTTGCACATTGATTTTGTACCCTGAGACTTTGCTGAAGTTGCTTATCAACTTAAGGAGATTTGGGGATGAGACAATGGGATCGTCTAAATATACAATCATGTCGTCTGCAAATAGAGATGATGTGACTTCCCCTCAAACTTCATTTGGAACACAAAAAGAGCTCACATAGCCGAGAAATCATAGGCAAAAAAATAAATAAATAAAGTTGGAAGCATTACACTACCTGATTTCAAACTATACTACAAGCCTACAGTAATCAAAACAACATGATAAAAGTTCCAAAACAGAGATATAGACCAATGGAACGGAACAGAGGCCTCAGAAATAGTGCCACACATCTACAACCATCTGATCTTTGATAAAGATTACACTGTTAGTGGGAGTGTAAATTAGTTCTACCATTGTAGAAGACAGAGTGGCGATTCCTCAAGGATCTAGAACCAGATAAATCATTGACCCAGCAACTCCATTACTAGGTATATACTCAAAGGATTATAAATCATTCTATTATAAAGACACATGACCAGGTATGTTTATTGCAGCACTGTTCACAATAGCAAAGAATTGGATCCAATCCAAATGACCATCAATGATAGACTGGATAAAGAAAATGTGGCACATATACACCATGGAATACTATGCAGCCATCAAAAAAGATGAGTTCATGTCCTTTGCAGGGACATGAATGAAGCTTGAAACCATCATTCTCAGCAAACTGACACAGGAACAGAAAACCAAAGGCCCCATGTTCTCACTCATAAGTGCATGTCGAACAGTGAGAATACATGGATACAGGGTGGGGAACGTTACACACCATGGCCTGTTGAGGGCTGGGGTGCTTGGGGAGGCATAGTAGGGGGTGGGAAGATAGGGGAGTAATAGGATTAGGAGAAATACCTTTTGTAGGTAACAGGGTGATGGATGCAGTAAACCACCATGGCACATGTATATCTATGTAACAAAACTGCAAGTTCTACACATGCATCCCAGAACTCCCACCAAGAGTGTAAAAGCATTCCTATTTCTCCATATCCTCTCCAGCATCTGTTGTTTCCTGACTTTTTTATGATCACCATTCTAACTGGCATGAAATGATATCTCACTGTGGTTTTGATTTGCATTTCTTTTATGACCAATGATGATTAGCTTTTTTTCATGTTTGATGGCCACATAAATGTCTTCTTTGGAGAAGTGTCTGTTCATATACTTCACCCACTTTTTGATGGGATCGTTTGTGTTTTTCTAGTAAATTTGTTTAAGTTCCTTGTAGATTCTGGATATTAGCCCTTGTCAGATGGATAGACTGCAAAACTTTTCTCCCAATCTGTAAGTTGCCTATCCACTCTGATGATAATTTCTTTTGCTGTACAGAAACTCTTTAGTTTAATTAGATCCTATTATAAATGGTGTTAGGAAAACAGGCTAGTCATATGCAGCACCACTTGAGAGTGGTGGATAAGCTTTTTGATGTATTGCTGGCTCCGTTTGCCAGTACTTTATTGAGTCTGGTAGCGTGATGCCTCCAGTTTTTTTTTTTTTTTTTGCTTGTTTATTTTGTTTTGCTTGGGATTTTCTTGGTGACAACAGCTCTTTTTTGGTTCCATATGAACATAGATGTGAAAATCCTCAATAATTTCCCCATTCCTTGTTTTTGTCAGGTTTATAAAAGATCAGATGGTTGCAGACATGTGGCATTATTTCTGAGGCCTCTGTTCTGTTCTGTTGGTTTATGTCTGTTTTGGTATTAGTACCATGCTGTTTACATTACTGTAGCCTTGCTGTATAGTTTGAAATGTGGTAGCATGATGCCTCCAGCCTTGTTTTTTGTTTTGCTTAGGATTTTCTTGGCTATAATGGCTTTTTTAGTTCCATATAAACATCAATGTGAAAATCCTCGTAAAAAAATGCAAACTGAACCAGCAACACATCAAAAAGCTTATCCACTCTGATTAAGTCAGCTTCATCCCTGGGATGCAAGGCTGGTTCAACATATGCAAATCAATAACTGTAATTTATCACATAAACATAACCAAAGATAAAAACCACATGATTATCTTAACAGATGCAGAGAAGGCCTTTGATAAAATTCAATACCCCTCTATGCTAAAAACTCTCAATAAACTAGGTATTGATGGAACATATCTAAAAATAAGAGCTTCTTATGACAAACCCACAGCCAATATCATACTGAATAGGCAAAAGCTGGAAGGATTTCCCTTAAAAATCAGCACAAGACAAGGATGCCCTCTCTTACCATTCCTATTCAACATGGTATTTAAAGTTCAGTCCAGGGCAATCAGTCAAGAGAGAGAAATAAGGTGTATTCAAATAGGAAGAGAGGAAGGTAAATTGTCTCTATTTGCAGATGACACGATTGTACATTCAGAAGACCCCATCGTCTCAGTCCAAAATCTTCTTACGCTAATAAGCAACTTCAACAAAGTCTCAGGATGCACAATCAATGTGCAAAAATCACAGCATTCCTATACACTAATAATAGACAAATAGAGAGCCAAATCATGAGTGAACTCCCACTCACAATGGCTACAAAGAGAATAAAATACCTAGGAATAAAACTTACAATTGATGTGAAGGATCTCTTCAAGGAGAACTGCAAATCACTGCTCAACGAAATAAGAGAGGGCAATAACAAACTGAAAAACATTCCATGATCATGGATAGAAAGAATCAATATCGTGAAAATGGACATACCACCCAAAGTAATTTAAAGATTCAATGATATCCTCATCAAGCTACCAGTGACTTTCTTCATGTATTAGAAAAACTACTTTAAATTTCTTATGTTCTCATTCTTACATAAAGACCTCAATGGACTGGGCATTTGGGGTTCAGAGTCTAGGTCTGCTAACAGGAATTGCAGAGAGCAGATAAGTAACATAAACCTGTGGTTGGTGAGAGCACTCCAAGAAACAGAGTGAAGCTATGCCATATTGTACCACTGTAGTCATGATAAGGCAGGGATTACAGGCATGTACCATCGTGCCCGGATAATTTTTGTATTTTTAGTACAACAGGTTTCACCATGTCGGCAAGGCTGATCTTGAACTCCTGACCTCAGGTGATCCACCCACCTCAGCCTCCCAAAGTGCTGGGATTATAGGCATGAGCCATTGTGTCGGTCCTTCTGATTCTATTTTAAGTGAGGGGAGTAGTCATTGGAGGTTTTGGGTGAACAAGTATTTCATTGTGATATTTTAAAACAATTACCCTAGTTTTTTGTAGACAACTGATGGTTGGAACAAGGAAAAAAGGAGGAAGAGCAGTAAGAAGGCATTCACAGTAGTGTAGATGAGAAATGATGGTGCCTTGAACGATAAGTCTACTAGCAAAAGTGATCTTATCATCTGGATGTATTTCGAGTTCTAGATAACTATCACTGACAAATATTGGTGTAAAACAAAGTACAGCAAAAGATGTTCGCCAGGTAAGATTACAGGCAACAAATAACAAAGAAGAAAAAAATACAGGTTTTTGAAAATCTTTTTTGATTAAATCACATTAAAGTAAAGAGACAGATGATGAAAAAATACTATAAACTGAAAACTAGTAACATTTCTAAAAATAGAATTGATATTTTAATAAATAAGTCTATGGGTTTAAATAAAAACAACTAAAGATGTAAATTCAGAAGTTAAAAATGAATTTTAAATACTATATATGAAAGATATAAACATTAAAAATTTATATCATCTAGTATAAAACATCTATAATTGGACTTAATGCTAATTAACTGTCATTTAGTCTTTAACGCTATTTTATTGATTTGCAGCTTAATAATGCATTTGCTTGCTAGATAATTTTAACAACAGAAACAAATCTTGATATGTAACTGCAATTTTTAAATTTATAGAAGATATCATATAAATAAATGTGCTTATTCATGGGATTTCTATATTGGGAATGATAGTATAATGGCAGATTTATTTGAGGATTTTATATCTAAAGTTTTAAAACGCCTTATTACACGCAGATCTGAATCTCAACACCTAAGCAGATTACATTTCTCACATCTTTCCAGGAAAGCATTTAGATTCAATTCAAAATTCTATTTTTGCTGGATATGTAGACCCAAATCACAAAGCTCTGGCTTAGTTTATTGTCACAGAGACAGCATAGCAGAGCATCGGGTTTTCTTTAGTAGAAAAATTGTAGATGGATAACATTCATTTGATTATGTATAAAATTTTTCTGAGTCAAGTATTGTGCTTGCTTATTAGCAGAACACGAAAGACACAAAAGTCCTAAAGCACTGAACTTTTTTAAGTTTTGGGCTTTGGGAAGCTCAGACTCTACCTGTTAGGGACATAAATAGTCATGTTTTAATAAAAAACTAGTCAGTTTAATATTTGTATTTAAGTTTGTTAAGTCTGTTAAAAAATCCAGCCCAGTAAAAGTCAAATATATTTTCAACAAAAAATATTTAGATTGCCGAGCGCGGTGGCTCAAGCCTGTAATCCCAGCACTTTTCGAGGCCGAGGTGGGTGGATCATGAGGTCAAGAGATCGAGACCATCCTGGTCAACATGATGAAACCCCGTCTCTACTAAAAATACAAAAAATTAGCTGGGCATGGTGGCGCGTGCCTGTAATCCCAGCTTCTCAGGAGACTGAGGCAGGAGAATTGCCTGAACCCAGGGGGCGGAGGTTGTGGTGAGCCGAGATCACGCCATTGCACTCCAGCCTGGGTAACAAGAGCAAAACAACGTCTCAAAGAAAAAAAAAAAAATTTTAGATTGATTTTTATTGTTAAAATTTTTAAATTCAAATTTACAAATTCTGTGTTCCATGTGTATAATCAATTTTGATTTTTACCTAAGATATGCAAGTATTGAGAAGAGAATAATTAAGGAATGTTTGTCTTGGATGTGTGTCCAATAATTAATATCTAATTTCCCTGTGTGTTAAATTGGTAAAGGTATATTTCCTTTATGTAAACTACACGTACTGTGTTTAGACTAAGATATTTTCTATATCTTGATGCAAAATTTACTGAAATCCACATGTGTACAGATTACAGTTGTCACAAAACCTCTGAGGAAAAAAAATAGGCATTTTCCTTTGGGATTCCTAGGGTATTTTTATTATCTTCAATTTGGCCACAGTAATATAAGTAATAAAACAACCGTTGAGACTAAAAATATACTTATTTCCACAATATGCAATGCCATATTAAAATAGCATTTTAAAATTTTTTGAAAAGATCAATGACTTCATGTATTATTCAATATAGTATAAGGATATGGAGACACTATTGTACACTTACATAAAAAATAAATTCAAAGTTTAATAAATTTAAATAAATTTAAAGATAAGTATAAACAAGATCAAAGTGACAAGCGCTCCATAAAAATAAGTGGAAGAAAAAATATAGTGGAAGGAATAGAATTTTGAATTAAAGTTGCATTCATTTTATTTGGAAATCATGACAAAAAATAAAATTGTTTAAATAGATGGCCATTGTAAGATAAATCTATAGCGTTCTTTTCTTAAGATGTATTAGTATACACTAAAAATCAAATATTAATTAAGTGAATGACATTGTTGATTATTACTCTATTTTATATATAAAGTTGCCTAATATTATGATTCTTACCTCATTTCTTAGTACTAATTTTAATACTTTTATTCTCAAAACTGGCCTTGAATAAACGCTAAAATACATGATCACCTAAATATAAAATATCATTTCTATAAAATTAAGAGAAAACATAAAATTAAGCCAATGAATGTTATAATGTACCTACATAGAGAGTGGAAATAGGAAGCACAGGTGTGAGTGGTAAGAGTGTAGAAGAACAAAGACAGATTTTTATTCATTTTCCCAGTGAGAGGGAAAGCCTCAAACTAAAACATCAAGAAAGAGCAGAATAAGCATGTCGTTTATACATAAATAAATGCCAAAGGAACAGAGTTTTCCTTTGAAACTCTGTTTCAAAAAATTGAAAGAGGTTGCCTCTGGGAGTTAAAAAATGAAGGTGGTTGATGAAGTCAGGGGTTTGCTGCTTTTTATGATAAACCTTAAAGAGTGATTGATTCTCTAAGCTATATGCATGTACGACTTTATTTTTAAAAAATAAAAATAAAAGCTGTGAAATTATATTAACCAAATAATTGATGGGGAATTCATAGGAAGTGATGCTGGAAGGATTTTTTTTCCCTTTCAAGATAGTCATGTAAATGGTATGAATGAAGCATTCTAAAATTCAGGATATTAATTTTTTTCAACTTCTGGTTAATATTAATGATAGTTTACTGCGAGTCAGGTACTATGCTATGGTTTTGAAATTATTTTACTAAATATCAGAAATGATAATTTAATAAAAATTAAGGCCCAGATAGTTTAAATATAACAGAAGGTAACATGACTATTAAATGACAATAGTAGGATTTAAACCAAGAACTTTGAGTCTAGAAACTGGGTTATTACTACCTTATGCCATATAATGTCAATTATCCTTATTAATCATTCTTGTTTAGAGGGAATAATGTCCCCCTAAATATATCTCCAACTGTATCCCCAGAATCTATGAATATTTTACTTCGCACTCCCAAAGAGACATTATAAATGGTGATTGATGATTAAGTTAAGGGTTTTGAGATGGGCAGGTCATTCTGAACTACCTGGTTTGGCCTAATGTCGTAACAAAGATTACAGGGGAGTCAGGGACAGAGATAGAAACGTGAGAATGGAAGGAAAGTTAATTGTGTGTGTGCGTGTGTGTGCGTCTGCGTGTGAGTGTGAGAGAGAGAGACAGGAGAGAGAGAGAGAGAGAGATGAAGATACCATGGTGCCGGTTTTGGTTTTCAAAATAAAGGCATGGATCATGAGCCAATGAATGCAGGGAGTCTCTAGACCCCAGAACAGGCCAAGAAAGAGACTCTTTCTTGAGGTCTTCAAAGGAACACAACTCTGCTGACCAATTTTGTATTTCAGACTTTTAGAACTCTAAGACAGATAATAAATATGTTTTAAGTCACTAGTTTTGAAATAATTTGTTACATACTCAACAGAAAATGTATATCTACATCTTGTATAATATGGCTTGGCTGCAATAGGATCATACCAACTGGGGAACAATACACAGGGAAGTTCAGTCTCTATGCATTCACCTAAGAACCTGGAACGACTCTTGTTTATAATGAAGCATTTGCCACTTAGGTGTATTTCTTTCCCTCATCTTCTATCAGAAGCAGACCTTAATTCTCAACTATGTATCTCATCAGTGCTTTATACTGTGGATCAGAGTACCTGGTTTCCAGGGCAGAACTGAAGCTGATTTACATAATCTTCATCCATGACTACCAATATTTATATAGTCTGTTTAAATTTGTAGAAACTTTTATATCCAGAAACAGATATTAGAGTATACTGATATAAATATTCAAAAAGTGGCAGCTAAGGAGGAAAAAAATAAGATTTTGCAAATAAATTCTTATCCTAATCCTCAGATAACATGGGGAGAAATAGAGAGGGAGAGGGCGGAGAAGAGGGAGAGAGAGAAAGAGAGATAATATCTGAAATTAAAGACCCTGGAAGTAATTTGGTAATGACAGGTTTTTTACTAACTCTCTTTTCCTTCCTATTTTTGTACATTTTGATATCATAACTTCTTTTATGAGTATTAATGTTTCAAATGAAACATTTTTAAAATGGAGTACTTCTATTAATTTTAGTCAGAAGATCTATTAAGTAGAATTAACTGTGTAATCATTATTGAGAACCGTGATAAGACAATATGTAAGCACATTGAGGACATTGGCATCCTTGTCATCGTAATAGTCTGGTCCATTTAGAAATATGTTGCACTTTCCTTCTTGCACATCTCACTATCACTAAACAAACTGAATTTGTCTTTTCTCAGCTCCTAGAAAGAGAACATCAAAAATATTGTAGAAATACACTTACAGCTTAAAACTATGCATATTCCTGCTCTTCAATATTTCATTTCTACAAGGTAGTTAAAGATAGGCAGGATTCACTTCTCAAGTACAGCAACTTAACTCTGTATTTATTACTAAAGAATATCTTAACAAGAGATCTCAAAAATAGAAAAACACAGATATATATGCCATGCTTATTTGAAATAAAATATGTACATTATAGGTTTGCATGTTTGTTATATATAGGTACATGTTCACATATAAACTTATACATATATGCACAAATACTTATATGCACATATACACATACACATAACTATCTCTATATATGTACACTTATCAAAATATTGTGGTTATATCTAGTCTATTATTGATAGGCATTTGGATTGGTTCCAAGTCTTTGCTATTGTAAACAGTACTACAATAAACATACAGTTACATGTGTCTTTACAGTAGAATGATTTATAATTCTTTGGGTATATACCCAGTAATGGAAATGCTGGGTCAAATGGTATAAAGAAAATGAGTCACATATACACCATGGAATACTATGCTGCCAGAAAAATGGATGAGTTTGTGTTAGTTTGCTGAGAATGATCGTTTCCAGCTTCATGCATGTCCCTGCATGAAGCTGGAAACGATCATTCTCAGAAAACTAACACAAGAAAAACAAACAAACATGGCATGTTCTCATTCATAAGTGGGAGTTGAGCAATGGAAACACATGGACACAGGGAGGGGAACATCACACAGTGGGCCTGTGAGGGGTTGGGGAAGGAGTAGCATTAGGAGAAATACCTAATGTAGATGACGGGTTGACCGGTGCACCAAACCACCATGGCACGTGAATACCTATGTAACAAACCTGCACATTTCCCAGAATTTAAATTATAAATATATATACATATTTTTAAAAGTGGTTATATCATGTTCATATTACTTTGTTGACTAAATTTTAAAATATAGGTTATTCATAATTAAAAAATTATTCATTTCTATTTTAATCTGATCAAGCTGCAGAGAATTTGGATTTAGAATTTCTCATAATGGGGTGATGTAGATATTGAAAACGGTCTTAGTAATTGTTAGGTTGTACATTGTTCTTAGTGAGTATTTCTGAGATAGTTCTCACAGTGACCTCTGTGGGAAGCCTTAATAATAGCTTGGAGGGAACTACTATTTGCCTCAAGGTCTTGTATTCTCTAAAGAAAACCCAGCTATACAATCCTCAGGCTCTAAGTCCTGCACATCTGGTGCCGCATTCTGCAAGTTTCTATAAATCACCTTCAGAAAGCAGTAAAATAAATGTGGATTTATATGGTTACAGTTGGGCAAAGATTGAAGATAATGACGTTATTGAATTTAATGGATATGTTTGTCACAGAGATCTGTAGGATTACTAACTTAAAATGATGACACTACAGTGTGCACAGTTAGAAAGCATTTACAACACAGGTTTTCATAAATAAATCAGAGGGAATTAAACGTCCTGCCTGCTACATATAGGTGGTCATAGTAGGATGTGTATTCGGAAGTTTGCTGTGTATTCTGAAGACAAAAGATTTACTAAGTTGAAATAGGACCTTTCATTGTCAATAAAATGTACTAAGAGCAATGTGAAAATAGAGAGGAGGCTACTAACATGAACACTAAGAAAGGGAAAACTATGAATAAAAGTCAGTGGCTCAAATACCAGTTAGATCCAGGTTACTAAGGATGGATATTATAGTGATATTAATGAAGAAAGTAAAGAAGGTACAAATGACACATGAAGTGTGAAAGCTGAGTCTGAAAACAGATATGAGTAAATGACAGTGTGTTATATGTGATAGGGAAAATGCTTCCCCAAAGATTTCCACAACTCTAATCCCTGAACCTTTGAATGATTTATATCACGTCGCAAAATAAGACTTTGAAAATATAACTGAGGTCTTAAATCTGAACCTGAAATTACTTTGCATTATTTAGACCAGGACAATCTAATCACATGTACCCTTAAAAAACTTTCTCCAGTTTAGAGAAGAGAGCAGGAAAGTTGGACAGATTTCGAGCTTAAAGGGGCCACATGTAAGAATTAGCAAGGGCACTTAAAAGCCGAAGACAGCCCCCAGATGACAGCCAACAAGGAAATTGTGACTGTAAGTACCCCTCCTACAAGAACTGGATTTTGTCAAAAACTGGACTGATTTTGACATCAGATTCTCTCTAGCGTCTCTTGATGACGAGCCAGTCTGTTGACACGATTTCTGCTGGAAAACTCTGAGCAGAGAAACCAGCTGAGTCAACACAAGCCTATGAACTATAATACTGTGAGGTCATAAATATATGTTAAAAATAAAAAGTGGGGCCAGGCGCAGTGGCTCAAGCCTGTAATCCCAGCACTTTGGGAGGCAGAGGCGGGTGGATCATGAGGTCAAGAGATCGAGACCATCCTGATCAACGTGGTGAAACCCTCTCTCTACTAAAAATACAAAAAATTAGCTGGGCATGGTGGCGCGTGCCTGTAATCCCAGCTACTCAGGAGGCTGAGGCAGGAGAATTGCCTGAACCCAGGAGTCAGAGGTTGAGGTGAGCTGAGATCGCGCCATTGCATTCCAGCCTGGGTAACAAGAGTGAAACTCTGTCTAAAAAAAAAAATTGTTATTTCAAGCCTCTAAGTAGTTATTAATATATTAAAGAAGCAAGAGAAAACTATACAGTATGATTTGCTAGAAAGGAACTCGGTCGTTATTACAAACAAAGGAACAGCATGTTAAAAGTGGGAAAGGGTGGTATGGGTAACAAAGAGTGTGTGTGTGTGTGTGTGTGTGTGTGCATGCACGGACATGTACATGTGCATATGTACATGTATTAGGCAAATACACGGTCACCACAAGGGAGTTAAGTCAGAATATTTCAAAAGGAATAATAAAAGGAGTAAGATTAATGATGTCAAAACATTTGGATAATGACAAGTAAAATTAATGATGTCTAAAAGTTTGGGTAATGACAATTTTATGGCAATTATTAAATTGATGTTTGATATGTAATTCCCCTGAAAGATATGTTAGTTGATGGACATTCATAAAAAGAGAAGTCTTCATGTGAACAGATATTTTTTCTTCTCAACCTTTATCAGGGGGTGCATGTGCATGTTTGTTACATGGGTAGACTGTGTGTCCCTGAGGTTTGTTATATGAATGATCCTGCCAGCCACGTAGTGAGCATAGCATCTCAGAGGGAAACGTTCAATTCTCATGCCCCTCCCCACACTAGTACCCCTGCAGTTCCCAGTGTCTGTGGTTCCAAGCGAACAAACACATTCTGTAGCTTTTAAAAATATTGCAGGTACTATATGTCCGTGGCAGATTAAAGGAGTGAATCAGAACTGCTATTTTCTCAGACAGAAATGACAAGCATGTGCTTGCATAATGCCAATGTGAAAATGACATCTTGAAGGGAGGATAAAAAGTAAGCCATCTTTATACTTTCATTTTCAGGAAACAATACTTCTCTAATATCTATAGTATTTGTTTCCTCTTAACTATAGAATTCAAAATACGATCAATTGTAATTTTATCTCTAATTATGGGTAGGCCTGTATTATTTACATATATCTTTAATTTTATATTATTTCATAAGTTTTCTCCTTTCTAAATGACTCTTCCAATGCCCTCTCTTCAGTGTTTAAAGTTGTTTCTGTCATTGATGTTACACCTCTCCTTATCTTAGACACCAACTTTTCCAGTTTTGACTTAGTCAAATTGTGTCACTGCCAATCATCATGACCCTTAAAATTTCCATTTCTATTATTATATTTTACAATTAAAATATTTTATTTATTTATTTTTTGAGATGGTGTCTGACTCAGTGCCACTCTGTGGCATGATCTCTGCTCATGGCAACTTGTGCTTCCCAGGTTCAAGCAATTCTCCTGCCTCAGCCTCCTGAATAGCTGGGACTACAGGCACCCACCACCATGCCCAGCTAATTTCTGTATTTTTAGTAGAGATGGAGTTTCTCCATATTGGCCAGGCTGGTCTCGAACTCCTGGCCTTGTGATCTGCCTGCCTCAGCCTCCCAAAGTGCTGGGATTACAGGCATGAGCCACCAGCCTGGCCAACAATTACTATACATGTTTTTTATCTCCTTCCTTCTACTGTACCTCATACCACAGCTGACCTACTCTTTCCATTTTTCATGCCTTTCTCTCCCCATACTCATGCCTTTCCTACTATTTTTACCTAGCGTATTAGGGTTCTCTAGAGGGACAGAACATATGTGTGTGTGTGTGTGTGTGTGTGTGTGTGTGTATGGGGGGTTATTAAGTAGTATTAACACACACAATCACAAGGTCACATAATAGCCCATATGCGAGCTGAGGAGGAAGGAAGCCAGTCTGCATCTCAAAACTGAAGAACTTGGATTTTGTTGTCTGAGGGTAGGACATCCATCAAGGGAGAAAGATGTAGGCTGGAAAGCTAAGCCAGTGTGGCCTTTTCACGTTTTTCTGCCCATTTTATATTCTGGCTGTGCTGGCAACTGATTAGATTCAGCCCACCCAAATTAGGGTTTTGTCTGCCTTTCCCAACCCACTGATTCAAATGTTAATCTCCTTTGGCAACACCCTCACAGACACACCTAAGTTCAATATTTCGCATCCTTCAATCCAATCAAATTGACACTCAGGATTAGCCATCACATTTAGTTTATATGAGCAACTAATATACATCCCAGAGGTCCCAATAGAGCTTTTTATCTCCCTTACAACTCCATCCTCCCAGTTAGTGCAGCCGGAAATCCTGGACTCTTTTTTTCCCTCACATAGCATATCCAGTTCATCATTATTTTCTGTAGACTTTGACTGCAAAATATAAACAGACTATGGTCCGTTCTGTTTCTATTGACATGCTTACCCAGACACTATTTCTCATTGGGATTTCTGAAATTTTCTCCCACTTACTTTCTGCTTTTGCCCTCACTTTTACATAGTCTATTTTTTTTTTTTTTTTTGAGATGGAATCTTGCTCTGTTGGCAGGGTGTAGTAGTACAGTGGCATAATCTCAACTCACTGCAATCTCCACCTCTTGGGTTTAAGGGATTCTCATGTCACAGCCCCGAGTAGCTAGAATTACAGGCATATGCTAACACATCCAGCTAATTTTTGTACTTTTAGTAGAGATGGGGTTTCCCCATTTGGGCCAGGATGGTCTGGATCTCCTGCATCTCCTGACCTCATGATCAGCCCACCTTAGCCTCCCAAAGTGCTGGGATTAGAGGCATGAGCCACTGCGCCTGGCAAATTGTCTATTTTTGAAATAGGACTCATAATGTTCCTGCTATTTTGTAAATCAGATCAGAATATTTCATTCATGTCAATCTGCTCATGACTCCATCACTTACTTCTCAGTATAAAACCAATGTAATAACATGGACTAAAAACTTTATCTGAACTGATTCCTGTACATTCTTAGACCTGATCTTCCAGAAACTTCTTTTTCAGTGTACCCCAGGCTTTCTCCCCTCCTTGCTCCAAGTTGAACATTTGCATCTCTTTGTACCCTCTTTTCCTCTTTGGGATGTAATGCCCCTGAATAACTGCAGATCCTTCCTTTCAGGTCTGCGGAGGACCTCAATGAGGCCTTCAGGGGTTCTGGTAGTGAACGGTACATCTGCTTTCACCCTTATCTGTCACAGTCTCCTTAGCTTTCTGGTTTTGCTGTGGTTGCCAAATAAGTGTTGAATATCATCTATTACAATGAAATATGTTATATTTTGTTACCACATATTTATTGAATGATTGTCTCTCCTAGTAAGATTGCTAATATGTGGGAGATGGGATTTTATTTGCTTAATTCACTTCTATCTACACATACACATTTATACACACACATGAAATAAGCAAAATGGGCCAGGTGTGGTGGCTCACCCCTGTAATCCTATCACTTTGGGAAGCCAAGGTGGGTAGATCATGTGAGGTCAAGGGTTCGAGATCAGCCTGACCAACATGGCTAAAGCCCGTCTCGTCTAAAAATACGAACATTAGCTGGGTGTGGTGGCACATGCCTGTAATCCCAGCTACTTGGGAGGCTGAGGCAAGAGAATCACTTGAATCCAGGAGGCGAAGGTTGCAGTGAGCCAAGATCTTGCCACTGTATTCCAGCCCGTGTAACGGAGTGAGACTTCATCTTGAAAAAAACCAAAAACACCAAAAAACAAAAATAAACAACGTAAATATGTAACTAGTAAAAACGTAATGAAGCAACTTTAATCTGTATACTTTTATGAGTGAAGCAAATGTATCAATATCAGTCAGTGGGGAAAAAAGCAGAATACTATTCTTATGTGCTACTGTTGAGTAAAAATTATATTAATAGGTAGAATGTTTAGTTTATTCTGCAATATCTCTGTATACATGCAGAAATAATCCTAATAAAGATAAAGGGATGCTGAATGATTAGTAAGACAGAACTCTTATATTTTACTTTCAATATGTAATCTGTTTCTTTGATCATGCACATGTTAGATATTTCCAAATATATACATTATTCAGAATAATAAAACTAACAAAATTTGACTATTTATACACTGAGTATGCCCCCAAAACAGGTAAATTTGTGAAACTATAAACCAACACACATTTATTATCTACTATACTTAAAAGCTGAGGTAGGTGCTTCAAGCATATTAGAAACATGTAAATTACACTTCTTTTTTAATAGGGCACACAATCAGGTTGAAAAGATAAGATCTAATTTTAAAATTTTTTTTAAATACCTGATATGAATTTAGAATTTTAATCCAGGAATATCTTCTGTGAATGGTACATGCACAAACATTTCTGGGTTAACTGAGATACAGAAATCTATTTTAGTATTCCAAGCATTCATACTCTAAATGAAAGGTAAGAAAATACTGCCCAATAAACATAGGGATTCTGCATGTTGCTATCCAGAGTGCACAATGATCCAAGCCCTTAATGAGAAACTGTTCAAAGAGTTATTGATGATGATGGAAAACCAGAGTTGAACCAGAACACACAAGCCCCTTTAAGTTTGCACCATTTTTCCATTTAAAGGTCAGGTTGGGACAGCAAAATTATCAAGAAGAGAATTCCACGAGAGAATACCCTTCCCTCACATGGCTTATTATATGTGTATGCTATCCCAAAACAGGCTAAAGCATCTTTACATTATTTGCAACAGGAAACATGCCATGAAACTCAATCCTAGAAAACAAATGTAGAGCTCTGCCAGAGAGATTTCATATTAACCTTGCTGATATCAGTTAGATGTCCAGATATTCCTCTGAGAACCAGTTCAGTGCAGCTAAACAGCCCTGTGCTAGACTACATGGAACAGAAAAGTATACAGCAGGAGCCATTTATCCACAGGCTTTTCTCTTCTCTCTCCACTCTATCACTGGTCTATAGAGTCCTATTAGATGTACAATTCCCAGTAACATCACAGTCGTTTGGACTTTAATGGGGCCTTCAATGCCTGCTTGCAGAGCTAAAGAAGATGCAGCAAAATTCAAAAGATAACAAAACATATGACATAAAGTCAATCACACCAAAACCAGTTGGAACACTATAAATGATCTGCCTGCTCCTTCAGATATTTCACTGAGATTTCAATTTGAGCTAAGGTATTGCAACCAGGGGAGCATCCCCAGCTCCCAGTTCCAAAGGTTGTTGGTCTCTCTTACCCCAAAGAATGGGGAAAGGGACCCTGGATGCGTGGTGAGCTTACCATGTAAATAAATATTGTTTATCTAAAGAGTTTTGAAGGAGAGTGATTTATTAGACAGAGAATGAGAGAGAGAGTGAGAGAGACGGCTTTCATGCTGTTGTTAGAGGGGAGCCCGGAGTGGGATATCCCTTCAGGTAAGGAACAGCTGAAGTTTTAATCCTTGAGTTATTCCCTCCCCATTCATGTTCTCGTCCAGTGAGGGGAGTTCTTTCAAACTTCCTCTGGAGTGATTGATCTTTGAATCTGATACCGAATGGGCTACTTGGTCCACAATCCTGAGTTACAGACCCCCCTCCACCCAGAGCTTTTGACAAGTTTTTTGGGACAAAGGAGCCTCGCCTGGCTTTCTCTACTTAGCCCATGGGTGGGAATCCCAGAGAAAGAACTTTACATTTGAAACCCTTCTGGTTCCCGGATGGAGGTGTGGAGCCTGGAAACTCCTGCCTTTGAAACCCCGCCGTCAGGGACCCAGGAAGAGAAGTCCCTCAGTCCCCCTCTGAACAGGAAAGTCCAACGGCTGCTGGAACACGAGTTGATCACTCTGTAACTACTTCCTGCTGAATTGGGACATAGAAGGGTCCCTGCAGTTAAGATTTCCTCCCGAGGGGAGTCTTCCCAGGATGTAGGTTGATCCAGAGGTTTACGTTAGAATTCATGAGCTAAGGACATTCGGGGTTTCGTTTGCAGGACATTTGTAGCCTTATGGCCCCAATTGTAAAAGAAATGAATTTGACAAGAAGGTTAAAGATGAGAGGCCCAAAGGCCAGCAACAATAGAATGGTTATAAACAGGCCTAGAAGAGGGTAGAGCCAGGACAGCCAGTTCTTACACAAGCTCCACAATCCTGCTTTTTGAAGGTTTTTAGCCCTGCGTTGGATTCAGTCCCGTCCTCATGTTCTGAGTCAGGATCCCAGAGAGGGTCCATGTTAGGGACTGCCTGTCTACCTGTAGGGAATCTGTCCTTCTCCTCTGACGTCATTTGATCATGTACTTGACTAAGGTACCGCGTGTCCCCAGACTGTTGAGTTGCTGCTAGGGCATCCTCTCTCTCATTACTGGTTAGGGTCTGACTAAGCAGGAACATGATATCTTTCCAACTCAGGCCCTGCAGAACATCTGTGTACTTGTCTGGGTCATCTGAAAATTTTTCTAAGTCTGCCTTGATTTACTTTAAGTCAGAAAGTGAAAAGGGAGTATGTACTTTGGTTGGGCCAAATTCTCCTCCTACTGCTGTAGGGGGCAGAGTTGGACCATCCTAGTAGCCAGAGGGGTCTTGGCTGTCTTGGACTTCCCTGACTCCCCTTGGGTTATAGGAGCTGAGGAGACCTGGTCAGCCTTGGTGGAGGGAGGAGCCACAGGGAGTCCTGGATATGGGGGTAGTCCTGAGGAGGGGCCAGTAGTGTATAGGCTACAAGCCTTACATAGCTGAGGATTATCCCTTAGAGAAAAGAAAACTTGTACATAAGGGACCTTAATCCATTTACCTTCTCTTTTATAGAAAAGGTCTAATTGTAGGAGTGTCATAATTTACAATTCCCTTAGGAAGCCAGTTTTCTCCACTCACCAGAGGGTAACGTGGCCACGCTGTTGGGCAGAAAAAAATGAGCTGCTTCTTTAAAGATCGTGGGTCAAATTGGTCCCAGGCATCCAGAATACACTTTCAGGGTGATTTTGCCTCGGGAAGAGTAGCACCCATCTGAAATTTACACAGGTATTCCCGCATCCCTGGTTATTCCTTGCGACTGCTAGCCCTGGTGTGCCCCCCTTATAGGACCTTGTAGTTTCCTCGTGCCCTAGATGCATGATCATCTTCTGGCCCTTCTCCATGTGCCAGGTTTAATCACGCATACCAGTGTCATGGGCAGACCCTCTCTGGCTAATGTCCTCTTTGGACACCATAAGGACATGAGGACTGCCAGGCTTAGTTGCCCCATACTGGTGCATCCTTGAAGAACTAGGCCAGTGAGGTGCCAATATTCCCTAGCAAGAGTTCACTTAACATAGGCCTGACCATAAAACAGCCCCAGGAGGATAAACTCCTTGGGCGGGGCATCTAAGCAACACAGTCTTAAAGAAGGTAATGGCTGGTCACATGGCCAAGGCCAGAACAATGCCCTCAGGACCCAGGCCTGATCCCCACCCCACTTCCCATTCTAGGAATATGCCCTAGGGTTGCAGGGCCTACTATTTGAGACCTGGACCAGGTCTGACTATGGTATTGTAGATGGAGAAGTTCTGCTGTACAGAGAGACGATCCTAGGCAGGACAAATTGTATGTCATCGGATTCTGGCACCACTCAGTTGGATTGGAAAACTGCAGGTGACAAAAAACACAACGTCCTTTAGCCTCCAGTACCCTCTGATAGACTCTGGCTCCATTAGGACATAACGTAGCACAGTGGACTAAGGGAACTGGCCCTGTATACTGTAGGGGATCCTCATAGGTATAAGCCTGAGGACACCACAGGCAAGGGTCCCTGGACTGCCACCCCAAGAGCCTCAAAGTCCTAGCAGAAAGAGTAATAGACTCATGTGTAGGAATATCTTAGAGGAAGGAGCAGGGAAGCAGTTTGCCTTACAGATGTCTGGACCCAGGACATTGGGGTCTGAAAGGCTGGGTGTGGCTTGCATAGGCAGCTTTTTCTCAGGAGGTCTGAGCAGGGCCACAACCTCAACCAGACTGAACCGGGAGTTCAGGACCATGACCCTTTCCTCCTCCTGGCCCTCAGCTTGGCCCAGAGAAAGAAAGAACAGTAAGAAATGGAAGCTGGTTTGGGGCTAACCAACACTCCCAATTCCAAAGGTTTGGAAGAGCTGGGGGTTGTTGAAGAGTCAATTCCCAGAGAGCCTGACACCCATGTCTTTAGACCAGCACCATGCTAATTACACTTAGATGGCGGACAGCTGCCCAGTTTTTACCTCCTTAACAAATTTAAAAGAAGGGAAAAGACAGATTAGCAAGTGAAAGGGGTCCCCATATCACTCACTGCTCTGAAGTCCAAAGTTCTAACTGGCTTGCCAAAAGATGTAACCAGGAGAGCATCTCCAACTCCCAGTTCCAAAGAGATTCTTAGCCTCTCTTAACCCATAGAATGGAGAAAGGGGCCCCGGAGGCACGGTGAGCTTACCATTCAAATAAATATCATGGACCCAAATAAGGCAATGTGTTCTCTTTCCAGGTCCACAGGGGAACGTAGTTGTAAGGGCAGGAATTTCCCAGCGCCATGACCCCCTCCCATCTCTCTCCATCCCAGAGATTTAAGGGTTTATGTTTGAATTTCAAAGGCACAGGAAGAAACTAAGAGTCAATCACTGCAGCAGAAGTTTTAAGGAACTCCTTTCATTGGCCGGGGATCTTAGAGAAGGTGGGGGTTCTTCCCAGGTTAAAAGTCCCCTTCTTCAACACCCCTTCGGACTCCATGTTTGGGTCCCCTTTCACAAACACTCCCTTCGTGGAAGCCGTCTTTCTCTCTCCTGGATTTTCCCTCTGGAGTCCCCTTCCACACTCTCTCGTGGAAGCCTGTCTTCCCCTCCTAAACTCCATCTCTCTATTCCCTTCCACTCAATGTGGAAGCTGCTTTCCTCTCCTGGATTCCATCTGTCTGGATTCTCTCACTCAGTGTTAAAGTTAAGTGTTTCTCTCTCTCTCCTTCTCCTGTTTCTTTCTTTAAATAAATCACTTCCTACAAACACTTTTAAGTCTGGCATTTACCACGCACTGCGCCTTAGTCCCCTCTCTCAATCTTAAAAGGGCAGAAAACCAAACGCCTGAGATAACATCCTCTCAGGGGAGCTAAGGGCACCCTAATCCTCTAAACCCCAATATTACACAAAGAGTTTTGTGGGAGAGTGATTTATTAGACAGGGTGAGAAAGTGAGAGCGAGAGAGCCAGAGCCAGAGAGAGAGAGAGAGAGAGACAGAGAGAGAGAGACAGAGAGAGAGAGAGAGAGAGAGGGAGAGAGAGAGAGAGAGCGCTTCCACGCTGTTGTGGGAGGGGAACCCTGAGCAGGATAGTTGTTTAGGTAAGGAGCAGCTGAAGTTTTAACCCTTGAGTTATTCACTCCATTCATGTTCTCGTCCAATGAGGGGAGTTATTCCAAACTTCTTTGGAGTGATTGTTTTGACTCTGGTACTGAATGTACCAGAGTTACAGAGCCCCATCCTGAGTTACAGTCTTGAGTGACAGAGCCCCCTCCTCCCACATGGTTTTTGGGGACAAAGGAACCTCACCTTGCTTTCTCTACCTAGCTGGCAGGCAGGAAACTCAGACAAAGAAAAACTTTACCTTTGAACCCCTCTGGTTCTGGAGCCACTCCTGCCTTTGAAACCACACCCCTCGAGGACCCGGGGAAAAGAAGTCCCTCGGTATTGACTCAAAAGTCGTATAATACTTAGACATTTTATACCCCTCTTCTTAGAGATCCTTCAAGAGTTCATGGTCAGTGCAACCTGGACAGAGTAGTATTTGCTGTGCTTAGCATTAAAGACCTAGGCTATCTGATCAGAAAATTCCCACACAGTGTCCCATAAACTTGAGATAACTCACTGGGCTTCATAATCATCTGTGCTTAATGATGAAAGCCTGTGTATCTCAGGCTTTTGTCACAGAAAAGTTGTGGTGTTGACACTAGAGACAATATAAAGAAGTGTCACTAATGATTTCTGGGTTTTTAGCAATCTTTGGAAAATAAGTGTTCAGGTCCAACAGGGAAGCAGGGGAGTCCTTGCCATTTGCAGAAGAAAACCAGTCCCAGAGGCACAAAACGTCCCACCCACAGTTGTCTTCAAAACAACATCTGCCTCTATCCTGTATTTATACTTATTTTGGTGGGCACACAGCTTGGCGGCTGTTGGCGAATATAATTAAGGTAGCTCCTTGATGGAGAAAAATATGTCCAGGGCATTAAGGAGCAGCTCTGTTTTTTTTCCAGCTATTATGGAGAAGTACTGATTCCTTTGGGAACCAAAATATTCAGGTGAAAATATCAGGGAAAAAATTAGCAACTACAAAGGAAACAAATAGAGGGTATACTTTATTTTCCAAGACCTCTGACTTCACACCCCTAACACATGGACATTCAGCTTAGACAGAATGAGAATGATTGCCTGTAACTTATAAGCAGCTGACAACAGTTCTTATAGAATTTTTCTTCATAGAGGCTGGCCTAGGTTGCAAGTAGAATAGACCTCGTAGTTCTTTGTTATAATTCCATTGCTGTAATATTTTGAGCCTAAATCCACCAAGCTGTAATAGAATTGAGTACATATGCTAATTAAATCTAGAGGATTTTCTTTAAATGGTTGCTCTCTGTATGATGGTACATGTGAAATATATTTTTATATAAGTTATACATATATATAAGAGAGACAGTCTATAAATTAAACGTACATTATATCACTACATACTTTGTTACCAACACCTTAGTGTCCTAGTGGCCTCATCATAAAGCTAAGCCATTATTAGTAATTAACCATGAGTCTCCATAAAGATATATTTCAATCAGTCTCTTTATGCTTCATATCCCAGAGCAGGACCTGAAATTAAGCCCATTATAAAGAATATCCAGTACTATACACAATCAGTTGTTTGTTATTTTTATGGGAGATTCTTGTAGCATTCCACTATATATTCAATGCTGGAAGTGGGTGTTTTCATCAGCAAATCATGCTGCCTTATCGGGTGACAAGTTTTACAGCCGAGATCCTCTTATACTGGTAGTTCAGACAATACAGTAAGTGGTACTGATTCTGCTGATCATGGGTCTGTTCCTTGCAACTCTTTCTTCAAATTGGCCAAGGATTTGAGGACCTCTGCTGACCTTAACAGGATATACCATTTTCACTTTACAATGGAGGACAGTGGAATACCAGGACTCTAAACTGTATTCTCATTCAAGGCCCCAACCAACTTTAATCACGGCAATGTGAACAGTTTCCTCAGTGGGAGTCACCATCAGAATGTCTTCAATGAAAAGAAAATATTTTAGCAAATACCAGTAGCTCATACAATGCTAAATCTTGTCTAACCCTTTGATAAAATCCTGCAGAATAATTCACATACTAAAAGGAGTGCACAGATGTATTGCAAGCTTTGCCACATGGAAGCAAATTGATCCTGGTCTTTGTCTGAAAGAACAATGATAAAAAAAATACCAAGTGTTGAATGTCCAAAGCTTTGTACCAGCTACCAGACATGGCAGCAGTCTGTTTAGCCACAGTGATAAAATCAGCTGATGCCTGTCAAACAGGAGCTAATTTTTCATCTTAGCCTTGATATTCCACAGAAGGGACCCAAGCACCAGTGATGTTCACTGGTAATGGAATAGCATCTCAAAGAGCTCCTATGTTCATGAAATATCTTTGAGGAAATGAGTACTTTTTTTTTCCTGTTGTTATGAGATATTGGGTCAACTGTATAATCTTGACATGTTTTGTCAGTACTGCAGGCACCTGGCAATGAGCTTCAAATATAGTAACAGAACCTATCAGCAAGAGTTCATGGATGTGTCTAACTAGCTTGCTTATACTCGGTGTTTTAAATTAAAATGTCCATATTTAGTATAGTATTTATTCAATGACCATGAATCACAATTTAATCAATGACCCAGGAATACGTAAAATAGTTGTGATAGCTGTCTCTTGGCCAAAAATAATGACATTCCATGATAACAAAAGGGGAACTTTTTAAGATCCTACTTTGCTCTAAGAATAATCGCTACTCATTCTTCAATTCCACGCAATCCCACAGTTACCTGGCAAACTCCAACACCCTTTTTGTTTGATTTTTGTAGGGTACATAATTTGGACAGCAGAGTCAAGAATTCCATTAAGTGTGGCAAGAAAATAGGCTTAGTTACTAGTCTTCATTTTGCTAACATGATCTCACTGTTGGGTTAGGGAATGGTCCACAATGAAAAGAGAGAAAGAATAGGTCACATTCAGCTGCTCAACCCAAAGGGACATCACAGGTTGCAATTCCAAGGTGTCCACTCTCCTCTTACACTAGAGGTTTCCCTTTCTCTGCTTAGAACTAGAAACTTCTTCAAAGTGGTGAGAAGCAGCCAGAGATTCAAGATTTAAGTATACATACTAGCCTTGGTTGCTCTCTACAGTCATATTCTATTGCTCCTCTTAAAAATCACCTCAAACTTAGTGGCTTAAAACAAAACATTCATAATCTCATAGATTAAGCTTGTCCAACCTGCAGCCAATGAGCTGCATGTGACCCATGACAGCTTTGAATGCATCTCAACACAACGTCATAAACTTTCTTAAATACAATGAGATTTTTCTTGGAATATTTTTAGCTTATCAGCTATCATCAGTATTAGTGTATTTTATGTGTGGCCAAGACAATTCTTCTTCTAATGTGGCCTAGGAAAGCTAAAAGATTGGACACCCCTGTCATAGATTTTGTGGGCAGAATTCTGAACACCATGTTTTACCTATTTTTTCTATTCCAGGTCTTTAAAGATCAAAATTGAAGTTCCGTACTGATGCTTTTTTGTATAAGGTATAGGAATAAATCTGCTTCCAAGCTCATTGAGGTTATTGGGTGGATTCAGTTCCTGTTTTTTTGGTGGCTATCAGCCTCTGGCTGACCGTTGCCCCAGTGGCTGCCAACACCCTGCTTTACAATTTCCTTCATCAGCAGCCACAGCTTCTCATCCATCTGGATCTGGATATTCCAATTTAGCCAAAAGACTGACCATAGCTCAAAAGCATTGTTGGAACTAGGAGAGCCCAGTTAGAAATCTTTTCTATTTTCAAAAATCCTTTAACACAGATAGAGCATGTAATTCCCTCTGGTGATCAAATCTCATGCAAGGAAAGTGTGCAGATATTTAGGCTAATGCTTCTCACCTCTAAACCCACCCTTTTAAAATCTGCTTGGCTGTGCAGAAGCTGTGAGTTTGATTAGGTCCCATTTGTCTATTGTGGCTTCTGTTGCCAATGCTTTTGGTGTTTTGGTCATGAAGTTCTTGCCTACTCCTATGTCCTGAATGGTTTTGCTAGATTTTCTTCTAGGGTTTTTATGGTGTTAGGTCTTATGTTTAAGTCTTCAATCCATCTGGAATTAATTTTAGTGTTAGGTGTCAGGAAGGGGTCCAGTTTCTGCTTTCTGCACATAGCTAGTCCGTTTTCCCAACACCATTTATTAAACAGGGAATCCTTTCCCCATTGCTTGTTTTTGTCAGGTTTATCAAAGATTGTATGGTTGTAGATATGGTGTGTTGCCTCCAATGCCTCTGTTCTGTACCATTGGTCTATATCTCTGTTTTGGTATCAGTACCATGCTTTTTTGATTACTGTAGCATTGTAGTATAGTTTGAAGTCTGGTAGTGTGATGCCTCCCACTGTGTTCTTTTTACTTAGAATTGACTTGGTTATGCGGGCTCTCTTTTGGTTCCATATGAAGTTTAAGGTGGTTTTTTCCAGTTCTGTGAAGAAGGTCATTGGTAGCTTGATGGGGATAGCATTGAATCTGTAAATTACTTTGGGCAGTATGGCCATTTTCATGATACTGATTCTTCCTAACCATGAACATGAAATGTTTCTCCATCTGTTGGTGTCCTCTCTTATTTCGTTGAACAGTGGTTTGTAGTCATTAGAGTGAATCAGCAACCAGCAGAACAGGAAAAAATTTTTGCAGTTTACCCATCTGACAAAGGGCTGATATCCAGAATTTAGAAAGAACTAAAACTGATTTACAAGAAAAAAAACAAGCCCATTCAAAAGTGGGAAAACAATATAAACAGATACTTTACAAAAGAAGACATACACGAGGCCAACAAACATATGAAAAAATGCTCATCATCACTGGTCATTAGAGAAATGCAAATCAAAACTACATTGAGATACCATCTCACGCCAGTTAGAATGGTGATCATTAAAAAATCTGGAGACAACAGATGCTGGAGAGGATATGGAGAAATAGGAACACTTTCACACTGTTGGTGGGAGTGTAAATTACTTCAACTGTTGTGGAAGACAGTGTGGCGAGTCCTCAAGGACCGAGAAATAGAAATTCCATTTGACCCAGCAATCCCATTACTGGGTATATATCCAGAGGATTATAAATCATTCTACTATAAGGACACATGCACATGAATGTTCATTGCAGCACTGTTTACAATAGCAAAGACCTGGAATCAACCCAAATGCCCATCGATGATAGACTGGACAAGGAAAATATGGCACATATACACCATGGAATATTATGCAGCAATCAAAAACAATGAGTTCATGTCCTTTGTAGGGACATGGATGAACCTGGAGAACTTCATTCTCAGCAAACTGACACAAGAACAGAAAATGAAATACTGCATGTTTTCACTCATAGGCGGGTGATGAACCATGAGAACACATGAACACAGGGAGGAGAGCACTACACACTGGGGTCTGTTGGGGGAAATAGGGGAGGGACAGTGTGGGGTGGGGAGTTGGGGATAGATAGCATGGGAGAGATGCCAGATATAGGTGAAGGGGAGGAAGGCAGTGAATCACACTGCCACGTGTGTACCTATGCAACTATCTTGCATGTTCTTCACATGTACCCCAAAACCTAAAATGCAATAAAAAAAATCTGCTTGGGATGTTGAGCTGAGACCTTGAAGGTTAATTCCCCCTTTATTTGTGGCTTTCTGTCAGCATCTGAAATAGGCAGCAGTAGATGCTGGCTGGAAGAAAAGAGGAGGAGAAAATGGAGCTCCCTTTTTCACTTTATATTTTTTCTCAGTGTTGGCATTGCAGACAGTTGGCCTTGCAAGTGGACATTGGTTCTAAGATCTAGAGTGCTCCTGCTCTAACAGAACCACCTGATCCCTCACCCTCATCACCCTTAGCAGTGCCAGCACCAGCCAGCATCCTCTCATCAGAGGTCTGGGTCCCAGACATAGGCTCACAAAGGCCCTTTCTCTTAGCGTCTAGATTCTAGTAAAGCTGACTTCTTTTTTTTTTTTTTTAATTTTTTATTGGATTATAGGTTTTGGGGTACATGAGCAGAGCATGCAAGACAGTTGCGTAGGTACACACATGGCAGTGTGCTCTGCTTTTCTTCTCCCCTTCACCCACATTTGGCATTTCTCCCCAGGCTATCCCTCCCCACCTCCCCCTCCCACTGGCCCTCCCCTTTTCCCCCCAATAGACCCCAGTGTTTAGTACTCCCCTTTCTATGTCCATGTGTTCTCATTTTTCATCACCCGCCTATGAGTGAGAATATGCGGTGTTTCATTTTCTGTTCTTGTGTCAGTTTGCTGAGGATGATGTCCTAAAGCTGACTTCTTTCCCTTGTTTCTTTCAGCTCTTGGGTTACCCACAGCTACTTTACAATTTCTTGTTATCTTTCATTCTCTCACATGTATAATCAATTACCTATAATAGAAATCTTTGTTTAAAAAATAATATGGTTTCTGTTTCTCTGACCTTGCTTTCCTTAACATATCATAGAGGAGTAAGACGCACACATCATCATCCCACGTTGATGGTGCTGCTATTGGCTGGAGGGACTGCTGCCTTCTACAAGCAGGGTCTGTGGAGGGAAGTGATGGCAAAAGAAGTATGTCCAGCCATCCACCCAAGGCTGTGCCTTTCTTCTACAACAAATCAATTTATTATTTGCTTAAAGAAAATAAATTGGTATATTAATGAGTATTTAATACCTGCAAAATTATGTGCTACATATTTTTAACATATTCCAGAATAACCAAAGCAGTATGTATCACAAATAGCATTGTTTTCTTCATTATTGAATCTTTCTCACAATGGGTACATACATTGTCTAATGAAATATTGACAATTATCTGAAATATGACCATCATTTGCATTACTTATACAATTGAAGTGTTTCCAATACAGAGCTGCTTGCTAATAAATAATTTCACATTTTTAAAATGTTCAGATATCAAACTAAAGAGGTCAACTTCTTGAAAAAACTTAGCAAAAAACTGTTTAGTCAGATAGAAGTGTACGTGCAAAAGGTACATTTATTGATAGCAAGTTACTGTCTCAAATCTTTTATATTCCTCTAAGTCAGTGATTTGCTATTGCAGCAACAAATTTATCTATTAAAATGCTGTTTACTGACATTGACTATTTCTGCAGTATCATACAAGGAGTTTTGGATAAAAGGCCTTCAAAATGCAATTAGTAATAATGAACATTAACTCATTTGGAAAGGCATTTCATTTTAAAGCACTAGGTTAAACGTAAGTTTGGCCTCCAGCTATGATTAACTACGGTATAAATTACAAATATAACATTTAATTATGTCAGGTTTATACAAAATAATATAATTAAGCACACATACAGGGTATTCACATTATAAGAAAATCAAATTCATTAGAAATATTCTGAATTATTTTTAATTAAGTGAGATATTAGAAATAAGAATGGAGACTTGTTTCCTTAACATGCAAGGCATATATAAATAATTGTCAAAAGCTTGAATTAAATGCAAGTTTGACATATTTGACTTATAAAAAGTAAATACTACATATGCACATAAACACAACACACACACACATAAAAATAATATTAACTCTTCCACTTAAATTACATCTGTTGCACATTATTATAAATATCAAGAAATCACAGTCCTCACACCTATTATAAATGAGGTCTATTACAGCTTAACTTCTTACTGGCTAGAAAAGAAACAAATTGCCTCTCTCTCTCTCTCTCTCTCACACACACACACACACACACACACACACACACGCACACTCAGAAACACACCTGGGAGCCCATGCCTACTTTTGCAGCAAGGAGCATAATAACAGTAGAACAAATTCTTTCTGCTCTTAGACCACATATTCTATTTATTATTTGAGCTGCTTTTTCATTTCTGTCTTTGTTGATCTTCCTAGACTTGGCTAGATTCTGTCACCCTTTTGCTGATTAAGATATTATGATTTGGAGAAATCTTCTTAGAATTTAGAATGCCTTCAATAGATGCCTGAAACACAGGTATGTGTTCTGGTAAAGAATTGGTTCATAATCTCTTCTACTCTTCCTTTCTTCCTCAAAACCTCAGGACTATGTGATGATTTATACATTAAAATTCAGTAAAAACCCCTCAGTGCCATTAATTACTGGGACTTATGGTTTAGGACCCTTAAAAAAAAAGAGAAATAACAAGAAAAACACTAATTACATGTTTGGCATGCCCAAATAATTTCTTGCTTTCCTTTTTTTAGTATAAAATCAGGCAGAACAAGAATAAATATGTTTTGTTTGTTCCAAAGCCTGTATTTGCTGGAGAATTTTGTCTTAAATTTTACTTCTAATTTTAAAGAAAAATATAAAGTTACCTTAATATTAACATTTATTTTCCTATCAGGTGTCTCAAGTGTTATTTAGAAACATCTGTTAGATTTTTCATGAAATCTCCTTCTCCAACATACTATGAACAATAAATGTGCTTAAAGGTCTTTATTTAAGAAAGAGAGATACAAGGCATTTTGCTTTTTTCAATGTATTTAGGTACAAGAGGCCAGCAAAGCCCCAACAGCAACTGAACAATATTAACATTCTTGGTCACAGCTAAGTAATGTTTGTCCATGTGACAGCACCTTAGGAAATGTACATTTTATCTTGAAACCAAGATTTGAAATCCATTGTCATATCTCTGACTTGTTTCTCAGAGCCTGAACATAGTATCTTCACCTTCAAATTTACACTCTTATAATCTTTCCAACTTGATATATTATTTTCTTATTAATATCTTTCAGCTCCTGTTTTATTAGCTCCAAGCAGATGCTGCCCCACTCCCCATCTCATCCCTGGCTCAGGATCAATAGTCTATGAAATTTTGGGGAAATGTAATGAAATATAAAATGTCTTTGCAACCCAGAAAACCTCTCTGCAAAGATATTAAAGAAAGAAAACACACATTATTGGCCTGGCGTGGTGGCTCACGCCTGTAATCCCAGCACTTTGGGAGGCCGAGGTGGGTGGATCACGAGGTCAGAAGATCAAGACTATCTTGGTCAACATGGTGAAACCCCGTCTCTACTAAAAATACAAAAAATTAGCTGGGCATGTGCCTGTAATCCCAGCTACTCAGGAGGCTGAGGCAGGAGAATTGCCTGAACCCAGGAGGAGGAGGTTGCGGTGAGCCGAGATCGCGCCATTGCACTCCAACCTAACCTGGGTAACAGAAGTGAAACTGCATCTCAAAAAAAAAAAAAAAAAGAAAAGAAAACACACATTATTAGTGACTAATCATTAAGCCAGAATGTGATACGCATCACAGGCAGATCCCTATAGGAAATGCAAACACAAGAAAAAACTCACCTTTTTATAGAGCCAAGGAAATAGAACCCATTGCATGCATGTTCTCAAAATAAACAATAGCTAGTCCTAAAGCAAGAAGCTTGACAGACCATTTGTCAAACATAGTTCATCCTAGATTTACCCGGCAATTGTGGTGACCATGTGTGTTAGCTAATTAGCTTTATCCAGAAAACAAATAAGCCTCATATATCTTCATATCTTATACTTTCTGTAACATAAGGTAAGTTTCCTCCTGAAGTTAGTCTCCTACGAAGGCACAGAGAGTGGAAGTTGAAGTACTATCTGCCTTAAAGATTCCATTTCAAAAAGATCATACCCAGGTCCTTGAGAAAGTAATTCCTGTATCTTAAAGCTGACAGGCGGCTTGTTTAGCTCTGAAAAAGGTTTACATGCATTTCAAAGAAACTAAGAAGGAACTTATATTAACAAGTGATATAACATGAAGTAAATATTTAAGAAAAGGGGGAAGATTGTGGAGGGTGTCTCTTCCCCGGTTTCCCTGCTTCCTGGATTTCCCCCCCCTATTTCTAATTATCTTACAATATTTGTATCACGGCCTTGGGAGGTTTATTCAAGAGAAAATGCTGAATGACAGGACCCTGGAAGGTTTTCTAGTTTGGGTATATTCAAGTAAGGACTCTATTTTCAATGATTAACTAACAACTGGCTAATGAGACAGTAGACAGGGTTTTGTATCTTTGCTTGCCTTCAAGAGGAGTGTGGAATGTGATGATCTAGAGGTGGGAAAGAAACAAGAAGGACATATTTTATTTCCCATTCTTGACATTTGTCGAATGTAAAATACATTTTTCATTAATGTATTAAAGCTGTACTTAAAATTAGGTAGAATTTAAAATAAAAAAAAATTTAAAAGGATGCAAATGGTTCTCTTCATCCTACAGAATATGGCTTAAAGTTCTATCTGTGAACATATAAGCTTGCAAGATGAAAATGAAGGTGGGTATAAAGCTTGGAGAATGTCCCTGAAGAATATTTAATAATTTCCCCTTGCAAGAGAACATTAGAACTCACATATTACTTTTGGAATCAAATAGTTGGGGCATTTTATTTTAAAGAGTTGTTTATATATAACTTTGTGCTAGTTAGAAAGATCTGTCCAGAGAAACCGTGATTTACGTATTCTTAACATTTAAACCTCTAACAAGAGAGAAGTCTCTTGATCCAAGAATCATTTTCGATCTCTTATATCTCCATCTAGGCTTTGCGGATAATTGGACCAATGAAAGAGAAGCCCCTAATTTTATGGTTTTAGAAACCACGTAGGAGAATTTATTTTTAATAAAGCAGATGCTGGGGAGAATAAACCAAAGGAAAGAGTACTATAAAGTATTTGGGGCTTGGCTACTGAAGCATCAATGAAAACAGGGTTCTAGTAAGAGCCCAGGAGAGAACTTTGTTGTGTTTATCTCCTCTCCTTAAGGCTCCTGTCTCCCTAGGGCTCCCTTCTTGCACATGGGGCAATTTTCTATATCTAAGCTATACCAAGTTTATTTCCACCTTAAAGCCTATACACATTATGTGTCCTACAAGCAATGTTCCTACCCACATCATTTAAAATCTTTGCTAAACTGTTAGCTCTTCACAAAGGCCAGCCCTATGGATTATATAAAGCAGGCTTTCACCATCCCACAACACATTGCCTGCCCTGCAGGTTTCCCCATAGCACTTAATTATGACCTGGTATCATACCAGTTTATAATTTATTTTCTGTCTACTTTATGAAAATATAATTTGTCTGATAGCAGAGACTTTGTATATCTTATTTATTCACAATCAGCCTGGAAAATGTTGCCTAGCACAGAGCCTGGGAAATAAAAAAGTACTCAAAAATACAGTTTAAAAGGAAGGATTTATAATATGAACCTTGATAATGGCAAGGTGAAATTTGGAGTAAAAACAAAATTAGTGAAATTTCAACATTTTAGTTTTGCTCACATATAAAAACTGGGTCTTTAAATACCTATTTTGATATTTGCTTCATAGTGCTTAATTTCACTGAATTATGTTGGTCAGGTAAGAGAATGGAAATAAGCTGAATCTATTTGGAGACTGCTGAGCCTCCTGTGTTAGGATGTCCACAACTCTCTAAAGACTTGGGATGTTTTCAGCTGTTATTTTATTAATTATGTATTCTGTGAGGTTTCCTATTTTGTCTTTGTGTGGACATCTCTTAATGCAAATAGTTGTGGACTTAATGGTGTCCCATATGTCCCATAGGTCTTCTTCATTCTTTATTAATTATTTTTGTCTTTTGTTTTTGTCTTACTATTTCAAGACACCTGTCTTCAATTTCAGAAATTCTGAATAGAACAGTAACAAATAACAATATTGATTCAGCACTTTTTTTAAAACTAACAACAGCAATAACAAAAGAAAGCCCAGGACTGGATCGCTTCACTGCTGAATTACAACAAACATATTTAAAAGAACTAATATATTTTTTCAAATTATACCAAAAAATTGAAGAGGAGGAATTTCTTCTAAACTCATTCTTCAAATCCAGCATTATCCATGTGCTAAAACCTGACAAAAAACACACCAAAAAGTAGAAACATATAAGCCTATATTGTTGATAAACATAGATATAAAACTTCTAGTAAAAATACTAGCAACAGAATGCAACAACACATCAAAAAGAGTATACAGCATAATAAAGTACAATTTATTTCAAGGATGCAAGAATAGTTCAATATATGTAAATTGATAGAAGTGATATGCTATATCAACAGAATAAAGGACAAAAATGTGATTATCTCAATAGATGCAGATAAAAACATTTGATACATTTCAACACCACTTAATGATAAAAATTCTCAACAAATTAAATACACAAGAAATGTATCTCAACCCAAAAAAGGTCACAGCCAACATTATACTGATTAAGGAAAAGTTGAAAGCTTTTCCTTTAAGAACTGAACAAGACAAAGATGCTCACTTTGACACCCACTTTTACCACTCTTATTAAACATAGCACTGGAAGTCTTTACCACAGCAATTAGGCAAGTGAATGAAATAAACACCATCCAAGTTAAAAAGGAGGAAGTGAAATTGTTCCTGTTCACATATGACATAATTTTATACATAGAGAAGCCTAAATATTCCACCAAAACTCTAGAAACTGATAAATAATTTCAGTAAAGTTACATGATGCAAAAATCAACATACAAAAATTAGTAGCACTTTCATACACCAATAGAAAACTAGCTGAAAAAAAAAGAGAAAGAAATCTCACAAAAATAGCTATAACAATATAAAAGATACCTAAAAATATATTTAACCAAAGAGATGAAAGATTTCTATGAGGAAGATTATAAGGAGGACACAATAAAATGAAAACACAACCCATGTTTACGGATTGGAAAAATTAGTACTATGAAAGTGACCATATTACTCAAACCAGTATGTTGCTTCAATCCAGTTTCTAACAAAATACCAAAAACATTCTTCACACAAATTAGAAAATAATTCTAAAATTTATATGGAACCACAAAATGTGTCAACTAGGAAAGCAATTCAGAGTAAAAGGATAAAGTTGGTGACACACACTACCTGACTTCAAAATATGCTGTAAAGGTATACTAATCAAAACAGCATGATATTGGCATAAAAACATGACAGAGAATAGAAAATCCAGAAACAAATCTACATATTTATAGCCAACTGATTTTCAAAAACTGGCCAAGAACTTAGGTTGAGGAAATAAAAATCTCTTTGATCAACTGGAAGAACTGGATATCCACATGCAGAATAACAAAACTAGACCCCTTTCTCTCACTGTATACAAACATAAACTCAAAATGGATTAAAGACCAAAACACAGGGAACTATGAAACTATTAGGAAAAATTGGAAACACTTCAAACATTGGTTTGGGCAAAGATTTTATGAATCAGATATCATAAACATAGTCAATGAAAGCAAAGATAGACAAGAGGGATTATATCAAACTACAGCAAAGTAAATAATCCACAGAGTAAAGGGAAAACCTGCAGAATAGGAGAAAATACTTGCAAACTGTTCGTCTGCAAAGGATTCATATCCATAATATACAAGAACTCAAACTCAACGGCAAAATACCAAATAAATTGGTTTACAGATGAGCAAATGATATAAATAGACATTTCTCAAAAGCAAACATACAAATGCCCAACAAGTGGATAAAAATAATTGACATCACCAATCATCATTGAAATGTAAATCAAAAGCACAATGAGATATGACCTCACTCCCGTTACAATAGCTACTTTCAAAAAAGAGAAAAAAATGACAAATACTGGTGAGAATGTGGAGAAAAGAAAGATAAAACTTACACACTGTTGAGAATGTAAACAGCCATTATGGAAAATACTGTGAAGAGTTTTCAAAAAACTAAAAATAGAACTACCATTAAATCAACAAATCCATCTATTGTATATATATCCAAAAGAAAGCAAATCAGTGTGTCAGATAGCAACAGTCTCATGTTTATTGCAGCACTATTCACAATAGTAAAGAAATGGAATCAACCTGTCCATCAATACATGGACTAAATATATAATATATGTATATATATCATACATAAATTAAACATATGATATAATATACATATGTACACAATGAAATACTGTTTGGTTATAAGAAAAGCTGAAATCCTGCTTTTCATGGTAATATGTGGATAAACCTGGAGGACATTTTGTTAAGTGAAATAAGCCTGACATTGAAAGATAAATACTGGATGTTCTCATTTATATGTGGAAGCAAAAAAAAAAGTTGCTCTCATGGAAGTAGAGAGTAGAATAATGGTTACTAGAGGCCGGGAAGGGTAGTGGTGAGGGCAGGAGGGGGAGAGTTTGGTTAAGGGGTATAAAATTACAGGTAGAAAGAAGCAATAGTTTCTAGTTTTTCTATAATACTACAGGGTGATTACAGTTAACAATAATCTATAGTATATTTTCAAATAGTTGGAAGAAGGGTTTTGAATGTTCCCAACACAAATGAATAATAATTGTTTGAGGTGATGGATATGCTAATTCCCCTGAAAATATCACACTGTAACCCTTAAATATGTATAATAATGTGCCAATTAAAAAAATATATGGAGATAAGCTCTCTGAAGCTATGCCAGCACATTGACTCTGCCCTTTGCCCCATATGAAAACTAGGATTAGAAAGGGTGTAAAAAACTATTTCTGCTTTCTCAAGTCCATTTGCAATATGAATCCTTAAGCACATGTGCTAATGCAATGTCCTGAGTTAGTAGGCCTGAGTAATATGCACTAGTTTTAAATTTGAAAAATTTTAAAAATAATGGCTTGATATACCTGTTTTTGTGTAAATATTTAGAATTATGCTATCTTTGCCTCAGCAAGTAATACCTATTTAATAGGTATTTGTCACTAGAATGAATGAATAAAAACATTTTTTCTATAAACAATGAAATTGAAAATTTGCAAAAGGTCAAAACAAAAGCTGGCCTATGATAGAGAGGGGCAATAGACAATGGACTGAAAATGTGAATGAACTAACAGATAAATTAAATAGAAGAAAAGTGAATGATTATCTACATTTTTTAGGTTTATTTACATTAAACTATATAGTATTAAACCAATTTGTGATTTAATCAGTCAAGAAGTGTTAATGAGCAACTTCTAAGGACCCACCTCCTCTTTTCATACAGTATTAATAAAAACAGAAGGTCCTTTGACATTGTACTTGCAGATTCCTGTAGATTCTGTATTGTGATAGAGTATGCACAGACAGACATGTATACACACATATTATGGTACTTTAAACCAACCAAACTGTAGATTAATCCAACACATTTTTACACTACTTTATTTATAGCTTTTAATGACAATGAAAAATAAAGCAGTTTTCTCTGACTTACCTAACCATGAAACCTCTAATTCATAGCTTCCCCAATTTTTTTTTTAATTGCACTTTAAGTTCTGGGAACATGTGCAGATCCTGCAGGATTGTTGCATCTGTACACACATGCCATGGTGCTTTGCTGTTTCCATCCCCCCACATCATCTACATCAGGCATTTCTCCCAGTGTTATCGCTCCCCAACCTTCCTGCTCCCCGCTATCCCTCCCCTAGCCCCCCACCTCCCAACGGACCCCAGTATGTGATGTTTCCCTCCCTGTGACTATGAGTTCTCATGGTTCAGCACCTGCCTATGAATGAGAACATGCAGTGTTTGGTTTTCTGTTATTGTGTCAGTTTGCAGTGGGGAAAGGATTCCCTGTTTAATAAACGGTGTTGGGAAAACTGGCTAGCCATGTGCAGAAAGAGGAAACTGGACCCCTTTCTTACACTTATACACAAATTAACTCCAAATGGATTAAAGATTTAAACATAAGACCTAGCACCATAAAAATCCTAAAAGAACACATAGGTACTACCATTTAGAACATAGGCATAGGCAAGGACTTCATAACTAAAACACCAAAAGTTCCCAAAGTTTAATGAATAAGAAGTTGTAGAAAGAAAACAGAACATTTAAAACCAGGTATAAAAGGCAAAATGAGATACAGGCCTTTTATCTGTAATTAGACATTTGAATTATTAATGGTGTTTCTTAGCGAAGATTTCGGAATAAAAATAATGCATTGCAGTCATCACCATCTCAAAGTGTTCTTGGCATAATTTAGGATGGGGCAATTTATTTAATGAAACTATATTTTTCAGTTCTAAAAAAAATTTAAAAACTATCTCAGAAACAATCTGATGATCTTTGCTAGTGCTCTGGCAGAATGAAACATAGCTACAGTGAGCACTGTCTCAAAGCATAATTAATTAAAGAAATGAATTAATTTAAAAAGCTGCAGGAGTTAGGTCTTTATTATGTAAGGTACTTTCTTTTTCATGTTTTGTGTCACTCCTGAGATATATTTTATAAACTCATAGAAGTGTATGAGACTAAAACATGAAACTCCCTTTTAGGGAATAACATGATGACATTAATATGTTATATTGACATTGCCAGGATAAAGTCTCTCCTCAGCAATGAGAATATATACGAGTCTGAATCATAACTCTAGCTTCAGATAAAGCAACAACATTCATGATCTATTCAGTCATGTGCCATCAATCTGAATAGCTCATAAAAGACAGATTCAGAAAATATCAAATTCAGGTCTAACATGCTACTTTTTCCTTTTGATACTTTAAAAATACTTAAAAGCATGAAATATCAACATGAGATTTTAACATTTGAAACTTACTTGCAATCATGTTTATTCTACAATCATCATTAATGAAAACTGAAACTAATACTGAGCATGTGCTCCACACTTAACATTTACCGTTATACTTATGATAGAATCCCTTTTATATACATTTTCTCAATTAGGTTGAGAGACAGGCTCATGGCAACATTTTTTATTCTTGCAAAATTAGTGAAAAATTGTAAAAGCAAAAATGTAAAATTATGTAATTGAAGCTTAGAGAGTTAAAAGAACTTCTCTTTTAAACACCTGAGTGGTAGTTTACTTACTCCAAGAGACTCAACTCTAAAGCACTATTTTATACCAACCGGCCTATATATCAAAAATTCAGCTTGTGTTTATAATTTCATCAACACCTTCAAAAAACAAAAATGCAACATATATGTCATTTATAATAATACGTAATTTAATTACTGTGTTTGGTCGGTGGAAATAAAGATTAATCAGACTTAATTGCTATCCTCAAGTAATTCTTAGACTTGCAAAGACTTACTTTTAAGAAAATGATCAGGCCAGGCACGGTGGGTCACACCTGTAATCCCAGCACCTTGAGAGGTCAAGGTGGGCAAATTACTTGAGGTCAAGAGTTTGAGACAAGGCTGGCAAACATAGTGAAACCCCTATCTCTACTAAAAATACAGAAGTTTATCTGGGCACTGTGGCATACTCCTGTAATCCCAGCTACTTGGGAGGCTAAGACAGGAAAATCTCTTAAACCCGGGAAGCAGAGGTTGCAGTGAGTTGAGACTATACACTTCAGCCTGGGAGACAGAGCAGGACTCTGGAGACACAGAGACGGAGACAGAGAGAGCGAGCACAAGAGCGCAAAAGAGAGAGTGGAGTGAGAGGAAGGAAGGAAAGGAGAGTAAGGGAGGGGTGATTATATTTACTATGATAATTGATCATAGAGGCTTAAAGTGCAGTATAATAAACAACTAAGCAGGGCCCAACTTTCTATGGCACAGCAGGGTTTGAAAGGCAGCATAGGCAGGGAGAAATATACCCACAACCGTACTAACTTTGTTAAACATGAAGAGGTGGATGCATCTCGTCCCCTGCTAGATGCATTTTGGCTGTGACACCCATTGCCAGTGAATGAAAATGTTGGCTGATAGCAACTCATGCCATCTTGCTTCTCCAGAGAACTGGACCTTGCAGCTTGGCCAAAGGTTTACTCCCTGCAGGCTTAACCAATCTCACTTCTGCAGGCTGATCTCTGCTCAGGTCTGAGTGACACATAGGATGCTCATACTCCCTGTTGTTGTCAGGGGGAGTATTGTCTGTGGTACAAATTTTGCTTCATAACTTCTAAGTGTTTCAGGCTAATTAGTCCTTAAATGGCAACTCATATTTGTTTAGCTTTTCTCTCTGTTTTCTAGCCTGCTTCATTCATTCTCCTCCTTGAGATCATTCATTTAAATAATTTGAACAAGAATTTCCATCTCAGGCCCTCCTTCCAAGAAACCAAATAAAATACATGGTGTCATAGCAGTGAAAGGTTAAGATGTAAGATAGCTGAATGAATTCGGCCAAATAAATTAGGCAAGTAAGAATTATGAACTTATGCTTTCATAAAACACTGTGTGTATATTTATATGTATTGTTGGTGTGTATGTGTGTGCGTGTGTGATCATAAGGTCCTTGAAATGAAAGATCATCCTTTCTTCACCTTTCTGTCTCTTCCTGTTACATCCCTTCAGTCTTAGATTGGTCTCACATGGGTCACATATTTCACACCTAGAACTATATACTTCACGTAGTAGAGAATACGAAAGCCTTTTCCAACAAGTGAACAAAGATGTAGGATTCTAAATTCAAAAGTGATGTTGCAATCTTTTATTAATTTACCACAATGCTTGACAAAACATTTAACCAAACTCTGTTTATCAAATGTCCTGATATATTTAATATGTTTAAATAGATTGAAGGATAACTGTCATAACAAATTTTCTTATTTGGATATGCTAGCGTGCAAATGCCACATGGCAACTCTAACAGTTTGTCACAAAATACAACTCAATGGAAGATTATTATATAATTGAAAAGTCAAAAATTATAATGTGAACAGTTGTATCTTAACCCATTGTCAGACTTTGTCATAAAAAACAGAGTCCTTTTTCTCTCCTGACTATGTGGCTTTTCTCCAGTTTAAAAGGAAAGCATAATTCTGCCCACAGTCCCAATCCCACATCCACCTAGGCATCTGACAGCAAAACAAGAGAGCTTCTACTTGAGTCTATTATTTTGCACTTTTTTCATGATTGGCTTGCTTACACAGTGGTTACCAGTCCTATTTCTGAAATAAATGCTATGGCCAGGATATAGCTCTATGTAAATGGACTAGAACTACCATGTCCTCTGGTGATCTCCAAATAAAATTCACTGAGGGTGGAAGGATTTCATTCTTGATTTGGCATAATGTGGATCACTTGTCCCAAGTCCAGTCTAGGGCTGAAAACTCTTCTTATTCATATGGACTGAGAAAATGGCAGGTGGGGACATTTTCAGAAAGTAATTAAGAATGATAGGCAGGCCCAAAGCAAAGGTTTCTCCATTTATGTTGAATAAATTAATACTCAGCCAATGTATTAAAAGTGTACCTGGAAATTATACTACATTGCAGAAACTAGTTAAGAATATTATGTTTTAAAATTTTATAAATGCAAATTAAGATTTTTAAAACTTAACTAGAATCACCTAAAAATCTTAGAGTGAGATAAAGTATCTCTATCTCTATAAATTTAGTAAAACTATAAAATATCTCCTTTGTATAAGTCAATTTTGAATAAATTGTCACCGACCTGTTTATGAGTACTTTGCTCCCAATACATTTGTTGTAAATAAAACACAGATATATGACAAATGTATAATAATATGGTTTAATACATTTTTATGAAGTACACATATTCTAACCCATACCCAGGTCATGGAATAAAACTTTGCCCAACCACCATCAAATTCCTGACTTGTATTCTGTCCCAATATCAAATCCTTCCTTTCCCTTACAAGTAACCACCATCTTGTTTAATCATCAATTCCTACGTTTCTTTATCATTTTACCTTATATGTAAATTTCATTATAATCTTTCTATAATTCATTTACCTAGACACTAGAATCTTTGTGATTTATATGGTATATTTTACTTTAAACGTTCTCCCTCCATCTTGTAAGTTCCTCCTTACAATGGATCTGTTAACGTGCCTGTTTCTTTTTTTTCATTTGTTTGTTTTTTAGACGGAATTTCGCTCTTGTTACCCAGGCTGGAGTGCAATGGCGCGATCTCGGCTCACCGCAACCTCCGCCTCCTGGGTTCAGGCAATTCTCCTGCCTCAGCCTCCCGAGTAGCTGGGATTACAGGCACGCGCCACCACGCCCAGCTAATTTTTTGTATTTTTAGTAGAGACGGGGTTTCACCATGTTGGCCAGGATGGTCTCGATCTCTTGACCTTGTGATCCACCCGCCTCGGCCTCCCAAAGTGCTGGAATTACAGGCTTGAGCCACCGCGCACGGCCTAAAGTGCCTGTTTCTTTTGACCTAATGAGTTTTCCACGGTTTCTGGGTTCAGTTGTTGCATTTCAGCATGTTCCTCTGTTCTTTGCAGTTACCAACAATTGTCATAGGATCTCAGACACTAGATTAGGCTTGATTTTCATCCCTTTGCCCAGATTATCAGTGTTATGTTATTTTATAAGGAGTCTTACTATATCTGCTATTCCTTTTTTGCTTTTTTGAACATCATTAACCATTGATGTTCACTGCTAGATATATTGATTTGTTGGAGGTTGACAGTTGGTAATATTCTGTTAGATATTATTTATATGCGAAATCATGTTACAAATAATCACATATCTTCATCTATCCTTTATCTAGGGGTTTGGTTCACAGAGAAAGGGCTGTATAAATATTTTGCTTTAGTCACCATATAAGAAACTACTGAAAGGGTTAATATTTTAACAATCATTATAAACTAATGGATTTGAACACATTTCATAGGTTTTAATTCACTGCAATTATTGTATGTGATGAGCTCAAATGATCTCATATTTGACACCAGAAAACTTTCAATTTGTTGTTTCGACCTTTTGACAGTGCCCCATAAACACTGATAGCTTTCTTGCTATCTGATTTAACAAGATACTCCGGGGTCATCTTGCAAACTGTTTGCTCCATTACTGGAATTCAACATTTTTCTAAGAAACACTTCTTTCTTTAAGTAAGAAATGATATTTGATGACCATAGTTAGATGACATTTTATGACCACTAGAGCTGTTCATTGCTACTTGATTGTTTACTGTTTCTAGGCATTTTCAGTGGTCACATATAGAAAAATACATAATACACACAAGAATACACATACACCATAAGATGTCTTGCATATTCATATGGATAATTCAATCCAAGCTCTTAACTACAGGATTTTTACTAAAATAACTCTGAATTGCACCTGTGTCTCCTCTCTTCCACATTGACAGTACTGCTTCTAAGGATTACAGAGATTAAGGAATTACAAATTACCATAATTATTTCCTTTATTGAAATAAACAGTATTTGAAGCATAATCATATTAATACCCTTAATCTGTATCAGTCAGAGTTCTCCAATGAAACTGAACAATCAGGATGAGAGGATAGATGGACAAGTAAATATGTAGATAAACAGAAACGTCAATAGATACATGTATAAATACACGAAATATAAAATATGGCTTAACAGATTTTATAAATATTATTTTCCATTTATTAGTCACAGTGTCTACATTGATAGAACACAAATCTATTACATAGTATTGTCTGTAGCTTATCAGAAGTTCATTATTCATTCATGGGTAAGAAAATATGTTATCATAAAGGACTAGATAGTATACATTTAAGATTTTTGGGCCATAGTCTTTCTTGCAATTACACAGGCAGGCCATTCTACTGTGAAAGCACTAATAAGGAATATGTTAATAAGTGAGCATGACTGTGTAAATATAATACCTTATTTTAAAAAAAGAAAAAAGAAAGCAAAGCAGATTTGGCTCATGAATTATAGTTTTCTACTGCTTACAGATTGCCCAGGAAGTGCTCATGAAAACATTGTTCCCTCAGCTTTCACATGTTCATAACAATTTGTCTGTGGTCATTATGCTTGATATTCAGTTTAGTTGGACATACAATCGACAGTTCACATTTTTTTCTTTAATTTCTTTAAATGTCTTATAAGATCTCCTTTGGCTATAAAGCATTACACTGATGTTTTCCGATAATTCATTATTTTTCCTTTTCTATTTCATTTACTCTCTTTGTTTAGATGCTTAAGTGTTTTGATGCTTTTTCTTAAAATACAGCAATTTTACATGCTTTATGCTAAAAAACTCCCAATATACTAGGCATTGACGGAATGTATCTCAAATTAGTAAGAGCTATTTATGACAAACCCACAGCCAATATCATACTGAATGGGCAAAAACTAGAAGCATTCCTTTTGAAAATCGACAAAAACCAAGAATACCCTCTCTCACCACACCTATTCAACACAGTATTGGAAGTCCTGGCCAGGGCAATCAGGCAAAAAAAAAAAAAAAAGAAAAAAAGAAATAAACGGTATTCAATTAGGACAAGTGGAAGTCAAATGGTCTCTATTTGTAGATGACATAATTGTATATTTAGAAGATCCCACCATCGCAGCCCAAAATCTCCTTAAGCGGATACGCAACTTCAGCAAAATCACAGGATACAAAATTAGTGTGCAAAAATCACAAGCATTCCAATACACCATTTACAGAGAGCCAAATCATGAGTTAACTCCCATTCACAATTGCTACAAAGAGAATAAAATACCTAGGAATACAACTTACAAGTGATGTGAAGGACCTCTTCAAGGAGAACTACAAACCATGCTCAGGAAATAAGAAAAGAAACAAACAAATGGAAAAACATTCCATGCTTATGGTTAGAAAGAATCAATATCATGAAAATGACCACAATGACCAAGGTAATTTATGGATTAAATGCTATCCCCATCATACTACCATTGATTTTCTTCAAAGACTGGGGAAAAATCACCTTAAATTTCATATGAAACTTTAAAAAGAAGCCTGCATAGCCAAGACAATCCTAAGCAAAAAAAAATCTGGAGGCATCACACTACCTGACTTCAAAATATATTACAAGGCTACAGTAATCACAACACCATGATTCTGGTACCAAAACAGATATAGAGACCAATGGAAAGGAACAGAGGCTTCAGAAATAGTACCACACATCTACATCCATCTTATTTTTGACAAAGCCAACAAAAACAAGTAATTGGGAAAGGATTCCCTATTCAATAAATGGTGCTGGGAAAATTGGCTAGCCATATGCAGAAGGCCGAAACTGAATCCTTTCCTTACAGCTTATATAAAAGTTAACTCATGATGGATTAAAGATTTAAATGTAAGACCTAAAACCGTAAAAAGCCTAGAAGATAACCTAGGCAATACCATTCAGGACATAGGCATGGGCAAGGACTTCATGACTAAATACCAAAGGCGATGGCAACAAAAGCCAAAAAAGACAAATAGAATCTCCTTAAACTAAAGAGCATCTGCACAGCAAAAGAAAGTATCATTAGAGTGAACAGGCAACCTACAGAATAGGAGAAAGTTTTTGCAATCTACCCATCTGACAAAGGGCTAATATCCAGAATCTACAAAGAAACAAATCTACAAGAAAAAAACAGCCACATCAAAACGTGGGTGAAGGATACGAACAGACATTTCTCAAAAGAAGACATTTGTGCAGCCAACAAACGTGAAAAAAAGTTCAACATCACTGATCATTAGAGAAATGTAAATGAGATACCATCTCATACCAGTTAGAATAGCAATCATTAAAAAATCAGGAGACAACAGATGCTGGAGATGATGTGAAGAATTAGGAACACTTTTACACTGTTGGTGGTTGAATAAATTAGTTCAACCATTGTGGAAGACAGTGTGGCGATTCCTCAAGGATACAGAACTAGAAATACCATTGACCCAGCAATCCCATTACTGGGTACATACCCAAAGGATTATAAAACATTCCATTATAAAGACACATGCACAAGTATGTTTATTGTGGCACTGCTCACAATAGCAAAGAATTGGAAGCAACCGAAATGTCCATCAGTGACAGAACAGATAAATAAAATGTGGTACATATACACTATGGAATACTATGCAGCCATCAAAAAGGATGAGTTCATGTCCTTTTCAGGGACATGGATGAAGCTGGAAACCATCATTCTCAGGAAACTAACACAAGAACAGAAAACCAAACACCACATATTCTCACTCATAAGTGTTAGTTGAACAATGAGAACACATGGACACAGGGAGGGGAACATCACGCACTGGGGCCTGCCTGGGAATGGGAGGCTAGGGGTGGGATAGCATTAGGAGAAAAATCTAATGTATATTACAGGGTGATGGGTGCAGCAAACCATCATGGCACTTGTACAACAAAGTGACATACCTGCACATTCTGCATGTGTACTCCAGAACTTAAAGATTATATATATATAATTTTACTTGAATCTCTCATGATATTGGTCATTCTGGATTCATATTCTCAAGTTAGTGATGTGTTTTTCTTGTGTATGCAGCCCTAACACTATTTTTTTTTCTTGGATTATGGTTTTTAGAGTTTTTTTGTGTGTCCCTTCATTTGGTTTTTATCCATAGAAACTCCTATGATCCAGGCATTGGACTATCTTTGAATATATTAAATACTTGTTGGTTTTCTAGAATCTGTTTTATGTTTGTGCTCAATTCTATTTTCTTCCAGATCCAGTAAGTTTTTATTTATTCATTGTATTTTCCCAGGGAAGGAGAAGAGAATAGAAATAGTCAACATGTGTGTTATAAAATAATTAGAAATTGGGAAAGAAAGTTTCCAGTACAGCAAAATCAACCATCAAATAAACAAACCCAGTGACAAGGTCACCAATGTCCAAAGGGCTCATTCTTCTGCAGTTCAGAAATAGGGAAAGAGATCAGGACAAAAACAGACAGATATAGGCTTTTCTTTTCTCATCTATCTATCTATCTATCTATCTATCTATCTATCTATCTATATCTATCTATCATTTATCTATCTATATATACTGTCTTTTAGGTTTTGGGGTACATGTGAAGAACATGAAAGATTGTTGCATAGGAACATACATGGCAATGTGGTTTGCTGTCTTTCTCCCCATCACCTGTATCTGGCATTTCTCCCCATGTTATCCCTCCCCAACTCCCCACCCCCTGCTGTCCCACCCCTAGTTTACCCCCCACAGACCCCACTCACTCTCTATAAAGTTTTCACACAAATCTTTGTTTTCTCCAAGTAAACATGAAGTTACATCCATATGTCTCCTATTAAAAAAATCTTGTGGTCACTTTGACATGTTTCTTGCACCTGCATAAAAGTTCCTGAGTCACTTGGATACACATTGATATTCCCTTTCTTGGCCTCCTTACCCCACTTCCTTCCTGGAATGTCCTAAATTACATTTCTCTGCTTTAGGATTAAAGATTACATAGGTTTGATCCATCCAAATTAAAACAATATCTTAAGTGTTTAGCATGAATCACAACAAAAAATGGTCTTGACTCAGGAGTTTGGGAACAAGAGATGAAGCTTCCTAGCTTCTTCAGGATTTTTGCATAACTTGTTTAAGAATTGTGGAGATCATCCAAAAATGAAATGTGTATGCATGTGGGTGTGTAGGTTTTCTTTTTGAAAGAGATAGAAAGGAGGGATAAATAGGAGACACATTTGTAGAACAGATGGGGTCCAATAGGTAAAACGAGATGGGGAACACAAAAGAAAGGATGGTTCAATATCCCAACTTTAAGAAAGGGCGAAGCAATGAGAAACTTCCGTGAGCTAAAAGAACATGTTCTAACTCAATGCAAAGAAACTAAGAACCTTGAGAAAAGACTTGAGGAAATAACAAGAATGAACAACTTAGAGAGGAATATGAGTGAATTTAAGAGCTGAAAAATACAACATGAGAACTTCGCGAAGCATGAACAAGTTTCAACAGCCAAATTTACCAAGCAGAAGAAAGGATATCAGAAGTCGAAGATCAACTCAATGAAATAAAATGAGAAGCCAAGATTAGAGAAAAAAGTGCAAAAAGGAATGAACAAAGTCTCCAAGAAATGTGGGACTATGTGAAGAGACCTAATCTACGTTTGATAGGTGTACCTGACTGTGACGAAGAGAATGAATCAAAGCTGGAAAATACTCTTCAGAATATTATCCATGAAAACTTCCCCAACCTAGCAAGACAGGCCAATATTCAAGTCCAGGAAATACAGAGAACAACACAAAGATATTCTGCAAGAAGAGCAACCCCAAGGCACATAATCGTCAGTTTCACCAGGGTTGAAATGAAGGAGAAAATGCTAAGGGCAGCCAGAGAGAAAGGTCGGTTTACCCACAAAGGGAAGCCCATCAGACTCACTGCAGATCTCTCAGTGGAAACCCTACAAGCCGGAAGAGAGTGGGGGCCAATATTCAACATCCTTAAAGAAAAAAACTTTCCTCAGATGCTCTGTCTTGGAGAGTTAGGGCTATCTTCATGAGTATCTGTTGCGCTGTCCTGCCCAGCTAGGAGGCAGTCTAGTCACTATTTGCCTGCCGAGGCTCCACCTGGCTTGCGTGGTTCCACAGCTTCTGCACGGCAAAAGAAACAGTCACTAGAGTGGATCGGCAACCAACAGAATGGGAAAACATTTTTGCTGTTTACCCATCTGTCAAAGGGCTGATATCCAGAATTTACAAAGAACTCAAACAGATTTACAGGAAAAAAACAAGTCCATTCAAAAATGGGCAAAGAATATGAACAGACACTTTACAAAAGAAGACATACATGAGGCCAGTAAACATATGAAAAATGCTCATCATCACTGGTCATTAGAGAAATGCAAATCAAAACCACATTGAGATACCATCTCACGCCAGTTAGAATTGCGATCATTAAAAAATCTGGAGACAACAGATGATGGAGAGGATGTGGAGAAGTAGGAACACATTTACACTGCTGGTGGGAGTGTAAATTAGTTCAACCATTGTGGAAGACAGTGTGGCGATTCCTCAAGGCCTTAGAAATAGAAATTCCATTTGACCCAGCAATCCCATTACTGGGTATATATCCAAAGGACTATTAATCATTCTACTATAAGGACACATGCACACGCATGTTCATTGCACCACTGTTTACAATAGCAAAGACCTGGAATCAACCCAAATGCCCATTGATGATAGACTAGATTGGGAAAATGAGGCACATATACACCATGGAATATTATGCACCAATAAAAAATGATGAGTTCGTGTCCTTTGTAGAAACATGGTTGAATCTGGAGAACATCAATCTCAGCAAACTGACACAAGAACAGAAAATGAAATACTGCATATTCTCCCTCATAGGTGGGTGAGGAAATATGAGAACACATGGACACAGGAAAGGGGAGTACTACACACTGGGGTCTATTGGGGGGAATAGGGGACGGACAGTGAGGGGGAAATGGGGAGGGATAGCCTGGGGAGAAATGCCAAATGTGGGTGAAGGGGAGGAAGGCAGCAAAACACACTGCCATGTGTGTACATATGCAACTATCTTGCACATTCTGCACATGTACCCCAAAACCTAAAATGCAATTAAAAAAAGAAAAGAACTTTCAACTCAGAATTTCATATTCAGCCAAACTGAGCTTCATAAGTGAAGGAAAAATAAAATTCTTTGCTAACAAGCAAGTACTCAGACTTTTTGTCACTAGCAGGCCTGCTTCATAAGAGCTTCTGAAAGAGACACTACACATAGAAAGGAACAACCAGTACCAGCCATTCCAAAAACATACCAAATGCTAAAGAGCATCAACAAAATGAAGAATCTGCATCAACTAATGGGCAAAACAGCCAGCTAGCATCAAAATGGCAGTATCAAATTCACACATAACAATATTAACCCTAAATGTAAATGGGCTAAATGCACCAATCAAAAGACACAGACTGGCAAATTGGATAAAAAGTCAAAACCCATCGGTGTGCTATATCCAGGAAACCCATCTCACATGCAAGGATACACAAAGCCTCAAAATAAAGGGATGGAGAAAGATTTACCAAGCAAATGGAGAGCAAAAAAAAAAAAAAAAAAAAAAAGCAGGAGTTGCAATTATCATCTCTGATAAAATAGACTTCAAAGCAAGAAAGATCAAAAGACACAAAGAAGGACATTACATAATGGTAAAAGGATTGATAGAACAAGAAGAGCTAACAATCCTAAATATATATGGACCCAATACAGGAGCACCCTGATACATAAGGCAAGTTCTTAATGACTTACAAAGAGACTTAGACTCCCACACAATAATACTGGGAGACTTTAACACTCCACTGTCAATATTAGACAGATCAAACAAACAGAAAATTAACAAGGATATCCAGGACTTGAACTGAGACCTGAAACAAGCAAACCTGATAGACATTTACAGAACTGTCCACCCCAAATCCACAGAATATACATTCTTCTCAGCACCACATCACACGTACTCTAAAATTGACCACATAATTGGAAGTAAAGCACTGCTCAGCAAATGCAAAACAACTGAAATCATAACAGTCTCTCAGACCACAGTGCAATCAAGTTAGAACTCAGAATTCAGAAACAAACTCTGAACCACACAGAGTGGAAACTTCATGGAAACTGAACAACTGGCTCTTGAATGTTGACTGGATAAACAATTAAATGAAGGCAGAAATAAAGAAGTTCTTCAAAACCAACAAGAACGAAGACACAACATACCAGAATCTTTGGGACACATTTAGAGCAGTCTCTAGAGGACAATATATAGCAATAAGTGCCCACATGAGAACAGTGGAGAGATCCAATATTGACACCCTATCATCAAAATTGAAAGAGCTAGAGGAGCAAGATCAAAAAAACTCAAAACCTTGCAGAAGAGAAGAAATAACTAAGATCAGAGCAGAAATGAAGGAGTTAGAGACATGAAAAACCCTTCAAAAATCAATAAATCCAAGAGCTGGTTTTTTGAAAAGATCAACAAAATAGACAAACCACTAGCCAGACTATAAAAAAGAAAAGAGAGAATAACCAAATAGATGCAATAAAAAATAATAAAGGGGAAATACCACACATTCCACAGAAATTCAAACCATCATCAGAGAATATTACAAACAACTTTATGCACATAAACTAGTAAACCTGGAAGAAATGGATAAATACCTGGACACTTGTGTCCTCCCAAGCCTAAACCAGGAGGAAGCTGAAACTATGAATAGACCAATAACAAGGTCAGAAGTCGAGGCAGCAATTAAGAGCCTACCACACAAAAAAAGCCCAGGCCCAGACGGGTTCACAGCCGAATTCTACCAGACACACAAAGAGAAACTCTTACCATTCGTCTGAAACTATTTGAAATAATCCAAAAAGAGGGAATCCTCCCCAAATCATTTTATGAGACCAACATCATCCTGATAACAAAACCTGGCAGAGACTCAACAAGAAAAGAAACCTTCAGGCCAATATCCATGATGAACATAGATGCAAAAATCTTCAATAAAATATTGGCAAGCTGAATGCAACAGCAAGTCAAAAAACTTATTCACCATGATCAAGTAGGATTTATCCCGGGGATGCAAGGCTGGTTCAACATACGCAAGTCTATAAACATAATTCACCACATAAACCGAACCAAAAACAAAAACCACATGATTATCTCAATTGACGCAGAGAAGGCATTTTACAAAATTCAACAGCCCTTTATGCTAAAAACCCTCAATAAACTAGGTATTGATGGAACGTATCTCAAAATAATAAAAGCTATTTATGACAAACCAACAGCCAATATCATACTGAATGGGCAAAAACTGGAAGCATTCCCTTTGAAATCTGGAATTAGACAAGGATGCCCTCTTTCACCACTCCTATTCAATATAGTACTGGAAGTTCTAGCCAGAGCAATCAGGCAAAAAAAAAAAAAAAACGTATTCAAATAGGAAAGGAGGAAGCCAAATTGTCTCTATTTGCAGATGACATGATAGTATACCTAGAAGACCCCATCGCCTCAGCCCAAAAACTCCTGAAACTGATAAGCAACTTCAGCAAAGTCTCAGGATATAAAATCAATGTGCAAAAATCACAAGCATTCCTGTACACCAATAACAGACTTAAAGAGAGCCAAATCAAGAATGAACTGCCATTCACAATTGCTACAAAAAGAATAAAATACCTTGGAATACAACTCACAAGGAACGTAAGGGACCTCTTCAGGGAAAACTACAAACCACTGCTCAACGAAATTAGAGAGGACATAAACAGATGGAGAAACATTCCATGTTCATGGTTAGGAAGAATCAATATCATGAAAATGGCTATACTGCCCAAAGTAATTTACAGATTCAACGCTATCCCCATCAAACTACCATTGACTTTCTTCACAGACCTAAAGAAAACTACCCTAAATTTCATATGTAACCAAAAGACAGCCCACATAGCCAAGCCAATTCTAAGTAAAAAGAACACAGCGGGAGGCATCACACTACCAGACTTCAAACTATCCTACAATGCTACAATAATCAAAACAGCATGGTACTGGTACCAAAACAGAGATATAGACCAATGGAACAGAATAGAGGCATCGAAGGCAACACAACATATCTACAACCATATAATCTTTGATAAACCTGACAAAAACAAGCAATGGGGAAAGGATTCCCTGTTTAATAAATGGTGTTGGGAAAACTGGCTAGCCATGTGCAGAAAGCAGAAACTGGACCCCTTCCTGACACCTTACACTAAAATTAACTCCAGAGGGATTAAAGATTTAAACATAAGACCTGGCACCATAAAAACCCTAGAAGAAAATATAGGCAAAACCATCCAGGACAAAGGAGTAAGCAAGGACTTCATGACCAACACACCAAAAGCATTGGCAACAAAAGCCAAAATAGACAAATGTGACCTAATCAAACTCCACAGCTTCTGCACGGCAAAAGAAACAGTCACTAGTGTGAATCAGCAACCAACAGAATGGGAAAAAATTTTTGCAGTTTACCCATCTGACAAAGGGCTGATATCCAGAATTTCAAAAGAACTCAGATTTACAAGAAAAAAAACAAGCCAATTCAAAAATGAGTGAGGGATATGAACAGACATTTTACAAAAGAAGATATACATGAGGCCAACAAACATATGAAAAAATTCTCATCACTGGTCATTAGAGAAATGCAAATCAAAACCACATTGTGATACCATCTCATTCCAGTTATAATGGCAATCATTAAAAAATCTGGAGACAACAGATGCTGGAGAGGATGTGGAGAAATAGGAACACTTTTACACTGCTGGTGGGAGTGTAAATTAGTTCCACCATTGTGGAAGACAGTGTGGCGATTCATCAGGGACCTAGAAATAGAAATTCCAATTGACCCAGCAATCTCATTACTGGGTATATATCCAAAGGACTATAAATTGTTCTACTATAAGGACACATGCACACGAATGTTCACTGCAGCACTGTTTACAATAGCAAAGACCTAGAACCAACCCAAATGCCCATCGATGATAGACTGGACAGGGAAAATGTGCCACATATACACCATGGAATATTACGCAGCAATCAAAAATGATGAGTCCGAGTCGTTTGTAGGGACATGGTTGAATCTGGAGAACATCATTCTCAGCAAACTGACACAAGAACAGAAAATGAAATACCGCATGTTTTCACTCATAGGTGGATGATCAACAATAAGAACACGTGGACACAGGGAGGGGAGCACTACACACTGGGGTCTATTGTGGGGAATAGGGGAGGGACAGCGGGGGCGGGAGCTGGGGAGGGATAGCATGGGGAGAAATGCCAGATGTGGGTGAGGGGGAGGAAGGCAGCAAATCACACTTCCACACGTGTACCTATGCAACTATCTTGCATGTTCAGCACATGTACCCCAAAACCTAAAATGCAATTAAAAAAAAAAAAAGAAGGTGCCACCCAGAATGAATGTTTCAGCTGTTTTTATCTCGTGCAGAACCATCTTTGAATGCTTTGGCTATGTTTCTGTCAATACAAAAAGTATTTTTTTTATTTATAAACAATAAACTCCAAAAGAACGTAGAGAAAGACTAACACATTATATTTACACAAACTAAGACATTGGGCAATCACCAATTCAGTGATTTTCTACAAAGCCCAGACAAATACAAAAACCAGAATGGGGGTGGCATTTAGGGAGACAAGAACCCAGTATGAAACCCACACCACCCAACAAGCTCTATTGCATTTGTGCATTTCAACGCAGTGAAGCAGGTTTGCAGTGATCTTACAGCAAGCAAATGAATCTCTCTTTTTACTCCTTTAGCTAGTAATCATCACTGCAGCTGAACAGAACACAAGCTTCAGGCACCACAAAGAAGCCCTCATGTGTGAGTCTCCCTGAAACCCCCAAATTTTGAAATGTTGAGGATTTTACCTTGCTTTATATATGCATTCCTTGACAGCACAGGATGAGTACAGGGGAACTAATCTTAAAATTACCTGTTAATCGTTCACGGTGTGCACTGCGTTGAACTTCCCGTCCATGACCACATGCTCTGGAGTTGCACTTGAGCCCCCAGGGGACATCACTGTGCACCAGAGTAAGCCGCACATGGAGAGCTTCCAGAGCCTGAAGGAGGTTGAGGCAGTAGAGTTCACCTTTAAGAAGTCTGCCAAAGGTCTGGAATCTATCTGTGTCACCAGACCTAGTGGGCTGTTCTGTATTAAAAATGAGAGGTGGACAAAGGGGAAGAATATGCTGAGATGAAAAGAAGGCAGGCCGGTGCTACAAGGGTGGAGGTCTAGACCATCATGCCAAGGAATGCAAGCTGCCACTCCAGCCCAAAAAGTGCCACTGTGCAGAGCATCAGCCATATTACAGCCTCATGTCTGCTGAAGGCCCAGCAAGCCCCTAGCACACAGAGGAAGCCAGCCTACTTCGGGGAGGAAGAGAAAGATACACACAGCTCTGCCCTGCTCCCTGAAGCCCAGAATTGAGCCACTGTGGGTGGAGGCTCTTCTTTTGTTGCCAGGAATTTTCAAGAAGCAGGCACAGTGGAGCAAGTGGGAATAGCATGAATTGGGGCTAGTTGGCACTGCCTTCTATCTCAGGCTGCGGTTCACAGCACCACACCTTCCTCCCTCTTAATCAGGGAACGAGGTGAGGCATAGGAACTCCAACCACGCTCTGTCCAAATACAAGTAAGGGCTTTTGGGGGAAAATCACCCTAGAACTTTTGTGTTTGAGATGAGTTTCCATCCCCAGAATTCTCAGCTTCTGAAAATGGCCTGAACAAGGAAGTCATTTTCCTTTACATGAAGGTAGAATAATAATTCCTATGTTAGATTGAAAGGATTGGGTATAGGACCAGATTTGTGGACCTAAGCCACTACACTCTGTAGGAGAAAGTCTCTTAGGAGTAAGGCAGCGTTTTGTTTTCACATCTTGTGTCCTCATATTCACTCTTGTGATAGGGCGCTGGGAACTGTCCCCAACAGTGGACAGTGATGAAGGCACAAAGTTTGGCTGGGAAAACAACTGCAGTTCTGCTGCTCCTATGACCACCCCCACCCCATTCTGATCAATGTGATTTTATGTACTCAGTCCCTTGGATACTGCACCTTGAATCCCACTTTCTTCAGGACGCCAACTCTACACTAGCTGTGCACAAATGACGCATCTTGTGCATTTTAACTTTTTTCCTTTAATATAAACATGATTTTTGTATTTTTGTATAGTTCAATCTAAGGCCCTAGTTCCTGCTCTGAAGTCTCAAGTATATGAGCGATCTCAGGGATAAGTCAGCAGAAGCGCCAGGTCTGCACAGCAGGAATACGTTTTGCTGCTTTTATCACCCTGGAGAGTAACTACGTGGTGTGCACAGCCTATTGACCTACATCATTTTTGCCAATGACAGCTGATTTTTCTGTCATATTGTCCTCTTAAACCCCCTTCACCTTGAAAATGTTTCATGGGAGACTCAGTTTTAACTGGGTTGCTCCATAACTTGATTGCCTCCTTCTGGAAGATTGGAAATTAGTCTAAATAGGAAAAAGTGGTGCAGAGAGGTTAGGAGAGGCTGAGCCAGAGAGGAAGCCAAGGTTAGGTGAGGGTTGTCTAATTCTAGGACACAGGACATGTTTTACACACCAGATTTATTCTTCACAGGATTAGGCTAGACCTACCATGTACAACAGGGAGGGAGAGGGGGAGGAAGGGGGAGAGAGAGAGAGAGAGAAAGACTGTGTGTGTTTCTAAAAAAATGTGTATTTGTAAGGATAACTTTTAGGATCATTTATATTTCTTAATATACTTTTTATTTTGGAATAATTATAGAGTAACAGAAGAAGCAATGGTAGTAAAAAAAATTTATGTATATTTCATGCTTCCCTTAATGATAACAATTTACATAACCAGAACACATTTGTTAATATTATAAAATTAAAGCAGGTATAATATTAGGTATATTATTTATGCAAATTCTTTCAGGATTTAACACAGGACACTACATTGCGTTTAGGTTCACAAACTTTTTGAAATACGCTTTTTAAGTTTAGAATAGTTTTAGATTTATAGAAAGTTTATGAAGATAGTAGGGAGAGTTGCTACTATCACACACCCAATTTCCCATGCTATTAACAATTTATATTAGTATATTTGTCACAATTAATGAATCAATACTGATATGTTATTATTAATTAAAGCCTGTATCTTTTCTTTTTGTAGTTTTATTGCGTTTTGACACATAATTATTGTACGCATTTGTGGGATACAGTGTGATATTTTAATGCATATATACATTGTGTAATGATCAAATCAGGGTTATTAGCATATCCATCACCTAAAATATTTATTATTTCTTTGTGTTGAGATCACTTAAAGTCCTCTCTTACTGCGATTTTGAAGTACACAATGCAATATTTTAAACTATGGTCACCTTTCTAGGCTATAGAACACCAAAACTTATTCCTCTTATTTACCTATAATTGTGCAGTCCTTGACCAATCTCTCTTCAACCTCCTTTACCTTCTACCCTCCCCCAGCCTCTGGTAACTACTATTCTATGCTGGTCATCTATGCGATCAGCCGTTTTAAAGATGCCAAATGAATGAGATAAGGCTGTATTTGTCTTTGTACACCTGGCTTCTTGGACTTAACTTAATCACCCTTCATGTTCATTCATGCTGTCTCAAACATTAGGATTCCATTCTTTTTTTCATGCGTGAATAGTATCCCATTGACTATTTGCCATATTTAATTATTTTGTAGTGTATTTTTGCTATGCCAGGATTCCATTCATGATACCAAATTACACTTAGTCATTACGTCTCTTTAGACTTCTTAGCTGTAACAGTTTCTAAGACTTTGTTTTTTATTATTTTTTAATTTCATGAGGAGAAATTACTGAAGAGGTATTTTGTCCATTTCACTTAAAAGGGATTAGTTTGATTCTTGTCTAATGATTAAACTGGGTTTATGTAATTTGGGGAAGGAAACCACAAAGGTAAAATATCTTTCTCATCAAATCACACTGAAAGTGCACACAATCAACATGCCTAACATGACGTACCACTATGAGTTTTAATCTTGATTATATGACTGAGTTCATTAGCTCTTTACTTATTCCTTCCCCTCCCACTTTCTATACAGTACGCTTTGCCAGAAGTTACTATGTGCAGCCAACTTTTAGTGAGTGGGACATTAAGAGCTATGTGTCATAAATTATTTAATATTCTTTAGTACAGGATATATTTTTTTCATGTTTAGTCTTTTCAGTAGATTCATAAATATATACATTATGTTATTATAATCCAATATCATTGTATTTATTTTTTGTTCAATTTTTCCAGCCTTGCTTATTCTCAGCTCTTTCACTTATTTCTTTGTTCCTTTAATTTTATTTCTCTTGCAAAACATTTTCTTACTTTCTGGAACTAAAAGATACTCCAGGATCATATTGCATATTTACTGCCATTGTGCTAAAATAAGCCATTTATCTAAAAAGCCCTGATACCATTCATTGGAGAATGATATTAGAAACAAAAGTACTATGCTCCTGGGCTGTAATTGCTTTTCATATTTCTACACAAGAAAATATACATGTGCATTGCTAACCTGTGTATATACATATATCTATAGATATTTTAATGTATCCATCTGCATGTATCTTAACATGAGCTTATACTGATGTCTCCAAAACTCATCGATTAGCTCTTGATCATTCAAGTTTATCTTTAATAACCCACCCTAACATCAAGAAGTATTGTTTTATTTAGTATCTGTTTATCTTTCAGATATTTGAATTATAATATGCATTGCTCACATACTTTTTTATGTAGTATGTATATGTGTATGTTCTCTATCTTTTATGAATTGACTACTTTTACTGTCCTGTGTTATTTACTTTTATAGAATATGTAGCAGTTTATTTTTTAGATAATAAATGTCTAGTTAAGAGTTATTACATTCCCTTTCTTGAGTCAGATCGTTAAAAGACTTCTAAGTCTGATAGCTCAATTTTATAAAATATACGAGTCAATTTTTTAATATAATTTTTAAAAAATTTATTATACTTTAAGTTCTGTGGTACATGTGCAGATCATGCAGGTTTGTTACATAAGTATGTACATGTCTCAAGTGAACATATGTATAATTCTCTATCAATGTGGTAAACTTATATAATGCAAACCAATAATATATGCTTTTAAAATATAATGATTGATAGTCATAATTTATCAAAGCTTAAAAGCTTTGAAACAATATATAATATCTCAACTATACAATTTTATCCTTAATATTACTAACTTTCAATAAATCTTAAATTTTCTTACGTATAAGAAAATTTGGCATGTTTTGATATAATAAAAATGATATTTCCTTCTTACAATTCCAAGCTTCACTGCTGATTACTTGCTTACAGTTGACATAAATGTTATATTGTTGCCTTTCAGGTAAATTTAATCAGTAGGCAGCCTGAACCTGTCAAAATGATTTTGATAAAAAGCAAGCTTCAGAAAGTTATTCCTTCCTTTCTAATTTTTTAGCAGATGCCTCTTAAAATCATAAATATATTCCCTGGAGATAATTCATCACAGTGTGAATTTAAGACATAATTATTTGAAAATATTAAGCATTTTGATGGATCCTTACAATATTCATTAGATAATTTCAAAATATATTTTGTCTCAACACTTATTCTTCCTGACTTGCAAATATACATACATATGCTAACTATTGTGAAAATATGTAGTCAAGTTTGAATTTTCCTATGATTATGTACATATATATGCACAAATTCCATTATGCGAAGAACATGTACTAAATTTGGATCTTTTAAGGAATAAGTTGAGGAAATGGTAAGTAATGCTAAATAAGAATTAATTTACTCTGAAATGTCCATATATATATATATATAACTATTACATATATTTAAATACGTTTGCAGTCACTTGCTAAATTTACTTTCATGGTTATGATTTTTAAATGATATCTTCTGATTACAGCAAGTTTTTATTTGTAGAATATTATCAACTAATGAATGCAGGAAAAAAACAGGATCAGTAGGATCAACATTTAGCAAACACTAAAGAAATAACTGATTTAAGAAAAGAACATAAAGAACACAAATGAGTGCTTTAAAAAAAAAAACTTAGATCAAGTATTTATGAGAAAATAACTCCCATCGCTTGCCAGATTTCACCTGCCAATGATTTGCTGGTCATAGGTAAAAAGCATCTTAACCAACCAGGACTCATATTCCACCACCTGAAACCACTAACAGACTTAACTTGGCTAATCATGGTACAACCAGGCGTTTTATACCACCTGCCTAATGAAACATGAAGTAAACCATGCACAATATTTCTTCTCCTTTTTTTGCAATGATAGAAAATGAATTTTCAGTTTATAGAATATACAAGGGGCAGAGGAACATGCAAACAGTAAGAGGGCAACAAGATAAGGTAGAAAGGAGGAGATTCTGTAAGAGAAGTAGAGAGACTTTCAGCAAGTTAATGGCATAAAAAACAGGTGATACTTCAAACTAAAAGATTTAAGAGATATAATCTCTAATGCCCTATGTGTACTTTAATTAAAATATAGTGATGGTTTAAAGAAAAAAAAAAGTACTTTCATGTACATGGAAAAGTACTTTCACATACAGGGAAGAAAATCAGAAAATAATCTTGAAGATGGGTGAGATATTATATGAGATTACTAAATTGCTGTTGCTAATTTTGTTATAGTTGATAATGATATTTTGATGGTACAAGAATACATCTGTACTCTCATAGAGACAAAATGAAGTATTTTGGTGTAAAATGTCATGATATCAGAGCCATGAATTATAAAACTTCAACAAAAAATAGATTAATATGGCAAAATGCTAAATTTCTTATCAAATCAGATATATGAGGGTTAATTACAATAGTCTCTCTATTTTACATATTTATTTTAAATTGAATGTTAAAATGTATAGCGAAATGCTAACAAAAAGTAAACACTATTTCCTGTAATTGAATTTTACTTGTGAAGCTTCTTTTTCTCACACTTTACCAAAATTTTTTTTCTATTTTTTACTCTAAAAGTTGACAGATAAAAGCAGCCTATAAACCCAATAGTGAAAGAAAGTGGTTTATCCTTCTTCTAATTGCATGTTTTTAATAAACTCAGAATCAAATAATGGAATAATGAACCTGCCATCTGAAGAAACGTGACTCCCATTGGTACAGAAGAGCCAAATTTCAGCTGTTGACAGATAACAGAAACACTGGAACCAACATGAAATGACTCCCTAATTCAGTTTTCACATCTGGAAATTCGGAGAATTGCTATCTATGCATTATATTTGTTGCAAAGAGTAAGTTAATTGATACATATAAATTGCTTAAAACATGACTGGTGAAGCACCTGTAATCCCAGCTACTTACCCAGGAGGCAGAGGTTGCAGTGAACCAAGATCAAGCCACTACACTACAGCCTGTGTGATAGAGCAAAACTCTGTCTCAAAACAAAAAATCAAAAATATACACATACCTGGCATGTAATGAGAAATAAACAAAACACTAGCTAGTATTACTTTATTGTTATTTATTATTGATATGAACAGTTTTCTATCAAAAGTGAAGAAGCACAAATACTTCATAGTTCCAGATGAATTACTTGCTGGTCATAGGGAAAAAGCAGTTTTATGAATTGCTTGAATGAGCTAAAATGGCTTTTTGTAAAACTGCAAAGGAAGAAGGCAGCCATTAAGTGATGAAGCTGAAGTCTTTTTCTTAGTCCAAATACATGCTAGATAAAAATGATTAGAGGATAAATTAAAATATAAATAACCTTATTATTACTCATGGATTAGACTGCTCCGAATTCCTTGAATTTCTGGAGCTCTTTAATTAATAAAAAACCAGAAAATGTTTTTATAATGCATATACCTTTAAGAAATAATAAAATTTGTTGTTCAAATGATGTTAAAATTTTTCTTATAGTTAATATAAATGATTATAATTTGAGTCAATATTAGGGTTAAGAAATTATTTTTTAAAGTTTTCACTTTTGTGTCTATATTTCTACACTTGATCTTAGCCAAAAGGCTGAGAAGTGATATGTGTCTATATTTTTAATATCAATTTACTATGTCCAAGATTAAAACCCACAGCAAATCTTATATCTCTAAGGTGTGTTTCAGGGTATCATAGCATTTTCATTTTTCTGGTAGTTTATGTGATTCTACAGACTCCAGTTTTTTTTCTCCCAATATTCCTAATCTTTACAGATCTATCTATACCTAGTTTTCTGTATGCCATGTATGTCTGTAAAACCTTTATGTTTATCATATTACATATGAAATAATCTCCTTATTTTTAGTGAAAACCTGGTCCAAAATGATCACTGTCTGAACTTAACATTCTTCCAACTACTTTCCACATAACGAATCTGCTAAACCAAATTAATCCTACCCTTTCCATTTCAAGAATACTAGGTTTATTTCTGCCTGGTATGACCCCTTCTGCCCCAATGTATGTATTATTTTAAGTTATTTTCTAGAGTGTACCAAGCCAATTTACATCATCATAGTCTAGCAAGATCTCTCATTCACCTGAGACTCTATAGAGTAGCACTTCCTGAACAAGTAATTACAAGCTTATCACAGTGTTGGGTATGGATGCCAATTTCTCCTTTTCACGTTTCTGTAGGAGAGGCTTCAAATATCTACATTCCTGTCAAGGAGAGTATCATTAGGAAAACTGTGTTTTTCCTTATATATTCTCCATTGTCTCTTCCTCAAGGGAAGAAAAACATACAATTTAACTGATGAGAGTTTACTAATTTTAGGGTGATATTTCTTAGCGAGTTTTTTCCCCTTGTTTTCTTTAAAACTTAGGTAGTAAGGGCTCTGGCCCTGTTGCCTCTCCTGTCCAGAGACAGTCTCTGAGGATACTTACAGGAGATCCAACATTATCTTACCTATTCAATGACAACTAGGACTGTATTTTGATTTTGCAGTGGAAAGTATTAGCCCCAGCTATATTCTTTAATTCTGTTCTTCCTAGATGACCATTGATAAAGGTTATACATGAACAATGCTTTGGCACTGTGTGTATAAATATATATGTGTGTGTGTATATATATATATATACACACACACACACAAACACAGAGACATGTGTTTATATATACATATTCATATACACATACATATAGATACATATATATATAGAGATGTGTGTGTGTGTGTGTGTCTCAAACTTTCCAAAGTGAATTATAATCACATTTGCTTCACTTATTTCTATACTTAACAAGCAGTGGGCATTAAATCAATGTGCTGTGTTGGGACATATGGATTCTACATTTTCTTCATAAGGAATCCTATATCTACTAAGTCATTTATCTGTTAAACACTAAACAAAGTTGAAACACAAATATTCCAGTGTAGCCTTTAGGTCAGCCTTCTCTGAGGTTAACTTCTGGCCCTATATTATATTAGATATACATTTACTTTGTTTATTTAGCTTGCAGAGGACTGTGGTAGGGTTAAATAACATGGGAAAAGTAAAGTTCCTGGTATTATGTTCGATACGGAATAGGTACTGTAACATTTGAGGAATTTCTATATGCCAGAATCTCTGCTCACTAATTCACTTAGGTTGGTTCTCTAAATTCTCATACAACTGTTTGATAGAGGTTCTATTATTATTGTCATCTTACAGATAAGTTTGATATAAAAATAATTTTCTTAAATTGTACATATAGTAAATCTCTTTCAGAGTTGACACTTGATCCATACCATATAAAATGTTTAATAAATATTGATTCTTTTTATTGATATTAGGTGCAGCCTGTGCAGTAAATGCTAATGACTAAAAATGAGTGAGGAATAAATACTGCTGTTCTAACAGAGAAAAACAAGACAAAAGAGTGAAGTTTCACATTTTACATTCATCATTGGTACTTAAATATTGGCAAAAAACATACAATTTCCTAAAGTTATATTCCAAATTTTTTCATATACAATACTAGGTATGTATGCAGGTACCCTTATATCACATATAATATATAGCATATATCATTTGTCAATTTTGAATAAAATTGCTAGCACAATATTATGTTTATTTCATCATCAAAATACTTGCTTACCTTTATAGCAAGGAAGAAAAGTTTTACTTTTTAAATTATATCCAAATGTAAAAATAAGGTGAGATTAGGAAATCACTATTGAAAGAGCTGTTAAATGCATACTCACAGCTTCAGAAGTGTGAACAATTGCAATGTCTATCTTGTAGAGTCTTCCTAATTCTCAGAAAACATTTCGGAGGACTATTAAAGGGGCAAGAATTTATCGCCTATAAATTTATAATTCATTGAATTTTCTGATATTAGATGTAATGGTTGGTTGGTAAGAGATGGAAGATAAAGCAATTCTATTAAAGATTCTACTTTTATTGACTGATGAAAGCCCTGTTATGTTAATAAGGGCACATATTGATTTTGCAAACTTGAGTATTAAGACAAAAGCAGCTAATAATAACTATGTTTTAAGAACATATCCAGAGGCGAATACAGGTAAAACCATAGTGTGGATTCAATCTATACCCTGATACACTAGTATGTAGACATTTTGGTAAATTTCTATCACTAGCAGCAAGTAAGGAACAGAAGTCAAATATGTTTAGTTAAAAATTATTACCCAAATTTCATGGTGTATAATTTACAAAAAAAAAAGGAGAAATCAGGTAAAAATATTTAATTCTAAGGGCTGAGCTACCTTCGAAATGTTGAATGCAATGTTAATGCAAGTGCAAAATAACTATTGTTAGAGATAAAGCAAAGATTTTTATTCTGCTGTTGAAAGAGGAGTATAGAGTTTAACAAAGTAAACAATAATTTTGAATTAAAAAGGAATTATGCAGGATACCCGTCAGTAATTAAACACAAAATGAAATACTGAGTAAAGGATTGAACATACTGTATCTGTGATGAAAACAAAAACCCAGAGGTGAACTTTTAGCTGAAATAATGAGATACATCAACTCAGTTTCAGTGTTGGTTTGTTTATCAATGGTGGTGGTAGGGGGTGTTTATGGGTTTGAAAATGCAAAAAGCTGTTGTATGATTTAATTTGGTAAGGGAGAAACTTGAAGCATAACATACTGAAATCTCACCATAATACTTGCCCAATCAACATGGCTTACATCTTTCTTTTTAACTCTACAGTACCCATTTTAGTAACTTTATACATAATGCCAATCTCTGCTTGATTTAAGAAATATAAGTTACCTATATGTTGGTAGAGCAAAAAACTTAAAAATATAAATTCATTAATAGAATTGAACACTAATGAAGTTGGTCCTCCCACTCAAAGGAGAAATTAGATCTATAAAGCTGCTAAAAGACATCCAGTATCCCTTTATATATAAATATCTAAGGCCATCTGTGTTACAACCATGAAAGAGGATAAGCTGAAGAAAAAAGTCAGGAGTGGGTAGACATACAATTGACAATTCTGCAATTTCTTTTTTCCAATTAATACTTCTCTTTCCTAGGTTAAAAGTGTTCTGTATATTACCAAGGAAATAGCAGTAAGCAAAGCAGAGATGGTGCCAATACTCAGATCTTATAAAGAAGGCTCTCCCTTAAAAATGCTTCCTCACATTCACTCTGAAGTTATCTATAATGGTCTATGTTCAATAAACTCGTTAAGAAAGCATTATTAGATTGATACAAATTGAGGGAAAGATAAATCTTTTGACATTATCACTGGTTTCAGGGGAAAGCCCAGGTAACCTTGTTGACTAAGCTTAATAATTCTAGGATCTCTAGGAAATATTTCTCAGCCTCACAATATAAACTATATATATATCATAGCAAAAGTTAATCTGGAATATCGATAAATAACTGTCACAGTATAAATAGAGATCACAGAAAAATAATCTCCTGAGTATAATACTGTGGATTTTGTAAAATACTGATGCACAGAAGGTTTATTGTGAAGACGAGATGGTTGTGTGAACTGAAACTTTATGCTGGTTGATGAGTAACTTCTCATTTCCCTTTTCTCCCAGTATCTGGCAATCACCATTTCAATTTTTTTTTTTAATTTTTTATTGGATTTTAGGTTTTGGGGTACATGAGCAGAGCATGCAAGACAGTTGCGTAGGTACACACATGGCAGTGTGCTTTGCTTTTCTTCTCCCCTTCACCCACATTTGGCATTTCTCCCCAGGCTATCCTTCCCCACCTCCCCCTCCCACTGGCCCTCCTCTTTTCCCCCCAATAGACCCCAGTGTTTAGTACTCCCCTTTCTGTGTCCATGTGTTCTCATTTTTCATTTCAATCTTTGATTCTTTAAATTCAGTTATTTTCAATACCTCATAAGGGCAATTATGCATTATTCTTTCTGTGTCTGATTTATTTCCTTAGAGTAATATTCTTAAAGTTCATTCACGTTTTCATGTGAATATGACATGTCCCAATGTGTTTGTGTGTGGTGGTGGGACAAGCATTGTTTTTAACCAAATGCTGAGGATTTTCAAATGTTTATACAATATCCCCATGATACCTAGGAAGAGATGATTAACAAACATCTAATTTATTGCTAATGATTTTGAAGAAATGACTTTCAATGTATTTTTAAAATCAGAATTTTGTTTAAATAATTTAAATTTAGTTAGTGAAATTTTACATATATATGTATGTATGTATGTATGTATTTTATGCCTGATATCATTCTAAGCAGTTTTACATCGATTTTCTTATGTAATCCTCCATATAAATTACATATCATTATCCCTATTTCATATTAAAGGGAATTGAGGCTTAGAGAAATAGAATAATTTAGTCATGGTCATATAAGTAGTACATAGTAGAGCCTGTATTCTAACTCAGGCAAGCAGAATATAGTTAAAGAAAAAAAAAAGCAGTAATGACCTGTAGCTATAGGTGTGCAAAACTGCAGGGAGAACTACCAAGAAATTACCAATCATGATGATACAATTTTGGCTTAAAAATACGTCTTTCCTCTTAAAAATGTTATGTTACTGTGGTAAGAACAATTAATGTGTCATATACCCGGTTAGTAGATTTTTAACTGTATAATGCATGATCGTTGACTATAGGTACAATATTTTATAGATCTCTAGAGCTTATTTATCCTGATTTAATGAAAGTTTATGCTCATTGATTATTAACTTCTAATTTTCCTTTTCTCACAGCCCGTGGCAATTATCATTCCAATCTTCAATTCTATAAATTTGACTATTTTAGATACCACATATAAGGGCAATTAGGTATTATTGTTCTCTCTGTGCGTGGCTCATTTTCTTGGAGTAATGCTTTTAAAGTGCATTCACATTGTCACATCTTGCAGAATTTTCCTCTATTTTAAGGCTGAGTCGTATTGTCTTACATGTACATATCACACGGTTTTTATCTACTCATCTGCTGCTGGACATTTAGTTTGTTTCCATATCTCGGCTGTTGTAAATAGTGCTGTAATATGTGTAGAGTACTAATACTTCTTCAAAACCTTGATTTCGATTATTTTGGGTAAATATTTAGAAGTAGAATTGCTGGATCAAACTGTTAAAATGTTCATAATTTAAAATGATCCTTAAAGTACTGTAAATGGTGTACAAAATCCTAAAATATAATCAGAGTAGATTATATGTGCTTTAAATTATATAGTATAGCAAGATAGATTTATAGATATAGATCTAAGTATAGACATCTGTCTACATAAATATAGAAATTTAGGTATACAATATATAATTATTATAAAAATAAAGAATATAGACTAGAATAACATGCTTCTTGTCCTTCTTGTCACTTGTTATATATTATATAAAATAACTTATGTTTGTTTATTATTTTCTTGTCACTTGTAAAATTTAACAAGTGGGTAATAAAACACTACATATTTTCTCTATAGCTTATTTTCATACAAATATTATACTTGTAGTACAATAGAACTTGCATAAGACAAACATACAGAAATGCAATACTTTCAAAACATAATGTAAAACACCTTTCACACAAAATAATACAATATTCAACCCATATATCCAGCAGCTGTTGACTCAGGATAAATAGTGGTAAGAAAAATGGTGGCAACTATATAATTCTTGGCTTTCTCTAAGTCTGTTGAAACAGTGCACAACCTCTTTGCTCTCTGTTTTATTTCTGGGATGACATTTATATAAATGTATGAAATATTTTTTGTTGGACTACTGAACATGAGGCTTTAGTCGTTTTTCTCTTTTTCCCATCTGTGCTTCAGTTTAAACATTTCCTATTGACCATCTTGCAGTTCACAGATCTTCTGAAGTATCCCATCTAGTTTTTATGCCTATCTGATAATTCTTATTTTAAAAAACTGTGAAATTTCAAGTTCTGTAATATTCATTTGGTTCTTTTTTATACTTCTCACTTTTGCCTTGAGGTTTTTCATTCATTTCATTATAATATTCATCTGTTACTTCAAATCACTGAATATATTTACAATAGCTCCTTTGAGATAGTCAGCCAAATCCAACATTTAGATATATTTTTATTGGTTGTTTTTATCTTATATTTTATGCTTCAGATTTTGCTGCCTCTTTGGATATATATTTTTAAGTTTTATGCTGACATTATAAATTTTACATCGATGAGACTTTATGTTGCCTTTTAGGGAAAGTATTTTTTAAATTCACAAAGCAATTAATTTACTGACTGCTCAAAATGATGTTTTGAAGTTCTGTCTTGTGATTCTTAGAGCATGTTAGAATTGTTCTGACTCTGGAGCAAGATTAGGTCATTTCAGATGTTTAGCCTATTTGTTGTCTCAACTGCTTCAGGGAGCTTTTTGGGAAATTTCGAAACACTGAATGGTTGTAACTTCCGTGTCTCCTAGCATTATTTGAACTTCTGAATCTCTGTTTGACTCACAGTCCTTCAGTAGCTGATTCTTCCAGGCATCATATTTTTTTGTTCTGTACACTTACAGCTATGTAGTTGGCCAAATGCTTAGAGAAACTTCTAGGCAGATTCTGGTGTGCTCCCTTTTTGCTCTCTTCAGAGATTTGCATATTTGATTTGCATATTTGAGCTATCTCCACAATACTAAACTCTGCTACATGCTTTTTATGCCAGTGAAATTGCTGATCTCTGTTAGCATTTCACTCCTCAGTGCTGTTGTATGAAATTGGTTCTAAGACAGAAAGTCCAGGTATGTGGAGCTCATATTGTATATTTCTCTTATCCAATGAATCAAAAACTTGCAATATTTGTTGCCTAAAACCTGAAAACAGCTGTTTATATGATGGGTTTATTGTTATCATTGTTTATGGTATTCTGATGTTCATTTTTCCAGCATAGCTAGAACTAAAATTGCCCGTTACTAAAACTATAAATAAATTAATTAAAAATACTTATATATCTGGCTTACAAGCTTCCATGCTTTTCTACTTGTAATGCTTCATTTCACTCTTCTTTGTCCACGCCAAATTGTGGCCTCTCTCAAGGAAAACCTTCACATGCCTTCTGTGATTAATCCATTCTATTTTATATGTAAATTTTTATATTTATTTTTTACTATACAACCTATTTGGAAGTAATCTCATATTGTTTGTTAATGTTACTTATACTATATTACTACACTAAAATATATTCTATGAAATTCTTAAATATGTTCATGTGGTTATATTTTTCTTTTATGGAAATTATAGTTTACATTTATCTGTTTTCTTTCAATAACTACAATGTAATACTCAAATATTATCTTACCAAAATACTCAGTGAATAACTTTAGTTTCAATAAATTCAGACAGTATTTTTTAATCATAAATATATAAAATAAAACCACATATTTAAAATGAATGACATTTTGTTTTATAATTGCTTAGTGTTCTCATTTCTTCACATTATTAGATATGTTAGGTAGATAAATTATTTTGAATTGTTAGCAATGAAAATTTACTACACTGAATATGTTTATTTTTAAAGATACAAAAACTTAGACTGAGGGAAGTTTAATGGTATCAAAGACCAGACATCTACTTAAAGACTGAACTACATTTCAAACACTGGTTTTCTGACTCTTTGCACTAAATCGAATGCTCTTTATACTAAACAGTCTGAGTGTGAACATTCTATGTGACGTATAAAGAAACCGAAAATTGTTTAAACCTGGTTCATGGAAAGTATACAAACCAATTCAAGCAATAGAACATAAAATCGCCTACTGAATTTCTTTTGAGATAATTTTATAACGATTTCTGAACAATTTGAACTTTAGGAATAGATACAAAAATAAGATATAATTTTATTTTTCTTCACTTACCCCCACTCTGCTCTGAGTACTTCGGCTTCTTTATTGAATAGAAGACCTTACCGAAACAGTAGTGACTCCATTTTGAATCCCTGCCATGTTACGGGGGAAAAAAAGTGATTTACTTGAGTTTTAATTATTTCTTTGCTTAACTTTGTAGATTATTCATTAAGAATATAAAAATCTCAGAACAATAGGACCTTCAACATAGATACAAGAGAATTATGCTGACCAGAAATTCTGAAAACAGACTGACCAGCAGTCTTGGCCGTGACTAGATAAGGACAGCCTAACGATGCCAGCAAAAGTCCCCAGACACCAACCAAGACAGCAATGACTTACTGCTTGCCTGAGATTGTACACACAGCTCCTCCACAAGGACACTCTGATTATGACTTACACCTACCCTGATTCCCCTTAAAAACTCTCGGTCCAGAGCTACATTTCAGAAAGTTAGTATTGAAACAAGTTCACTCATTTCCCAACTTGCTTGTTTCCCTAATACAGCTAAGTTTCCTTCTTACCAACAGTAATCTCTTGAGCATTGGTTTTCCAGGTGTCAAGTGGTCCCAGTTTGGTTACAGTTTTGGATGAGCTAGTCAAGAGCCTCACACTCCCTGAGCTGTTTGCTCGGCTCCCAACAGATGAAGCAATTGGCCACGGCAGTGCACGAGGGCTAACTTGTTCAGATTACGGAGAGGAGCTTTAGATTCCTTACAGGTGGAGCAGCACGTATGAGCACAGCAGACTGTGGCAGTACATATGGTCCTGCCCCCTCTTGCTACCAGAGGTGAGCAGCAAGCCTTCAGTAACACCAGATACTTGTGGTTAACCAAGCCCAAAACTGGCAAACTACAGGGACACTCCCAGTAGCTGCCAAGGCTCTTTTTCACTTTGGGAAAGTCCTCTCTTTCCCTCAATTGATGCCAGCTGCCTATTTTCACTTCAAATTAGTAAAAGGGAACAGGGTTTCTAGATTAGCTGACCAGCAATATAACAAAGTACATCCATCAGTGTGAACACCTGGGGTCCTCTTTCCTTACCCTTTGGGCCTTTGAGGCCAATTGTGGTACAGTTTTTAGAAGAAACAACTTGTAGTGACTGCATACTGGTCTCTTCCCTTGAAGGAGATTGTGTTTGGGAAACACTCCATTTGTTTTGATTGTGTGTCGTTTCCTTGTTACCCTGGGAGGCATTTCATAGATTCTCTCTCAAAGACAGAGAATATTAGCTAACTGGTCAGCCTATGGCTGTGACCTTGGGACAAAGGAAAAACAAAACAAAACAAAATGAGATTTTATTGGAATACAGCATGACAAAGGTATGTGTTAGATTCAGAAGAGAGGTGGCCTTTAAATAGGGTCTTTGAACTTTTATACAATCTCACAGCTTGAACAGTTTCATCAAAGATCAGGTAAATCAGAAAATACCTGTTCACCTGTTTATTCTATCATGGAATAAAGATGTTTCCCAGAAAGTTTCCCAGTTAATGGTGCAAAGAGGACAGCATAAAGTTAAATCTCGTTGGCCTGTACTGCCTGAGGAAGATACAGAAGGGAAAAAGAAGCAGGAGGATAGGATAATTTTATTAGTCTTAAGCCCACTTCAAGGAAATGATGCTGTGGTGTTACAAGTGCCTTCCCTAGTGCTGCCCACTCTGGCTCCTGTGCAGGTTCCCATGCTGGTCCTGCTGGCGTTGTACACTGAGCTGCCCCTTCCTCTGCCCACTCCTCCAGAATTTAAATAATCCAGATTTACAAGATGCAGTGCACCACCCCCTACCCCACCCGGCACATTAGACAAGTAGGCCAGGTACAGTACTCTTTCAAGACCTGACAGGGTCTTAAATGAACAAGGCCAATGGGTTTCTCCTTTTAAGATCCATCAGGAACTAAAAGCATAGGGCCAGCCCATGGGTTATTTTTTGGATTATATTCACCTTTCTCCACTTCAGACTTAGTGAACTAAAAGAAAAAATAAGGCCTTTCTACAGAGATGACCCACACACAGCACATGGCTAAATTATGTACCAGTATATTCTCCACTCATTTCGTCACTAGGGTAGATATTCAAACACCACTAAATTTCATGATAATGGCTAGTCAAAAGAGACCACTAGTTATATACAAAGGCAATGATGAGGCCAGGCAGCTACTTCAGAAAGACCCAGCTGGGACCCCTGATCCCACAGGGATGATTCCCTTAATGGAGCTCAGTTGTGACGCTAACAATGAGGGATGGCCAAGACTAGAACATTACTAAAAATACGTTTCAATGGGATTGAGTAAAGGAGTACCTGAGAAGCATAGCATCAATAAAATCCATGATCTCCAACAGAGAGCGAATGAAAATTTAGCCACTTGGCTGGACCCAGTGTAGCAGGCTTATAGGGCTGGGCATGGTGGCTCACACCTGTAATCCTAGCACTTTGGGAAGCTGAGGCGGGCGGTGGAGGGCAGGGTGGGAATACAAGGTCAGGAGTTTGAGACCAGTCTGGCCAACATCGTGAAACTCCCGTCTTTACTAAAAATACAAAAAATTAACCAGGTGTGGTGCTGTGTGCCTGTACTCGGGAGGCTGAGGAAGGAGAATTGAGTAAACCGGGAAGGCAGAGGTTGCAGTGAGCTGAGATCATACCAGTGCACTACAGCCCGGGTGACAGTGCAGGACTCCATCTCACAAAGAAAGAAAAAGAAAAAAAAAAAAAACAAAAAACCTCAGATATGGATTTAGAGGCCCCAGAACATATTTGGGCAGTCAATCTGACTTTCAGCAACCAAAGCACTTCAGATATCCAAAGAAAATTGAAAAAATTAGAAAGATTAAACCCCTCTCTATTGGTAGAAATTGCTTACATATTCTTCAATGCCAGAAAAACAAGAAGAGCCAGACAAATAACCACTTTTGTAGAAAGCATTCAGAAAGGTAAAAGAGGGTCTGAGAAGAGTGAGGGACAAAACAGAATGGGACTCCCAGAGAAAGATCAGTGAGCCTACTGTTGAGGATCTGGACATTAAAGCATGATTGCTACAGGCTGTAAGGGAAAGCTGACAGCAAAGAAAAGGTAAGAGAGAAAAAGAGAAAAAATAGGAAACCAAAGAAACAAGATGGGCCGGGCGCGGTGGCTCACGCCTGTAATCCCAGCACTTTGGGAGGCCGAGGCGGGTGGATCACGAGGTCGAGAGATCGAGACCATCCTGGTCAACATGGTGAAACCCCGTCTCTACTAAAAATACAAAAAATTAGCTGGGCATGGTGGCGCGTGCCTGTAATCCCAGCTACTCAGGAGGCTGAGGCAGGAGAATTGCCTGAATCCAGGAGGTGGAGGTTGCGGTGAGCCGAGATCACGCCATTGCACTCCAGCCTGGGTAACAAGAGCAAAACTCCGTCTCAAAAAAAAAAAAAGAAAAAAAAAAAGAAACAAGATGGACAACAAGATTGGAGCTCTGATAAGACTGAGGAGGCTCAGGTGCTCCCCTTTATATAGTGGAGCAAATAATCATTTCCCCACAGGAGCTCTGGATACAATGATATTGAGTATAAAACAATCGACTTCTTAGTTAATACCGAAGCAACTTACACAGTTTTAAATACGAAATTAACTAAAAGTACACACGATATAGTTCCAGAGACAGGAATCAACAGAAAACTGGAGCGAAGAATCCAAATTGGGAGATAGAAAGTTAAGACTAGTATTTTTTTATATGCCTAATTGCCCTATTCTGTGGTTAAGATGACATTTACTATGCTGAACTGAATGCCTAAGTAAACTTTTCTCCTAAAAAACGTCTATTGTAAACAGTGCCACAATGAACACACATGTGCATGTGTCTTTGTAGTAGAATGATTTATAATCCTTTGGGTATGATGATGGGGGATGGACACAGCAAACCACCATGGCATGTGAATACCTATGTAACAATCCTGCACAATCTGCACATGTACCCCAGAACTTAAAATATTAAAAAAGAAAATCTAAGTATCAAGGTCCTAACCAAACAGGCCTTGTGTTTGCAGACATTGATGACTTAACCTAAAAAGACCAAGAACTGTTTCCACCTGAAGTCTACTATAGAATAAGCAATACTGTTTGGGCCTATGGGAAATCCAGATGAGCTACCAGATTTCAGATTGTCTGCATTACATTCAAAGAAGGAGATACAGCCCCACATAAAAAAAAAAATCCTCTGAAAAGGGAAGCATTAGAAGGCACTCGACAAGTATTACAAAGGCTTTTGAAATAGGGTTTATTCAACCCTGTCACTCTCTATACAATACTCCTGTTTTACCAGTAAAAAGTGACATTCAAATGAATATCAATTTATGCAACACTTGAGAACAATTAAAGATATCATTCAAGATATCCATCCAACGGTACATAAGCTGTATGCCCAGCTCACTATTATCCCAGGAAACCATGGCTGCTTCTCAGTATTAGACTTCGAAGATACTGTCTTCTGCATACCAGTTAAAGAAAACCCAAATTATCGTTTGCCTATAAATGTTTTTTTTTTTCAAAAGCTAAGACAATTTTCCGATATTACTATGCTATGTTATTCCAAGGATTTAAAAACTCCTCCACCATTTTCTGGGTAAACTTTGGCTAGAAGTCTGAGGGGCCTACAGTTAAACAGAAGGGTACTATTTCAATATGTTTATGACTTACTAATTGCCAGCCCCTCTTATAAAGACTTCCTGGAAAACACAATATTGGTTTTAAATGACTATAATATAAATGAATGGGGTTATAAAGCATCCTCACACAGGTCCAAATATACAAAAAAGATGTAGTCAACTTGGGGTTCCACCTACAATGTAAGCAGTCTTATGACTGATAAGAAACAGGCAGTAGCTGCCAATAAAGCCCTCCCCAAAACAGAAGCAACCAAGAGAATTCTTGGGGATGGCTCACTTTTTTTGACGTTTGGATTTCTAATTTTTTACTGACAGTAAAACTCTTGTATGAGGCTTTAAAATGACCGAGTCAGAACCCTGCCTTAGACAATGATATGCTAAAATGCATTTGATGATATCAAGAAAAAATTCACATTAGATTTTTGCATTGGGGTTCCCTGGTGCCCAAAAGCCCTTTCCCCTATATGTACATTTTAAAAAGAGAATTGGACTAGGAGTTCTGACCTGAAAACTCAGGTAACAACTATAACCTATTGCATATTTTTAAAAACAGAATCAACAACCAAAGGATATCCTCCCTGCCAGAGAGCAGTAGCTGCCCCATGTGACTTATTACAAGAAACAAACAAATGTACTTCAAGGAAACCCATAACTGTGTATGTTCCCCATCAAGTGATAATCCTATTACAACAGAAAGGAGTTAACTGTGGGGCATATGGAAAAAAATCAGGCCATTTTGCTGGACGACCCTAGTATCATCCTCCAAACCACTGCAACCCTTAACCTCCACAACGCTGCTCTTTGGCAGTTCAGTGCAAGACACAGAGCCTAAAAATAACCTTTTATAAATAATTTAAACAGTTTATGCCAGCCACTTAGACTTATGTGATCAGCTGATGACTCCAGAATAGAAATTGTTGACTGATGAGAGCAGTTTCATGAAAAATAGACACTGGCCATTCCAGAACAGATAATCAAAGTCCCTGCACTTCTTGTTACATCAGCCCCAAAAGTAGAATTAGTAACCCTTACCAGAGAGCCTTAACTTTATTGCAAGGGAAAGAGGTTAACAACTACACAGACTCTAGATATGCCTTCATAGTAATACAAGCAAATGGGTCATAACCTCTAATAACAAAAATATTAAACATCCTAATAAAATAATGAATGCTAAAGGTAGTGCTACTACCATCTAAAATGGCTGTTATATATTGCCTAAGTTAAACTACCTTAATCATTGCCAATAATACATTAAAAAAAAAAACCCGATGGTTAGATTTGTCATTCCAACCTCTATTCAGTATGTGACCATATTGGACCATTTAGTATGTCCTGCATTCCACAAAAAAGCCAAGAGTTACATATATTGTCAGAATCATTCATTTCACTTCTGAAAAGACACAATCCCCATGTGTTTCCAGAGTGATAAAAACTAATGCCAACTAAACAAGCTACGCAAGGACACCAACAACAGGGAAGATCCTCCCCTCTAACAGTGAAGAACCTGTAATCCTATCCATACAGATGATTTAATAGATTTCCCAGGAAATACTTGGGAAAAATAATACAGCCAATTAGATTAGTAAAACAAATAGTATATGTTTTGACCCTGAAAGATAGATATTTACATACATTCATAATTGAGTACCACGGGCATATCATTGCCTGTAAAATGCCACACATTCAGGATAATGCCTACTAGACACAATAATAACTCCTTTCACCTGTCACCCTCCCAAAAATTAAAAAAAAAAAATACTGGACAAGCTCTCTCAAGACTTGAAAAACTTTCTGACCAATATTCCCTCAGGACCCACGTATTTCTTTGGGTACTCTTTTCTGCCTTCCTGGGGAATGGCGTTATATTATCATGAACTAATGAATCTACCCAGGACTTTAATCATAACTGCTACTGAAGCCACTAAGTCTCTTGCAAACTTACAAAAATTAGTAGATTGATTAATACAAGTAGTGCTGAAACAGAAGAGCCTGAGACTATATTTTAACAGAACGAGATGGTATTTGTGTTGGTACTAATTCCTCCTGTTGCACATAGATCAGTACTTCCTCTCAGGTAGAAACAAACATTTAACAGGTTAGAGAGCAAGTGCCCTGGTAACAACAAACTCTAAACCATTATATTTCCTTGTTTGTAGGAGGCTGGGATTTGTTTTATAGCTTATTCTCTGAACTAAGTATCAGTATAATACTATCTGCTGAACTAAAATCAGCCTGAGAGAAATTTTTTAAATTAAAATGAACCAGCAATCCCATTAGTAGGTATTTACCAAAAAGAAAAAAAAAGTATATAAAATGGCACCTGGAATTTTATATTCATCACAGTGCTATTCATAATAGCAAAGTCATGGAATCAACCTAAGTCTCCATTAATGGTTGATTGGATAAATAAAATATATTATATCTACACCCATGGAATACTATGCAGCCATAAAAAATCATATTGTTAGTAACAACATGCATGGAGCTGGAGGCTATTATATAACCTTAGTGTAATAACACAGAAACAGAAAATCAAATACTTTATGTTCTCCCTTATAAGTAGAAGCTAAACAATAGTTACACATGGACATAAAGATGTAACAATAGACACTGGATATTCCAAAAGAAGGGATGTTGAGAGAGGATGAGGGTTGAAAAAGTACCTGTTGGGTTCAGTGGTCATTATTTGGGTGCTGGGTACACTAGAATCACAAACCCCACCATTACACAATATATCCATGTAACACGTTTGCACATTTACACCCCGAATCTAAAATACAATATTTTAAAGGTAGTTTCCTTATTGTTATGATTAAAAAAGTGTTTTTCTATTATCCAAATACATTTAATATGCAAAGGTATTCAGAGAGCCTGCTAGCAGTACAGATTAGCATAAATTAAGCAAATGAGAAAGAAGGAACACACTGATTTGATGGCTGGAAAATACGTATAGATTTATGGGTGCTGAGCAGTTTGATACTTATGCTTACATGTTCTCTCTACCTTGTAATTCTAAACAGATAATGTTAGTATCACAGAACAAGAAAACATAATTATCATTTCTATTGTGACGATTTCTGAAATTTCAATAGTTTTAAAATTGTGATGACATATTTCTCCTGATTTCATGGTAATAGCAAAACAACTACCAACACAAATATGACAGAATATTCTAATTACCTGAGCTGTGTGATGAATCCTAAGCCAAACTGGTTTTCTTTTTTCTGATAAATCTGTGAGAATTTGTAAGGCAGCAATGCCTAAAATCCATAATAAATTGAAAGTTTATGAGCAGGAAAATATGGAAAGTAGAAAAAGTAAAGCATGTTTCTCAAATTCAGTTTATTTGGCTGTAAAATGATACCTTCACATTGAATAAAATGAACTCACATGGTCTATTTAGAGATAATGTGCAAAAGATACTTATTTCAAAGGTATAGGCCATAAGTCCTATACTTCTGAAATAGAACCCAATGAAACCTTTACCCTCACTTCCTTTCATTTTTCCATTCTTGTATCATATATGCTGATTCTTTCTTTTTCTCCTATTATGTATACATAAATGAAAACTGACTTATAATCCCCCAAAAGGAGCAATTTGGTCTTCTTTTCTCAGCTTAAACATACCTGTTGAGCAGAATTTTGTTGATTTTTTTTCTGCGTGATAGCTTTAGTTTTAGACTGATTGTAAATTTTCATTTTAATATAAGTACAAATATGAAATAAAATATATTAAAACATAATATGTCCATTTTTTTCCTGGATCTGATTATGTATTGAAGTTCATATTTTTCATCTCAGGAATTATTTAGATATATTCTTTATTTCTATATATATATTTCTATATATATATCTCAGAAATTATTTATATATTCTATATTTCTATATATATATTTCTATGTATATCTCTCTCAGGAATTATTTATATATATTCTATATTTCTATATATATTTTGGGAATTATTTATATATATTCTATATTTATATATATTCTATATTTAATTATTTCAAAAATTAAACAGTGAATGATTTATTGCAAAACCTCTGTGTGTTAGTAAGATATCCTGACATGTCCAACTCTGCACAGTGGAAGTGCTAACCTGACAGATCTGGAGGATTATGACACATGAGTGAGAATTACAATCATTAACCATTAAAGACAATAAGCTATACAGTAGAATTAGGAGTTTTGAAATATAGACAGCAAATATAAGTTTACTGTCTTATTGCCTTTATAGGCTCTGTGTTTACCAGGAACCAAAACACACTTAAAACTTCTATTACAACAAAGAAGTTTCCTGTTACCATGACACTTTAAATATATGATAGTCTATTTAGACCAGATAATAAAATGTCTTCATTGAAAAGGAAGTCTTGAAAAATAAATGTTCATTTTGTGCTGATTCAAAGAAACTTAGGTTTTTCTTACCAGAAGAAAGGACAACGGAAGTGGTTGGCTCACAGTGATAAAGCTTCTGATGTTCGAGGGCAGAAAGCATTCAGCACCGGAGAAAAATATAGGCTGGGAGGCCAGGCCAGTCTCTCCTTTCACATTTTTCTGCCTGCTTATATTCTAGCCACACAGCAGCAGCTGATTAGATTGTGCTCATTCAGATTAAGGGTGGGTTTGCCTTTCCCAGCCCACTGACTCAAATGTTAATCTCCTTTGACAACACCCTCACAGACACACCCAGGATGTGTTGTATTCTTCAATCCAATCAAGTTGACACTCGTGTATTAACCATCACAGTTATCTAGGCACTCAAAACATTCTCTCAACTACAGTCTGCATTGGTGTGGCTCTTCCATTAATAATCCACCTGCTGCTTATGAATATTTTCTGTCCCCGAAAGTTACAGCAAAAACTCATCATTACCACAGCCCATCTTGGAAAAGGCCAATGATAGCTTATACAGATGCTCGTAAAATTTCAAATTCATCCTTTTGTAACACAAAAAAAGCAGATTCCTCCTAACCCTGCTAAAAGTTGTACTGTGTGCCCAAAACAAGTATAATTGTGACTAAAATTTTAAACCAACTTTCTTGCATACTTCTCGATTTTCTGTTTGCTGCCTCGTGGACAATCGTAAACTATAAAGACTCAAAGTTTAGTTAGAAACCTAGATTAAAAAGAAATTTACAACAGTCGGACTATTGTATGACATTTTTTAGTACAGTGTACATAAAGAGAGATGGATGGCCTCGAGCAAACAGGGCTACATGTTCATCCTAAATATAATACAGTGTGACATTTTGTTCATTCTTAGAACACTGTAGTAAGCTCAAATTCATGTCTAGGTTCCCAAGGGAGGATTTTTATTTCCCCACTCAGGGATAAGAGCATGATTTAGCCATTAACCCTGAAGTAGATACTGGCACCATGCCGTTTGAGACTCCTTATAACATCAGATTAGCAGACAAATAAGGGAATTATTGTACTAGATGAGAAAATTATTCCTATCAAGGAGAAATAGTGTTGTTTCTCAAGATTTGAGATTTAAAGCAGTATGTCTGTAATCCAAGAAAATTATACTTCCTTGTGTTTCTGCCAACCAATTTTAAGTAAATGTATTTAAGCAACACATTTTATATCTAAAGCTGTATATATACTAAAAGGAATATCTGAACCCATTGGCAAAGTCCTTCACCAAATTCCACCCACTGCCTGATTTACGTAAGTCCTCCTACTGATCATGGGAGCACATCTGTTTGGACAGAGTGACTAAAGTTAGCTCAGGGTCAGTACCCTCTTAGTCTCAATATTATGGAGAAGTACCTTTGCCCAGTGGCATAATTCCCAAATAAATAGTGTTAGGCCCCTAGGGAGGAGTCTGAGAATACTTAGTGAACCTTCATAGTGATGTTATTATTACAAGGTCCTCTCATTGATCCTCTGACTTTCATGCATTGGCTTTGATGTCTGTTTCAACTTAGGCATGAAAATTGATTGACAGGACATCACTTTTGATCATGGTGGCTCAATCCCCGCCTCTTTATAAATAAAACTTCTTTTTGGTTACAGAAATGGCAAGTACCAAAATACGCTGTCCAACTATTTCAGATTGATGCATCCCATAATCATTTAGTCACATCGCATGATTCTGGTGTGAAAATATTCCGACTATTGATAAGAACCTGCTATCCTTTATAAAAATTAAGTCCATCTTACTTCTGGGAGTTAAAAAATTTTTTTTTATTAAATTGCTATAGGATTTTATATACTATGCATATTAGATATCCCATTTCAATAACAGTATAATAGACGTCTACATTAATCCTTGGACTATATAGAAGATATCATACTGTACTTTCAGAAGATATGGTTATTATCAATTTCTTTATTTCTTTTCATTTTTTTTTTTTAATTTGAGATAGGGTCTTTCTCTGTCACCCAGGCTAGAGTACAGTGACAGAGTCATAACTCAGTGCAGCCATGAATTTCTGGGTTTAAGTCATCCTCCTGTGTCAGTCTCCTGAGTAGCTGGGACCAGAGACATGTATCATCATGGCCAGATAACTTTTACTTTTGAAAAGATCTGGATCTCACTATGTTTTCCAGGCTGGTTTCAAACTCCTGGCCTCAAGCATCCCTCCCACCTTGGCTTCCTGAAGTGTTGAGATTACAGGCATGAGCCACCAAGCCCAACCTCTTTGTTTTCTATTAACCATTATGTTTGGTCCTTCACTTTTCACATATGTTGTCCTCAAAAAAAATATGCATTGAAAAATCAAACAGCTTAATGCCAAAAATGAAGTAAAAGTTCTTGTTTTTATCTCAAATTAGTCAAGAATTACAAGCTAATAAAAGCCGTTTACTGAAATACTAAAGAAAATTTTCCTTTCGGGGACAAAATATTTCTAAAATGCATTTAGTAGAACAAACATATCGAATAGCCAAGAATATAGGGTAATGGAAATAAGCTTACCAAACACAAATATATCTCAAATCAGATACCTACCTATATTGCTATTATACATTAAAATAAAGTCCAAAACACTATCATCTTTCTCATTGACAAACTCAACTTGCTCCATTTCTGTACCTTATTTAAATAATAGCCATTTTGATCATGTATAAATATAAGTTAGATGATGGCAAATATTACAGATATTCAAAAATCTTTCAATAGTCAAGCAATAATACAAAATCCTTAATTTGGCCAATAAGAATCTCCACCAGGAAGTCTGCACACAATTTCATAAAGTCATCCTGTTCCTTCATTACATATGTTATACTCCAGTCATTCAATGTTGTCTTATATTCTTGAATGCAAAATGGTTTTTCCTAACTTGGAATCTTCCTCTTAAACTAGACTGCAAGCTTGAATTCTTGGGCACACCACTCCAACAGTAGTTTCTGTTTATTTGTTTTTGTTTAAGTTTGTGGAGTTTAGCTCTCAATTAGGTTAATCCCCTGTAATTTGGAAAGGCTGAAATTCTCAGTCTAGGCAATAGGTAGTTCTAATATATCATTTGTGATGCTGAATTGGTACTCATTTCCAGCTGAAATTGAGATAAGAGCCAGATAAATTATTTTGTTTATATTCTATTTATTTTTAACTATGGTTGTAGCTTCACAGGGTGGAAGCCCCAAACTTTGGCAGCATCCACCTGGTGTTGAGCCTGCAGGTGCACAGAAGTCAAGAATTGAAGTTTGGGAACCTCTGCCTAGATTTCAGAAGATGTATTGAAGGCCCTGGATGCCCAGTTAAAAGTTTGCTGCAGGGTCAGAGCCCTCATGGATAGCCTCTGCTAGGGCATTGCAGAAGAGAAATGTTGGGTCAGAGAACCCCCACAGAGTCTCCACTAGGGCACTGGCTAGTGAAGCTGTGAGAAGAGGGCCACCATCCTCTAGAGCCCAGAATGGTAGATCCAGGGACAGCTTGCACTGTGCACCTGGAAAAGTCCCAGACACTCAACTCCAGCCCGTAAAAACAGCTGTGAGGGAGGCTGTACCCTGAAAAGTCACAGGGTCAGAGCTGCCCAAGACATGGGAATCCACTCCTTGCATCAGCGTGATCTGGACGTGAGACCCAGAGTCAAAGGAGATCATTTTTGAGCTTTGAAATGTGACTGCCCCACTGGATTTTGGACTTCAATGGGCCCTGTAACCTCTTTGTTTTGGCCAATTTGTCCCATTTATAATGGCTGTATTTACCAAATACCCATACCCACATTGTAACTAGGAAGTGATTAGCTTGTTTTTGATTTTTATAGGCAGAGGGACTCGCCTTGTTGCAGATGAGACTTTGGACTGTGGACTTTGGGTTAATGCTGAAAGACTTTTGCGGACTGTTGAGAAGACATGATTGGCTTTAAAATATAAGGACACGGGATTGGAGGAACCATATGGTTTGACTGTGTCCCCACCCAAATCTCAACTTAAATTGCATCTCCCAGAATTTCCACTTTGTGGGAGGAAACCAGAGAGGCAGGGGTGGCAATTGAATCATGGGTTCTGGTGCTTCCTGTGCTCTTCTCATGATAGTGAATAAGTTTCATGAGATCTGATGGGTTTATCAGGGGTTTCCACTTTTGCTTTTTCCTCATTTTCTCTGGCTGCCATCATGTAAGAAGTGTATTTCACTTCCCATCATGAGGGCCATTTCACTTCCCATCAGAGGCCTCCCCAGCCATGCAGAACTGTAAGTGCAATTAAACCTCTTTTTCCTCCCAGTCTCGGGTATGTCTTTATCAGTAGCATAAAAGCGAACCAATACAAGCATGTTATTGTACTGAATACTGTAGAGAATTTTAACATGATGATAAGTATTTTTGTAGCTACACATAGAAAAGGTACAGTAAAAATACATTGTAAAAATACAATATTTTAATCTTACTGAACCACCCTCATATATGTGATCTATCCCTAATCAAAATATCATTATGTGGCAAACAACTGTATGTATATGTGTTTATATAATAAATATGTACACACAGCATCCATATACTATATATATAAAACCACACAAATATATACATACTCCCCCTATAAACAGAGAAAATATGATTCCATCCTTCAAAATGTTAAAACTTGATGAATGTCTTTGATAAGTATATGAAAAATCCTTAAAGTATGCTGACAACTTTCTGGTAACTCCAAAATTTTTAAAAATAAAAATAGTTAAAAACAATCCCTTTAGGTTTATGGTTACCTCTTTATTTCTACAACTATGTTTTATGAAAACAATTTTCAAGGAAGATTTCTGTTAAATTGGACAGTGTTTTAGGGGCCAAAGAATGCAGGAAAATTTGGAGTTTCTGTCAGTCCAAAGGGAAAGACCAAATGGCAAGACAGGATTCTTACCAACAAGGCTTTGGGACACTGCCAGTCTGTCAGCATTTTTTTGCTCCAGTGCAGCCTTCTAGGCCTTAGTAAATTCAAAGGCTGGGTAACAGCAGGGCATGACCGGTAGGACTGGCTGGCAGAAATTGATGCATACAATCTCAGACTGTGAGACACAAATGGAAACTCCTGTGAAACAGCACAAGCCAGCTGAACGAGATGGTGAATGACAGTCCGAGAGCAGGTGGCTGGGTTTGAGCAAGGCAAAGACAACAGGAAACTTCAAGATGAAAAGAGAACAACAGAAATTTTCATACTTTCTACATGGACCTACAGATAAACAAATGACAGATTACAGATTAAACAATGTAGTCTACTTATTTCAATAACCTAAGTGAATTATGTCCAGAATATTGTTAGAGACAGAAAATATGAACTTATTGCTGTAAAAATATAATTCAGTAGATAAATCATACATTACACAAAAGCCAGATTCTTTGAGACTAAATATAATACATTGATCATCAAAATGAAAAACTATACACAATAATCTAAGCAAAGCTAATATAAAAATATGTTCTCATATACAAGGTACACTTTTATAATACATTTGCTCATATAGTGATAAAATGAACACTGCTATATTTGGTTTAAGTGTTTTTTTTAACAATGAAAGGAAAATTAGGAAATAAGTCTCTTTTTAGACATTTTCGTTCTCCATATAGTACATGATATATCATGAAGATGGGAAAGATTAAAGCAGATATGGTCATAATTACAAATTATGGTCAATTGAGTTTGTACATTTCCTTGAATGTGGCACTCCAAAAGTACTTAGAAAAGTGTGAGCAATGGACCAGCTTTGAGAAACAGTGTTTTATAATATTTTTATGTAAAAAGGAATATGGAAGATGTATATAAGCCAAAAAATATCAGAGGCATATGGATGATGGTTCTCAGTAAAATATAGAAAGGCTTAGAAGTAATTACTATGAACTTATGAACACATTGTTTCCAAGAACAAATTTGCCTTGATATTTTTTTTCTGATGAGCAAGAGAATTTTTCTGTCTTCATTTACAGTATAGCAGATTGGTGGGGTTTGTGTGAAATCAATCATCAAGTATGTGTCTCTTATCCTAAGAAAATGCTGCATATACTATCACTCAATTCTTCATGCTGATTATATAATAATAATGAGATATTCATTGAAATGACTCTTATATGTTTATTACTTGTTTCCTAATGAAGGAGCAGGATCTATATCTATATCTATCTATATCTATATCTATCTATATACACACACACATATATATACACATATATATCTATATCTATATATATATACATATGTAATGTAAATATTCTGATTTTAAATAAAAGTCAAGTTGAGAAGATAAACATGATATAAATAATTACTAAGATATTTGGTAACATCATTGGATGAGGATTATAAAATAGTAGCCACATTTTGTGATTAAAAACGTAGTCAAGTATAAGGTTATTTCTGGTTATGAGACAAAATAATGAGGATATTACAAAAAAGACGTTAGCAATCAAATGCTAAATGATTAACAGGGAATCTCATTACTTGCTAAAGTTAAGAAAGTGCATTCTAGTAAGAGAATATGGTGCGTTTAGAAAATTGCAGTCATGGCCGGGCGCGGTGGCTCAAGCCTGTAATCCCAGCACTTTGGGAGGCCGAGGCGGGTGGATCACGAGGTCAAGAGATCGAGACCATCCTGGTCAACATGGTGAAACCCCGTCTCTACTAAAAATTACAAAAAATTAGCTGGGTATGGTGGCGCGTGCCTGTAATCCCAGCTACTCAGGAGGCTGAGGCAGGAGAATTGCCTGAACCCAGGGGGCAGAGGTTGCGGTGAGCCGAGATCGCGCCATTGCACTCCAGCCTGGGTAACAAGAGCGAAACTCCGTCTCAAAAAAAAAAAAAAAAAAAAAAAATTGCAGTCATGATAGATCAAGGTGAAACTTTAGAGTGTCTCCTAGTTCAGTGAGGTTGTGACAAAAAAAAAGACTGAAGGAGAGTGACAGAAACTATTTCCATAACTATCATGGAAGGCTTCTATAGTACCAAATAAAATGTGAGATTGTGGCAAGTGGTATACTGCACACAGATAGAAGAAAAAGAAGGTTATCAGGATAGTTTGTGGCAGTATGGAGACTATCATACAAGAGTACATATCATAAGAGTATCTCATGTGAAGAGAGAGTTCAGTTCCTTTCAGTGGCTCATCTAATTAAGTTAGGCTTAACCAAGATAGTAGCCCTTTTAAAATTTGACTGATTTAGGACCTTAATTGCATCTGCAAAATCCCTTCACAGGAGCATCTATGTTAGTGTTTCATTGAGTAACTGGGAGAAAGTGTGTGCACATTAAAGATGGGGCTCTTGGAGTGGTGATGTGTTGAATTGTGTTCCCCTAACATTAATATTTTGAAGTCCCAACCTCCAGTATCTCAGATCATGATCTTATGGGAAAATAGGATCATCGCCTGTATAATGAATAAAGACGAAGTCATACTATAGTAGAACGGATTGCTAATTCAGTATGAGAGATGTTTTATGTAAGGGAGAAATTTGGAAACAACCATGCCTTTGGACATCATGACATTGCAGACAAATTCTCTGAGTTAGCAATTCAATTATATCCCTATTCTTCTAGTTTAAAACTCAATTATTTCTCTTTCTGGAGTTCTCAGTAAAAAAATATAGGACGTACTGGGAATGCAACATCCTGAGATAAAGAGGAACTGGCTGAAACAGCATAAGCTGTGTTCTTGTTCTTCCTAGAAAGAAAATGTCCTACAGTGCTTTTACCCAGTGAGCATGAAGCTCTGGGGTATAAAACCCAGGCTGGACTGCTTTCTGGGTTCCCACAGGTGTGTTGCAAGTGATGATACACAGAAAAGATTTCCTCTGCCCCAGGCAGCTTCCCTGAGCCTCACAGGATCTGCTCACCATGAAACCCAGGCTTCTGTTGTCCCTTGGTACCTATCTGTAAGTAACAAACCTGACTTACGTAACTTATTTTGTATGCGACTGTTTTGTTTTACCAAACTCAGTCAAATAGTAAAAAGTAAAGCTCGTGATGCAGTGGGCTAAAGTGGTAAGCAGTGCACAGTCAACCTACTCCACAGGCATGTAAATAAGAAAATAGCTACCTACAAGCCAAGGAGAAAGACCTGGAATAGATCCCCTTCCTCACACCCCTCAGAAGGAACCAATGTGGCCAACACCTTGGTTTCATACGCATAGCCTCCAGAACTGTGACAAAATAAACTTCTGGTGTTTAAGTCACTAAGTTCATAGTACTTTGTTATAGCAACTGTAGCAAAATAATACAGAAGCCCTTTTGAATTCTGCCTATTTAAATGTTTTTCTAGAAGGCAGAATTCAGTATTATCATCTTGTATCCACCACAGTATATTGGTCTGGTTTCTGTGCCGGCACTACTCTTCCCACAACCATGGTCCACTTGACCTCATGAAATTAATTTATCAGAAAAGCTTTTCTTGATCTACTTCAGCCTGGGTCAAGTCCCTTATTACATATGCTCCTAAATTCAAGTACCGTTACTTTATGCTAATAAACAGGGTTGAAATTTAACATGTACTTGCACGAATATTTTAATAGCTTTCTACTTCAGTACAACATATATTTCATGAAGGTAATGACAGTATTTGTTTTATTAGACTGTACACACACATATTTAGATTCTAATATAACCTGGTACTCAGAAATGCTTGACAAATATTTAATAAATCATTAATTTATTAGTGACTAACTTAGTAAAAAAAGGAAATAATATGAATTGACCAGATAGACAATTGAGGAGGAAGGTTTAGATTAACCAGATGTTGACTCCTTTTCCACATCTTAATTTGAAGTACTTATGAGACATATATCTATAGTTTTAAATTAAGGAAAAGACACAGCCTGTCTAGATATTAGGATAGAATTCAGATCAATAATTTGAAGATAGAGTGTGTTTCTTTCTTTTAAACACAACAATGTGTAAGTTTTTCAGAAAGACAAAATGTGAAAGCAGTTTATTTTTTTTTTAGTTCTGTGGTTCATGTGTAGAATGTGGAGGTTTGTTACATAGGTAAAGGTGTGCCATGGCTGTTTACTGTACCTATCAGCCTATCACCTAGGAATTTAGCCCAGCAGTCATTAGCTATTTTTTTCTAATAATCTCCCTCCCCACTGCCACCCCATCAGGCCCCAGTGTGTGTTGTTTCCTTCCATTGTTTAGCTCCTACTTATAAGTGAGAAGATGCTGTGTTTGGTTTTCTGTTCCTAAATTAGTTTGCTAAGAATAATGTCTTCCAGCTCCATCCATATTCCTGAAAGGGACATAATCTCATTTTTAATGGCTGCATAGTATTCCATGGTCTTTATGTACCACATTTTCTTTATCCAGTCTATGTTTGATCATCAAACATAGATAGATGGCCTTTGGGTTGATTTCCTGTCTTTGCTATTGTGACGAGAGCTGCAATGAATATACACGTGCATGTATCCTTATAATATAACGATTTATTTTTATTTTAGAATATACTCAGTAATAGCATTCATGTGCCTTATGGTATTTCTGGTTCTAGATATTTGAGGAATCCCCACACTGTCTTCCACAATGGTTGAACTAATTTACATTTCCACCAACAGTATAAAAGTGTTCCTATTTCTCTGCAACCTTGCCAACTTGTTGTTTCTTAACTTTTTAATAGTCGCTATTCTGACTAGTGTAAGATGGTGTCTCACTGTGGTTTCAATTTGGATTTCTCTAATTATCAGTGATGTTGAACTTTTCTTCATATGTTTGTTGGCTGCATGAATGTCTTCTTTTGAGAAGTGTCTATGTCATTTGCCTACTTTTTAATGGTGTTATTTGTTTTTTTATGTAAATTTGTTTAAGTTCCTTGTAGATTCTTGATATTAGACATTTTTCACATGGATAGATTGCAAAACTTTTCTCCCACTTTGTAGGTTGCCTGTTCGCTCTGATGATAGTTTCTTTTGCTGTTCAGAAGCTCTTTGGTTTAATTAGATACCGTTTGTCAATGTTTGATATTGTTGTAATTGTTTTAGGCTATTTCATCATGAACTCTTTGCCTGTGCCTCTGTCCTTAATGATATTGTCTAGATTTTCTTTTAGGGTTTGTATAGTTTCGTGTTTTGCACAAAGAAAAAAAAAATCGAAAAACTTGTGCTAAGTATTTCTTTTACACTTGATAATTAGCCAGTTGCTGAGAGTTTAATACATAATTTACAAGAGTGGTAGGGAGAAAAGAAAAAGTCAATCTGAAATGAAAAAATCCAAATCTGTCCATTAATTTTTCAATTAAAAAAACAACTATGGCTTGGTGTGTGAATTTTTTAATGGTTACATTCTATATCCAGGAGAAAAACAGCCCACAGAATGTCCTGCCCTATAACACCTCAGCTTAGTTTACTCCCTATGCAAGCTACGAAGACTAAGGAAAGGCCTGTTGCAAGAGTTGTGGTGCCATTTACTGTATATGTTAAACATTCTAGTTCCTTAAGGAGGAAGACATCTTTATTGTTGTCTTCCACTGGAAGCAGCAAATCTCTGGGAGTAGGGGAAGGTATCGATAAAAGGGTACATTATGCTAACTCAAATACACAAAGTTTCAATGTCATTTATTTCGTTACCAAGTTTCTGTTGTTCTCTTCTTTAAAACGATCTGCCTAAAACTTTCCATAGTTTGCTCCTCTCTTTCTGTTCATCTTTCAAAATATTTTTAAAATCAACAAACCTGCATATGTACACCTGAACTTAAAATAATCATTTAAAAAAAGTGTATATTTCAACCTCTCCTAAACTCAGTATGGTATTATGTTTTATGTCCTAGTGTTGGTGTTAAAAATGTCATTGACTAAAAATTGTTTGTTTTGCATGACAACTGTTATACATATACATATACATATATATATATATATTCTGAAACTGTTTATATATATATATATATATATATATATATATATACTCTGAAAACAAATAAACAAAGGCTCAACCTGTCATTCTAGCATATAATTTGAAAATAATTCAAAAATTGAATAGAATTGCTAAAACACATCCCATGTCTCTTTATGTAAAACCATTTTCTCAAAAGTTAATTTGTAAAATTAAAATAATATATATTGGAATTATCTTTAAAAACTGCCATTAAAACCTCAGTGTACACATGTATCACTTGCACACTCTGATTCAGCCAGTCTGGGGTGGAGCTTGCAATTCTTTAGGTCTTAGATGCACTCAGGTAGTGCAAGTACCAAAATTGAAGGATTCAGGATCTAGAAAAATGATTAAGAAATTTGGTAAAAGAAAGTCCCTCTTGGTTTACATATTTTTAGTATTAATGTTAAAGTATTTCTTCTAAAAGTAGAAAACAGTATTTCTTTCAGAGAAATTATTTGCTCTTTTTGAAACTACTACTGGCTATGCCTACTCTATTCTCATCTGATAATATAGTGTGCAAAGCCCTATCTCATAAAACTAAAGATGAACATAATATATATACTGTTAGCCAGACTAATAAAAAAGAAGAGAGAGAAGAATAGAATAGATGCAATACAAAATGATAAATGCTACATCGCCACTGATCCCACAGAAATACAAACTACCAACAGAGATCACTACAAACACCTCTATGCAAATAAACCAGTAAATCTAGAAAAAAATAGATAAATTCCTGGACACTTACACCATCCCAAGACTCAACCAGGAAGAAGTTGAATCCCTGAATAGACCAATAAAAAGGTTTGAAATTGAGGCAGCAATTAATAGCCTACCAACCAAAAAAAGTCCAGAATCAGATGGGTTCACAATCGAATTCAGCCAGAGGTACAAAGAGGAGCTGGTACCACTCCTTCTGAAACTATTCCAAACAATGCAAAAAGAGGGACTCCTCCCTAACACACTTCATGAGACCAAAATCATCCTGATACCAAAACCTGGCAGAGACACAACTAAAAACAAAATTTCAGGCCAATATCCATGATGAACATTGATGCAAAAGTCATCAATAAATACTGGCAAACTGAATCCAACAGCACATTAAAAAGCTTATCTATCAAGATCAAGTTGGCTTCATTGCTGGGATGAAGGCTGGCTCAACATATGCAAATCTATCAACATAAAACATCACCTAAACAGACACAATGATAAAACCGAAGACAAAAACCAAATCATTATCTCAACAGATGCAGACAAGGCCTTAATGAAATTCAACAGCATTTTATGCTAAAAACTCTCAATAAACTAGGTATCGATGGAACATATCTCAAAATAATAAGAGCTATTTATGACAAACCCACAGACAATATAATACTGAATTGGCAAAAACTGAAAGCATTCCCTTTGAAAACTGGCACAAGACAAGGATGCCCTCTCTTACCACTCCTACTCAACATAGTATTGGAAGTTCTGGGCAGGGAAATTGAGCAAGAAAAAGAAATAGAGGCCAGGCGCGGTGGCTCAAGCCTGTAATCCCAGCACTTTGGGAGGCCGAGGCAGGTGGATCACAAGGTCAAGAGATCGAGACCATCCTGGTCAACATGGTGAAACCCCATCTCTACTAAAAATACAAAAATTAGCTGGGCACAGTGGTGTGTGCCTGTAATCCCAGCTACTCAGGAGGCTGAGGCAGGAGAATTGCCTGAACCCAGGAGGCAGAGGTTGCAGTGAGCTGAGATCTCGCCATTGCACTCCAGCCTGGGTAACAAGAGCAAAAACTCGGTCTCCCACCCCAAAAAAGAAAAAGAAATAGAGGACATTCAACTAGGAAAAGAGGAAGTCAAATTATCTCTATTTGCAGATGACGTGATTGCATATTTGGAAGACCCCATTGTCTCAGCCCAAAATCTCCTTAAGCTGATAAGCAACTTCAGCAAAGTCTCAGGATACAAACCAAAGTGCATTTATTTTGCAAAGTCTCAGGATACAAAATAAATGCAGATGAGACTTTGCTGAAGCAAAGCATTCACATATACCAATAACAGACAACAGAAAGCCAAATCGTGAGTGAACACAAGCATTCCCATACACCAACAACAGACAAATAGAAAGCCAAATCATGAGTGAACTCCCATTCACAATTGCTACAAAGAGAATAAAATACCTAGGAATACAACTAACAATGAATGTGAAGGACCTCTTCAAGAAGGACTACTGCTCAAAGAAATAAGAGAGGACACAAACAGATGGAAAAACATTCCATTCTCATGGTTAGGAAGAATCAACATTGTGCAAATGGCCACACTACCCAAAGTAATTTACAGATTCAATGACATCCCCATCAAGCTACCATTGACTTTCTTCACAGAATTGGAAAAAAACAAAACAAAAAAAAAAAAACCTTAAACTTCATATAGAATCAAAAAAGAGCCCACATAGCCAAGACAATCCTAAGCAAAAGAAAAAAAAAAGTTCAAAGCATCTCTGTATCTGACATGAAATACACTATAAAGCTCCAGTAATCAAAATAGCCTGAAACTGGTATGAAAACAGAGATACAGACTAATGGAACAGAACGGAGGCCTCAGACGTAACACCACACATCTACAGTCATCTGATCTTTGACAAACCTGACAAAAACAAGCAATGGGCAAAGGCTTTCCTATTTAATAAATGGTATTGGGAAAACTAGCCAGAAAGTTTTGGCTAGCCAGAAAGTTTCTGAAACTGGATCCCTTCCTTACACCTTATACAAAAACAAACTCCAGATGGATTAAAGATGTAAAAATAAGATGTAACACTATAAGAAGCCTAGAAGAAAACCTAGGCAATACTACAAAATCAGGACATAGACATAGGCAAGTACTTCATAATTGAAACACCAAAAACAATGGCAACAAAAGCCAAAATAGTCAAATCGGATCTAATTAAACGAAAGAGCTTCTGCACAGCAAAAGAAACAATCATTAGATATGGGAACAAACAGAATGGGAAAAAAAATTTGCAATCTATCCATCTGACAAAGGGCTAATAATCAGAATCTACAAAGAACTTAAACAAATTTACAAGAAAAAAAACAACCTCATCAAAAAATGGGTGAAGGATATAAACAGACACTTCTCAAAAGAAGACATTTATGCAGCCCAAAAAAAACATGAAGAAAAGCTCATCATCACTGGTCATTAGTGAAATGCAAATCAAAACCACCTTTAGTAGCATGGTGTTGGCTTAGTAATAACAAATGTATGTGTATGTATAAATACATATATACACACAAAAAATGTACACATACATATATATGAATATTAATTTTTCTTGCTTTAATATGAATGAAATAATAGTGAACTAAAATGTATTAAATCCTTATTATTCCGCATTAGTAATTTGCATTCTAAATATTTCTATTAGTTTTTCAGCATTGGCATTTTGCATTCTAAATATTTCTATTAATTTCAATGTTAATAGGGAAAAAGATTGTTTCTACAGACATAATCTGTTTATTCCAAGGTAGCTTTTTAATATTTTGTCATATACATGTAGTTGTTCAATAAGTTTTCATTAAATATTATTCTTCTCTTAAAAGTATAAATGCCATCAAAAACAAAAAACAAAAAACAAAATAAAAACATATTTAGATACCATCTCAGGCGATTTAGAATGGTGATCATTAAAAATCATGAGACATTAGATGCTGGAGAGGATGTGGAGAAATAACACTTTACACTGTTGGCGGGAGTGTAAATTAGTTCAACCATTGTGGAAGACAGTGTGGCAATTCCTCAAGGATACAGAACTAGAATACCATTTGACCCAGCAATCCCATTACTGGTTATATATTCAATGTTTTATAAATTGTTCTATTATAAAGACACATGCACATATATGTTCATGGCAGCACTGTTTACAATAGCAAAGACCTGGAACCAACCCAAATGCCCATCAATGATAGACTAGATAAGGAAAATGTGGCACATATACATCATGGAATACTATGCAACCATAAAAAAGATGAATTTATGTCCTTTCCAGGGACATGAATGAAGGTGGAAACCATCGTTCTCAGCAAGCTAACACAGGAACAGAAAACCAAACATTGCATGTTCTCACTCATAAGTGGATGTTGAACAATGTGAACACCTGGACACAGGGAGGGGAACATCACACACTGGGGCCTATCAGGGGATGGGAGGGTTAGGGGAGGGATAGCAGTGGTTGGGAAATCGGGGAGGCCTAACATTAGGAGAAATACCTCATGTAGATGACAGGGTGATGGATGCAGCAAACCACCATGGCATGTGGATACCTATGTAACAAATCTGCACGTTCTGCACATGTACCACTGAACTTAAAATATAATTTTAAAATATTCATAAATTATAAATATTGAAAGAGATATATAACCATGAAGAAACTGCATTTCAATGTAAACACTTTTAAGATCCATGTGCTATTAGTATTTAAGCACTGTACATGTTAACATTTCAAACCAGTTCTCCTCTAGATATTTCAATTTGTAATGATAGTCTTTTAATAGGAAACAAATGTTTTCTTCATTATAAAAACATTAATTTCATCGCATTTCCCTTGTAATAGTTATTTGCATGCCTACAATGTTTAGCTTCCATTGTCTTATACATAATTCTAACTCTTTTACTGAAAGCAATAAATTTTATTACATATAATCCTTGTCAGAATCAAGGTAAATGTTCAGGTGGGTCTTTTTTATTTTATTGATACTTTTTCGTTGATTCATTGTAAATAAGTATAATTGATATTCATCAATGGTGCCTGTATGAACCACGTAAAAAGAAATAAAAACTTTCGCTGATTTATTTTTTTTTCCTAATCTTAGGTCATAGAGATTAACGGTTTATTGACTCAGACTAAAAAAGAACCCTTTAAATGTTAAAATATGAAAACAGATCTCACGTATAGTGAAACTCTATGAACTCTATACAAATATGATCAGTAACTTGAATCATTTTCAATTAAATAATATATGCTAAAATCATATATTCATTTATAGAAATTTACAGTATATTGTTCCTAAAAGAGAATTTAACCTGTCAACAAGTTTCCAAGTTTATGCAGTATCTTAAATGTAGTCTGTAAGATTGCTTAGAAAAGAGAGAACATTATTTTCTTTTTTATTTATATATGACATTTACTATTTAATAAAGTTTTAATTTACTAAACATCCTTGGAGTTTGAGAGGAGTAGGTATAAAGTGATATCACTGAGGACTCAAAGACTCAAAATGAGAAAGTTTATGAGGAAAGAGAAAAGGAAGAAAAGGAGTAAAACAAATCACATGATTTGTATTAATGAGATTCTTTCATTATTGCATTTTATTAGCTAAGATTTTTAGTCAATGTTGCAGTAAACCTTTTAAAGATCAGCTAGGAAAATATTTGCTTCTTACTTTCTTTACCTTTATTTGTTAATTAAATTTACTGTAGTTTGTGAATTTCTAAATTAACATGCCAAATCAGTGGATAAAGATAAATGATTAAATCAAATAGAGCAGTTTGAAATTTATTGGAGACTAAGTTTGCTTTTTAAATACTATCTTTTAAAACTAATATTTATATTTAGATGTTTGAAGATTGCCAGGAATATATTCATCATGTAGCAAAATATTTAGCCATTTATTAGCCTCATATTTACAATATAATACGATACGGGAGAATCTCACTCATATTAGGTAGAATTCTCACCACATCTTAGTATGAAAACATTTTTTAGCAGCTATCTTACTGATGAGTTTAGAAATATTCATATTTAGTGGGGAAAAAAAGTGTATCTCCCTTACATCATCATGAAATTTGGCTTGTTTGAGTTTCGGCCACACACACAAATACAAATACTACTACATTTAAAATTTATATTTAATATTAATAACTGATACTATTTATTAATAAGTAAAATGTTTATGTATATTTTATAAAGCTACATTATCATTTTATATATTATATAGACATATTAAAATACTAGTGCAATGATCAAGTTAGTATTAACAAAATTAATTTAAAAAAATTTTTTTTTTTGAGACAGAGTTTTGCTCTTGTTTCCCAGGCTGGAGTGCAATGGCACATTCTCGGCTCACTGCAACCTCCGCCTCCTAGGTTCAGGCAATTCTCCTGCCTCAGCCTCCCGAGTAGCTGGGATTACAGGCACGCGCCACCATGCCCAGCTAATTTTTGTATTTTTAGTAGAGATGGGGTTTCACCATGTTAACCAGGATGGTCTCTATTTGTTGACCTCGTGATCCACCAGCCTCGGCCTCCCAAAGTTCTGGGATTAAAGGCATGAGCCACCATGCCCGGCCCCTAATAAAAATATCTTTAAATAAATATTTTTAAAAATTAAGGTTGAGTTGAATTATGGACACACTCTGTCTTACCTGTTGGTAGTGGTACTGTTATTTCCACTATTTTTTTTAACTAATAGAACAGACAGATAAGAAGCAGTCACAAAGTTCTATTAAATCTGCATAGTTTTTTAAAAAATGTTTTATAATGTATTATTTTTCATTGAGTAAAAATAGTATGTTGATTTTTAAGTTGGATATGGTGGTGTTCATAATATTTAAATGGCACATTTTTCCAGGTTTGAAATGGTAAGAATTGTTGATGAATTTTAATGCATAGAGGCTTTTATTCGAGATCTTGGAAGTAGACTGAGATGTCGAGTTTCACTAGAGTTAGACTGATCCCATGCAAACTAACACCCCCAAAGTAAGTTGAGATCTCACAAAGTTTTTTGAAAACTAGCTATAACCAAGTGCATGCATTGGTGAAACACAGACTGCTGCTAAGTTTGGAATCTGTCACCCCAAACATTTAAGGAAGGGGTTGAAGCTTCATCAATCATGAATGCTGATGTGGCAAATCTTGCCTTTTCTTGCCACATCATCCAGCTGCAATGACAATACTCATGATAAGCCCCAGTCATATCATTTGCCCTATACCCTCATCTATAGTCACAGTGAGCTGGAGGGTTTGAGGTACAGCGAAACTTTGCCTCTTCATTTTGCTATAGTATCCCAGTCTCTTATTACATAGTTCCAAGAGAATATAGCCAGGAGTCTGACTCTTAGCTCTGGCAGAATGCTGTGCCCTGCTCAAAGTGTGACAAAATGAGAAAGGACCACACACGTGCTACTGTACCAGATAGCCATGAAGGCCCTGATCAATCCTGCTACAATTGATCTCCTCCTTGGGGTTTTCACAACCTGTAAATAAAAAAGAAAAAATGCTATTTTTTGAATTATAAATAAAATCTATAAAGAGGAGAAGAGATGCTCTAAGTATAAAAGCTCTATTTTTAAAAAAGGATTATAATATATATAAAAGTTAAAATAAACATATGAAAAAATTCAAGTTACTATTTTTGCTGTTAAAAAGATCTTATGGCTTCCAACTTTCGTGTTCATGTCCCTGCCAAGGCCATGAACTCATTTATGTTTGCAAAGTATTCCATGGTGTATATGTGCCGCAGTTGCTCTATCCACTCTATCATTGATGGGCATTTGGATTGGCTCCAAGTCTTTGCGATTGTAAATAGTGCTGTAATAAACACATGTGTGTTTATGTCTTTATAGTACCAGCAAACTAACACAGGAACAGAAAACCAAACACTGCATGTTCTCACTCATAAGTGAGAGTCGAACAATGAGAACTCACTGATACAGGGAGGGCACGTCACACACTGGGCACTGGGGTCTGTCCAGGGGCGGCAGGCAAGGGAAGGGAAGAGTATTAGGACAAATACATGATACATGCAGGGCTTAAAACAGAGATGACAGGTTGTTAGGTGCAGCAAAGCACGACACATGCATAGCTATGTAATAGACCTGCATGTTCTGCACATGTATCCCAGAACTTAAAGGAAAATGGTAAAGAAAACATCAACTTTAAAAGATGAAATTCTAAAAAAATATATATGCAAAGGTCATGAAAAAAAAGTCCATGAAAGAAGAAAAACTACTAATCATGATTTGCAAAATTCAAACATAAATAAGTGGACATAAACTTAACAAATAATATCCATATTTATTTTTTCAAAAAGCCCCCCAACTAAAGAGATTATTAATAATATTTTTTTCTAGCCATTTGGTGATTTTATATTTTATATTGTACTCATTTATATATATTAATTAGAGGGGAGAATGAAGTAAGTTAAAATATCTAAATTAATAACTTGTTACTTTTACAAAGTTAACCAAGCATCATCACAATTGGCTTTACTATTACTAAGAAGTAAAAATTTATTTATTTTTATTAAAATTTATTTATGAAGTAATTTTAGGAAAAATTAATTGCAAACAGTTTTAGTATTTCTACAAGATTTATATCACACTAATTTATGTATTGTTTATTCATACAGATCCTGTGAATTTAAAAAATAAGTTCATTATTAGGTGTTCTATATTTTATTAACATTTAAGTGTCTGAAAACATGTAATATATTTCAACCAGTAAATATTAGCTATATATTTGCATGTGTACATGGGTCTCTATTCATATATCCATTCATTGTCATACATCTTGACTTCTTCTATGGAGATTTTAGGTTTTTCTCTTGTGGTTTCAAGGAAAAAGTATTTTATTTTCTAATAATAGTAGTAATATAAAATTAGTTTTAAAGTATTTCATCTATGCCTATTCTTATGCTGTTTCATTACCTGGAATTGTGTGTGTGTGCGTGTGTGTGTGTGTGTGTGTGTGTGTGTAAACTGGAGATCAGGGCAGGCATATCTCATCTCATTGCTGACTTTGGTAAGACTCTCTCTATTGTTTCACAGTTAAATACTACGGTAAATGTTTGAGAACCTCTTTGTCTTTAGTGTGTCTTTATCAGTTTTCAATAATGACTACAAACTGTTGCATTCATTTTATTCAAAACCCATCTTCACAATTATCTTTCCTGACATTTAATGTTTGTTTCTTCATTATTATTTTTCCTAGTTTTTCCCTCTAGGTATAATTTAGAAAAATTTTTTATAATTTTTTTTTGTAATTTAATAAAAACATTCATTTTCTTTGCTAATTAAGTATCATTCCCTGTTTAAAATTTCTAATATAGTTCCGTAAGTCTTGCTAGTTGTTGCTGTTGTTTTGCTAACTTATTCGTAAGGAATTTACAACATTGACTTTCAACTTGTGACTACTCTTTTTTTTTGAGACGGAGTTTCGCTCTTGTTACCCAGGCTGGAGTGCAATGGCGCGATCTCGGCTCACCGCAACCTCCGCCTCCTGGATTCAAGCAATTCTCCTGCCTCAGCCTCCTGAGTAGCTGGGATTACAGGCACGCGCCACCATGCCCAGCTAATTTTTTGTATTTTTAGTAGAGATGGGTTTCACTATGTTGACCAGGATGGTCTCGATCTCTTGACCCCGTGATCCACCCGCCTCGGCCTCCCAAAGTGCTGGGATTACAGGAGTGACTACTCTTATAAGAGGAAAAGGCCCATCTCATTATGAAAAATCTCTCCTTTTTCTATTTACCTATTCTCCATCTGCCCTTGTGCCCAGTTTGGCAATATTAATGAGACTTCGATAAGATTGCTTCCACATTTCCACTGTGTTATTTAATGAGAGTCAGAATTTTAAGATGCCCCATTTGTCTTTTCTAACATATCAAGTTCAGTACATATATCTAGCATTTATAGTGGGCTGTTTCTTGTCAGGATGCTATCCTTTCTTCTTTCCAGCACTAATTAATTTTTCCCTAGCTATTATATTTGTCATTTCTCAAAGAATATACAGGTAGGAGTGTAAACTATCCAGCTACATTGCCTTTATACTCTATACATGCCTTTTAATCAAAATAAACTATGCCAAATCAACAGTTTTGTGCCTGGTATTTAAACTAGTATATTTTCATGAACGATAGGATTAATGCATTTGCCTTAGGAAAATAATCATGAAATATCAATGTTTTTATTTAGCATTTTCCACAAAGTCATTTGAGGCATCTTGTGATTTTGAAAGTTTTGTCAAAGTGACACATCAACGGAACAAATGACAATAATGTCTTCCAAGAAATCATGGACAAAGTAAGCAAGGCTATTTTAAAACGTGTAAGCTATTCCAAATGCAGTAGGTCACAACGTGTTACTGGTCACTGATTTTGAAGCACATTATCTTACATTAAAAAGATTGAATTATTATAAAAACGGAGCAGTAATTGTACATGCCAGGAAATAGTCTTTAAAAGCCTCTAAGAAGTCACTAAATAGATTCTTGATTTTCCTGTGAGAGAAAAACAACATTTCTGATTAGAGTACTTTTTCTTGTGCTAACACCTGATTGATGGATGGAATCCAGATATATCCTCTGTAAAATAACATGATGTATCTACAACTCGATGTCACCTCTTATGTCTTTCATAAGAACAAAGAAAAAGTTGTTCCTTTTGTATCTTTTAATGAGGAGGAAACTTTCATTTATAAATTCAAACTACACATATATAACATGATGCTATTTTTATTTCAAATGTATTTAACATCTAAAGTTTATGAGTCAGTTTAAAGCAAATGAATAAAGTTATTTACAATTACGTTTTAATTTATTAAAAGATGTATTGCACTTTTTTCTAAGAGAGCGATAGTAAAATTAAAAATCAGTTTTTTTAAAATTAACTAACTGCCTTCTGTCAACATGAGCAATGTAAACCAGAGATATGAACGATGCTTAGAAAATTAAACTATAGAAAACAGCTGGATGTGTGAAAATCAAAGCCTATGAAAGCAGATGCTTTCAAAGGTTTTCTTTTATATTATTCACTAATTTTATTACGTAATGAGGATTTTTTTTTTGAGAGAAGGAAAGAAAGAAAAAAGGAGTGAAGGAGAGGAAGAAAGAGGAAGAAAAAGAGGGAGAGAGAACGGGAATGTTGCTTTATTCTAAAAATGCCAATACTCATGCTTAATAATGGCTGATCAATATTTCATTTAAACCTATGAGTAGGTGCAATGTGGTACTGGCATAATGTATATTTTGTGTATTTAAAGTGGAGAGCTCTATAAATGATTGTTAAGTTTACTTGTTCCGGATCTGAGCTCAAGTCCTGGATATCCTTATTAATTTTCTGTCTCGTTGATCTATCTAATATTGATGTTGAAGTCTCCCAATATTATTGTGTGGGAGTCTAGGGAGTCTAAGTCTCTTTTATAGGTCTTATGTATCTGAGTGTTAGGATCGTTAGCTCTTCTTGTTACGTTGATCCTTTTACCACTATATCTTTGTTGCTTTAAAATCTATTTTATCAGAGGCAAGAATTGCAACTCCTGCTTTTTATTTATTTATTCATTTTTGCTCTCCATTTGGTTCGTAAATCTTTTTTTTTTTTTTTGTTACCCAGTCTGGAGTGCAATGGCGCAATCTCGGCTCACCGCAACCTCCGCCTTCTGGGTTCAGGCAATTCTCCTGTCTCAGCCTCCTGAGTAGCTGGGATTACAGGCATGTGCCACCATGCCCAGCTAATTTTTTGTATTTTTTTAGTAGAGACAGGATTTCACCATGTTGACCAGGATGGTCTCGATCTCTTGACCTTGAGATCCACCTGCCTCGGCCTCCCAAAGTGCTGGGTTGGTAAATCTTTATCCATCCCTTTGTTTTGAGTCTCTGTGTATCCTTGCATGTGAAATGGGTCTGGATGTAGTATAACGTTGCGTTTTGGCTGTATCATTTGATTGGGGGATTTAGTTGATTTAAATTTAGGATTATTGCCATTTGATGTTAACTGGCTGTTTTGTCCATTCGTTGATGTAAATTCGTTGATGTCCATTACATTGCCGTAATGAGGATTTTTTCCAAACATTCATTTCATTCACATTTAATGTATTTACTGACATTTTAAATTTATTGTACTCATTTTTATGCTTCTGCTGTATATAGAATCTTATTAATTTTCTAAGATTTCTTATAAATTCACATTTCCAACATTCTTCCCTCCTTAGTAACACCATTATTTTCTAAAATTGTGATAGTCTTTCTCAAATTTTTAAGACTTGTGCTTAACTTGCCTAATAATAATCACTATCATTACGCTTCTCCCAACAGGAATGGAATAATGGAAAACATTTACTCCAATCAATGCTTTATATATAATGATTTACTTAGAAGAGCTGATTAACATTTTAACTTACAAACCTTAATGTCATTGCATGACTACTCTTTTCTCCAGTCAGTTTGCTTGCATTTGCCCATATGACAACACAACTTTACAAGTAATTTTCCCCAGAATCTCAGATATTCCATCTGGTATTGCTTTAGCTAAAGTAGATACATCACATTATTTTACAGAGGATATATCTAGAATCCATCCATCAGTCAGGTGTTAGCACAAGAAAAAAACACTCTAACTAGAAGTGTTGTTTTCCTTTCACAGAAAAGTCAAGAACCCATTCAGTGACTTCTTGCAGGCTTTTAAATAATATTTTCTGGCAAGCACAATTACTGTTCTGTTTCTATAAGAATTTAATCATTTTTTTATGTGAGACAATGTTCTTCAAAATCAGTGACTAGTAATAAATCATGAGCTCATGTTTTTGGAATCCACTTACATGTTTTAAAATAGTCTTGCTTACTTTGTATAGATACAGAGATAAATAGGTAGATAGATAAAGTCACTATCACTTAACAAAGGGGAAAGAACACATTCTGAGAAATGCATCATTAGGCAATTTCCACACTGTGTGAATACTGTGGAGTGTACTTACGTGAATTTAGATGTTACAACCTACTTTACACCTGGTTATATGGTATAGCTACTGCTCCTAGACTACAAACCTTTACAGCATGTGACTATACTGAATAATGTAGGCAATTGTAACACAATGGTAAATATGTGTATATCTACACAGATCTGAACATAGAAAAGTACAGTAAAAATATAATTGAAATATAAAAAAGGTACACCTTTATAAGGCACTTACCATGAATGGAGCTGTTAGGGCTAGAAGTTGTTGTGGCTAAGTATGTGAATAAATGGTGAGTGAGAAGGCCAAGGACATTGCTGTACATTATCATAGACTTGAAAAATGTTGTATACTCTAAATGAAATATACATATATACACGTATTTTTTGTCAATAATAAATTAGGCTGAGCTTACGGTAGTTTTTGCATTATCCACTGTTTCCAAACTTTTTGCCTCTTGTGTAGTGACATTTAGCATAAAAAAACAAATACACTGGATTGGGCGTAGTGGCTCACGCCTGTAATCCCAGCACTCTGGGAGGCTGAGACGGAGGGATCATGAGGTCAGGAGTTTGAGACCATCCTGGCCAATATGGTGAAACCCCACCTCTACTAAAAAATTAGCTGGGCGTGGTGGTGTACACCTGTAGTCCCAGCTACTCGGAAGGCTGAGGCAGAAGAATCGCTTGAACCTGGGAGGTAGAGTTTGCAGTGAGCCAAGATCGTGTCACTGCACTCAAAGGCAGGTGACAGAACAAGACTCAGTCTTAAAAAACAAACAAAAAATACATTGTACTGCTGAACAAAAACTGTATTTCTTTATATTTTTATTCTATAAGCTTCTTTCCAATTTTAATTTACTGTTTAGTTTTTAAAATTTTTTTACAAACTAAGGCCTAAACACACACATTAGCCTAGTTCTACACAGAGTCAGGATCATCAGTATCACCTTCTTCCACCTCCACATCTTGTCCCACTAGAACAGGTCTTCCGGGGCAATAACAAACATGGAGCAGTCATCTCCTATAACAATGCCTTTTTCTGGAATATCTCCTGAAGGATCTGCCTGAGGCTGTTTTTCACTTTACTTTTTAAAAAATATAAGTAGAAGGAATACACTCTAAAATAACAGTAAAACATATAGTGTTACAAATACATAAACCTGTAACAATAATTTAATATTAAGAAGTATTATGTACTGTACATAATTATATGTGCTATACTTTCATATGACTGTCAGTGCAGTAGATTTGTTTACACCAGCATCACCACAAACATGTGAGTGATGAGTTGTGGTACAAAGTTACAATGTCTACAATAACACTAGCTGATAAAAAAATGTTTACCTCTATTATAATCTCATGGGATCATCATATATAAAGTCAGCTGTTGACCAAAACGTCATCATGCCGTCCGAGACTATAGATGTAAAAATATATTTATCTATAAAATAAAATAAGTCATTGGCTATGGAGGCTAATGAGTCTCAGGAGAGGTAGTCAGCAAGCCAGAGACACAGGTAAGCTGATGCTGTGGGTCTAGTTTGAAGGTTCTTGTTCTACATACCCAGAAAGAGCCAGTGTTTCAAGTTCGAAAGCAGAAAAAATCATCAATGTCATAGAACAAAGTAAGTCAGGCATGAGAACTGCTCTCTTATTTGGAAGAAGGTCAGCCATCGACTTTTCTCACACTACCAATTTAATGTTAATCTCATCCAAAAATACCTTTATAGAAACAGCAATAATAATGTTCAATCAAATATCTGGACATTCTGTGTTCTAATCAAGTTGACACATAAAATCAACAATCACAGGTTCACCCCTTATTAAACTTGTCACCCATGTGCATTTCCTTTAACCACACCATATCTTCAAATGAAACAATGCAAGGCCATAATTCAACCTAAACTATAATGACTGCAACTGAAAACATACTATTCCCTTTTTCAGGAAAGGAGGCACAGTTTTCACATGATGTTTACTCCTTTCCATGATATACTAGAAGTTAAATATCATGAAATGAAGTTAATACATCTTATGTTGCATGATGAGGAAATAAAAGAGAAAAAATATATATTTATTCCACATAAGCATTCACAACAAAATAAGGAGTAAATGCCCATTATAGTTCTCATTTTGGTAACTAGTCATACATAGTCATATTTGTACTTACAACTAACTTCTGCCACTTCCAATTTTGTATTCCCTTTCCCTTCAGCAAGCAGCTGAGCTGGTAATGGTTCTTAGTGGGGCAACTGAAATCTTCATTGATAGAGGGCCTGGACTGTTAGTACTTCTGCCTGGATTGGGTCGTGTAGTTTTTCCATTGCCCTTAACTATAGAGCAGGCCCAAACAGAGTCTCTGTATTTCAGATGTATTCTTTCTTACCTCCATTGTGGAGTACTTGTTCATTTTCCACTAGATGGTAAGGATCAATAACACTGACCAGCACAGTATCTCTCATCTTTGTTGATTCCGAGGCATGAGGAGCCACAAGTGGCTAGGTGGCAGTTTTAACTTCCAGTTCCATGGAATAGTTGTGGCTCCTGGTAAAAACATTGCTCCTCTTGGAGCTAAGACCTCTGGGCCAGCAAAGCATAAGGCCCTATGTACAGAAAGCAACAATTTTGCTATTGGATTACCCCTCGATTCATGGGTCTGAGAATCCTTGGAATGGGGAGAACTTCACCATACATTGGATGCTGTTTATGAAAAGCCCAGATTTCTGGAGAATCTCATCTCAGCCCTGTACACTATTACCACCTAGCTGCAATGGTAGCTGAGGCTTCAGAAAGACATTCTACTCTTTTATCAAGCCAGCTGCTTCAGGATGGTTAGGAATATGGTAAGACCAATGAATTCCATGAGTATGGGTCCACTGTAGTACTTTATCTGTTGTTATGTAAGTTCTTTTTATAAGAAGCAATGCTACTTAGACTACTCCCGTGATGGTGGATAAGACCATAAGAAGAAGTGATGTTGGGAGGCTGAGGCGGGTGGATCACGAGGTCAAGAGATCGAGACCATCCTGGTCAACATGGTGAAACCCCGTCTCTATTAAAAATACAAAAAATTAGCTGGGCACGGTGGCACGTGCCTGTATTCCCAGCTACTCAGGAGGCTGAGGCAGGAGAATTGCCTGAACCCAGGAGGCAGAGGTTGCAGTGAGCCGAGATCACGCCATTGCACTCCAACCTGGGTAACAAGAGCGAAGCTCTGTCTCAAAAAAAAAAAAAAAGAAGAAGAAGTGATGACAGTTGGCATTTGGGGCCCGTTTGATGTAACTTAATCATGCCTTAGTGGTATATTTGGGCTCAATCATATACACACCACTTTCATTGGATAATGGATTCCTGTGTGCACACCAAACTTTATGGCTTATTAGATCAGATAATACCAGTTCATTACAGGTAATTTAGGTTGCAGGGCAAATTGCTGGCAATCATTAATCATTCAGTTTTTACTAAAACCCAGTAGCAAGCTGCATTAAGCCCTTTTTGCGTTTCCATAAGGAGATACCTGAGAAGGGATCATTTATAAATAAAAGAGATTCTATTGATTCAAGGTTCTATAGGCTGTACAGAAAACACAGTGACATCGGCTTCTGGGGAGGCCTCAGGAAGCTTCCAGGCATTTCAGAAGGCAAAGGGGAAGCATGATGAGAATAAAAGCAAGAGCAAATGGGGTGGGGGATGCCAGACACTTTACAATGACCAGATCTCACGAGACTTCACTATTCCAAAACAGCAACAACTCATGAGGGATCAGCCCACATGACACAAACACCTTCCACCATACCCCACCTTCAGCATTGGGCATTACAATTCAACATGAGATTTGGCTGGGATGAATATCCTAACTATATCATAAGAGTTATTTTTTAAAAGTTATTCCCAGAGTACTGCAGAATGTTGCTCAAAAATCTTAAAGGTCTGCATGCAATTCATTTATAGGACTGCCAAAGTCTTCAGACAACAACCCTGATATGATTTGCCTCTGTGTCCCTACCCAACTGTCATCTCAAATTGTAATCACAATAATCCATACATGTTGAGGGCGGGACCTGGTGGAAAGTGACTCGGTCATGGAGATGGTTACCCTCATGCTTTTCTTGGTGTAGTAGTGATAATGAGTTCTCACAAGGTCTGATGGTTTTATAAGGGACTGTTCTTCCTTCATTCATTTGCTCTCTCTCACCTGCCCACGTTAGATATGCTTTTGCATCTGTCTCATCTTCTGCCATGATTGTAAATTTCCTGAGGCCTCTTCAGCCATGCAGAACTGTGAGTCAATTAAACCTCTTTCGTTCACAAATTACCCAGTCTTGGGTATGTCCTTATAGCAGTGGGAGAACAAATGAATACAACCCCTACCTGCCTGTGACCTTTTAAGCACCATTGTATCTGTGAGATTATATGGCCCAAGTGGCATAGGCACTTGCACAGCATCCTGGACCTTTTGCAGAGCCTCTTTGCTTTCTGAGCTACACTTAAAACTAGCACCACTTTGGGTCATTCAGTAAATGTGCCATAATAACACACCCAAATAGAAATACGTTGCCTCCAAAATCAAAAGATTTCGCTAGCCATTGTGCCTTTATTTTATTTTATTTTTTTTGGTTGTGGGAGAGGATGAGTGCAATAAATAACCCTTCACCTTAGTAGGGAAATCTCTACTTATGTCATACCACTGACCTCCTAGAAATTTCGCTGGGGAAGAAATTTTGTCAGTTATCTTTTCCATCCTCTGTCATAAAATGTCCTACCAACAAGTCTATAATAATTGCTACTTCTTGCTCACTAGGTCTATTTAACATAATGTCATCAATGTAATGGACCAGTGTGATACTTTGTGGCAGGAGAAGATGAGGAAGATTCCAGGGAACAAAATAATAACAAAGAAATGGAGAGTTGATACACCCCTGAGATGGAACAGGGAAGGTTTACTGCTGGCCATGCTCGCTGAAATCAAACTATTTATGATGGTCTTATTGACAGGGAAGGAGAAAGGGCATTTTCTGTATCAATAGTGACATATCAGGTACCAAGGGATATGCTAATTTGCTAAAGCAGTGAAATCACATCTAATACAGCAGCTTCAATTGGAATAACCACCTGGTTAAATTTATACTAATCTGCTATCTTTCTTCAAGATCCAGCT